>NC_140593.1:626506404-627066404 GCF_964204655.1 Triturus cristatus
AGAAGGTGTCCCTTCCTACACAAAAACAATCAGCCCTACAACACAGACACCATTGTACCATGGCGCAAGTGTGCCTGCGTTGGCGTATGGCAGCCCTTTGTCCACCAGCGCAGGGAAAAAGGACAGGAATGCGCAATATCTCACAGATACAACGCACTCCTGCCCTTTTTGTTTTGATGCAGGGCAGCGCAGCAAGATTCCTTACGGCGCTTCCTTGCGCCTAAACCTCGTAAATGAGGCCCTGGGTTTTTACAGTTGGCACCAACGCTTGTGTTTGATTAGGGTGCAGTAAGATTTCATCTACCAAATGTTACTACTTTTTAAAAGCCGTGGACATGCGACATAGATAAGATCAAGCTGTATCCGAGCACAGTTTACCTCAGGATAACTGCCACGAATTAGAATGTAAGCTTAACCCCAAAAGTTCCATCATGCAACATAGCTCACATGGGATTAAACAAACTAAGAAAAAAGACTAAAAGTAGGTGTTATATTTTATGTAAAGGAACCTTTGAGGTATTCTTGTATGCTACCTACAGTCTCCTAGCAACGCAGCTCTACTGAGGATTCTAGATTGTGGATTGCTCAGTGAGGCTTGGCTGTGGAGCTGAGGAGAAGCACCTGGGGGTTTTATTCCTTATACTTCATTAAATCAACTATTCATCTACTTGAAAGTATCCTGTGATCTTTAAAAATGGCGACGAGGATGGGATGGAGCGATCATCCACTATAGAAGACACAGGACATATACTTGGAGAAACCCCCAGCTCGTTATTGATGAGACTGAAGAACCAAAAGACAACCTAAACAATTTTGAAAAGTACCAAGGTTATCTACCTATCGAAAGAGGGAAGGACCACCACTGTTGTGAGTAAGTGTTACTTGTACTGGCATGAGAGAGATTGACAACTAGTTTGGGTGCTCCAGCTCCGTGAAATTTGCTACAAATGACCTGATCGTTCTGTCTTAACCGTGAAGGAAAAGAAGCTGGCATAAAGAACAGTGGTGTGTCTAACTGAATTGGCTGAAAGGCGCACTCCCTCGCATCTCATGGAAATAGAAACTTAGGAACTTGAAATTGAATGAGAGTGCGAGTGACAATATCGCGACTGGACATTTTTAATTGAATTATAACTTTGAAGTGACTATCGAAGATACGTATTCTGAATTGAAGATCTTACCGATTGATTTTTGAAACGTGCATAAAACTGCCAAGCAGCATGAGTGAGTGTATCCTTGTATTCGTTTGAACGTGCTCTTCACGAGCGAGCGCATCGCACGGCTGTGAGGATTCCTGCTTCCATTGTTTCGGCTTGAAGAGATCTACGTACGACACGTCCAACGATAACAAGCAACAAGCTCGCTGATTGGTTCGCGCTGACGTGTGTTGTTCTCAAAGTACGAGCTTCATCATTGCAGGAGGCATTAACATCATCACGTTGCTTGTTTACCGGAACCATTTACGAAGGAAGGAGACGATCGTGTTTTTTACAAAGATTGCCAAGCACTGGTGCGAACTGTAGGAACATCGGCATGAGACACAAGTTGAATTTTGATGATCCTGATGAGTAACTTTTGAAGAGAAGGAGAAAAATGTATATTAATTACATAATTTTATTTTATTTGGTATCTAGGGTGAATGATGTTAGTTAACAAATGAACAGCAGGTGAAATATTAGTAATACAGTGCCTCATATTTCAAGCAACAGTATAATTAATCACATTTTTTTTATCTACATCAAACAATGGCCACACAAAACATACCACCACCTCCTACTTTCTTGCAAGAACCTGGTCCAACTTGCATGGAGTGGGAGGACTGGAAGTAGGCATTTGTCACCTATCTAGAGGCAATAGGCGGAGATGTGTTTTTACCCAAAAGGAAGTTCGCTATTTTAAAATTGAGCTTAGGCATTGAAGGCAGGAACATTTTAAACACTTTGCCTAGTTTCTCTGAACACGTTGAAAATAACAATTCTGATTCTGAAGATGATCAATTTGATATATGTGAATGCGCAATGTCAGCATTAACTGATAATTTTGGAAAAAGATTAAGTCTTGTCGTAGAGAGACATACATTTTTCTCACGTGTCCAGAAACAAGGTGAAAAAATTGAACAGTATGTCGCTGCCTTGCGAAGGTTAGCTATCACCTGCAAATTCAAAGATCTAAGGGATGAAATAATTAGAGACCAATTAATCAATAGAACATGCAACCCCAAAATCCAAGAAAAGCTATTAGATTTAAAAGATCCCACATTAGATAAATCTTTAGAAATTGCTAAGCGCATAGAGAATACATCTCAATACGTTAAGGATTTAGCAGATTGTAAATCTAAAGCCAGCTCCGATATTGACAAAGTATGCACTGTACATAAGACTAAAAAAAATTTCAATTCTGGAGATGGTGGAAAAAGGGTACCATTTGTAAAACAAGACAATGTTAGCAAAATGAAGTTACGCTATAGGTGCGGCAGTAATAAACATACTGCGGAAGCTAGTCATTGTCCAGCTTTAAAGACCCGTTGTTACAAATGCAAGAGAATTGGCCATTTTTCCAGGGTCTGTAAAGGGGAAAACTTCCACAATGTAAGGAAATCAGTAAATGTAGTGAATGAGGACACCTCAACTCACTCTGTTGTTGACTACACAAGTGACATAGATTACAAGATAGAAGTGATGGTAGTAGGCAACGATGAAACACAAGACAATAGACCATTGGATATTAACAAAAATGATAAGTATGTACCTCCCAAGTGCATAATCAGCATAAACAACATGGATGTTGCCATGTGGGCTGATTCTTGTTCTCCGTTTTCTCTAATAGATAAACAAAAATGGAAAGAAATGAACCTGAAGGAATTGATGACAACTAATGTAGAACCTCAAGGTTATTGTGGAACGAAATTACCAGTCATAGGTTATTTTAATGCTTCAATGTCTTTCAATGAAGGCAAACGGAAGCAAAAGTTTACGTTGTAGAAACAGGAAAGTGTCTGTTGGGATGGGTTGAACAGAAAAATTTGGGAATTATTCTTGATCCTAATCATCCCCTACAAGTATTATTGACGGGATTTGAGGACAACAAGTGGACAAGAAAATTTCCAAATTTATTCAAAGAGAAATTGGGATACCTCAAGGAATTCGAGCATCAAATAATATTAAAAAAGGAAGCCATACCCAAAGTACACAAAGTTCGAAAGGTACCTCTTGCCCTGAGGGATAAGTTGAAACTTGAACTGGAAAGGTTGAGTGATGAAGGGGTAATAGAAGCAATAGAAGCTTCAGAGTGGTGAAGTCCCATTGTAATCGCACACAAACCCAATGGTAATATTCGTATGTGTGTGGACTTAAGAGACCTAAACGAGTGTATATGGGTAGACAGACATCCACTACCCCACATCAACGAAATGCTGTCCACAATAGCTGGAGGAAAATGTTTTACCACATTAGATTTATCCAGCGCTTACCACCAAGTGCGTTTAAAGAAGGAATCAAGACATCTTACATCTTTCATAACACCTAAAGGCGCATATCAATTTGTAAGAATGCCCTTCGGATTAGCATCAGCATCAGCAGTTTTCCAGAGAGTAATGCAAACAATACTGAAGGACATTGACAAAGTTTTAGTTTTTCAAGATGACGTGTTGGTATGGGGGAAAGACAATAGTCAACATGATGTTACTTTGTTAGAAGTTTTGTCTAAGTTGGAATCTGCTGGTTTAACCATTAGTCTGCAGGAATGTAAATTTGCTCAACCTACTGTTGAATATTTGGGACACACTTTGTCTAGTGAAGGTATTAAGCCAAAGTTAAATTTAGTAAATGATTTGGAAAAAGCTCCTTCTCCTCAAAATAAGGAACAATTGAGGTCATTCCTTGGTTTGGCCGAATATTATTCCAAATTTGTGTATCATTTCACCAACCTGGTGCACCCATTACGGGCTTTGATGAAAAAGGGTGTATCTTTTACTTGGTCCTCAGAATGCCAATCCGCATTCATGAACATTAAGAAAGCGGTGGCTAATGCTACTGCACTATGTTTATTCAACCCACATCATGAAACAATAATAATGACTGATGCCAGTGGATATGGGTTGGGTGCTGTCTTGATGCAAAGAGACAATGGAAAGGAAAGAGTAGTAGCTTTCGCCTCACGCACGCTCAAGGGCGCTGAACCTTCTTATTCCACCATAGAGAAGGAGGCTCTTGCTTGTTGGTGGGGTGTACAACATTTTAAGATTTATGTATGGGGAACGAAGTTTGAACTGTACACTGACCACAAACCGTTGATAGATGTTTTTACTACGTCGGGAGCAGGAAGAGCTACTCCGCGCATAGCCAAATGGTTGTATCGTCTGCAGAAGTTTTCATTTGAGATTAAGTATATGCCAGGTGTTAGGAACGTCTATGCAGATTGTTTATCCCGTTTGCCTGTGGCTAGTGATGAAATGGATTCTAGTATTGATGAGGAATGGATGGTAGCTAACATTGAGGAAGTGTGTCAAGCTATCACCAAGCAGGAATGGCTGGATGATATTGCTTCTGATACAATTATGGTAGAGGTAGTAAAGCGGTTACCTACATTCTTCGGTTGGAAGTTGGATGAGTCGGTGAAGTGTTACAAGGATGTGTGGGAGGAATTGTCAGTCGTCGATGGTATTGTGAGAAGGTGTGATAAACTAGTTGTTCCATCTTCATTGAGAGCAAAACGAATGGATTTATTGCACAAAGGTCACGGGGGCATGTCAGCTGTAAAAAGGAAGGCTAGGATGGATTTTTGGTGGCCAGGCATGGACAGAGACATCGAGAGGTTTGTTAGAGAATGCAGCTCATGTACGTGCAGTGACAAATCTCACGTTCTGAAAGAAACTCCCATAACTCCTACCAAGTTACCAGAAGGACCATGGGAAAGGTTAGGTATTGATATATGTGGTCCATTTGATTGTCTTCCAATGTCTGAAAGATTTGCCATCGTTATGATGGATTATTATTCTAAATGGCCAGAAGTGGCGTTCGTTAGGGAAGTTAAATCTAGCAATGTAATTGCGTTTTGTGACGAAGTGTTCAGGAGAGAGGGTTGTCCTGCAGAGATAATCTCGGACAATGGGACCCAATTCACGTCAGAAGAGTTCGGTAATTATCTTGGTAGAATGGGGATAAGACATTTGAGGACTCCTGTATATCATCCCAGGGGAAATGGATTAGTAGAACGCTTCAACAGGGTGTTGGGGGATTGTATTCAGTTATGTCTATCAACAAATAAGAATTGGAAAATTGAAGTAAAGAATGTGCTTTGGAATTATAGAACCACTCCTCATTCGGTGACTGGGGAAACTCCATTTAGATTGCTCAAGGGAAGAGTTCCTAGCACAGTGTCAGTACCTGCATGGATGAGAAGAAGTGGTGAAAAATGCGTAAAGATTTCTGAGATGCGTGCTAGAGTGGAAAAATATCAGGATGCTTATCAGAAGAGACATAATGACAAGATATGTAGTGCTGCAGTGGATATCGGAAAGGAAGATGTTGTAAGATCTTGTTCAGGTAACATGGTAAAGAAAGGAGGGTCAAAGTATTCTGAACCGAAGGAAGTAATAAATGTGAAAGGGAATTTAGTGGAGCTATCTGATGGAAAGTGGTGGAATAAGAGAAGAATTACAAAGTGCAATGAGGTAGAAAAAAAATGATGGTTGGAGAAGAATTCACAATGCATCAAAACACAGAGCATTCCCGAAAGGGCTACGAGTGAGCGGGTTAAACAAAATCCCAAGAAATTTGATGATTATTTATGCGGGTGAATATTGCTGTGTACAAACTATTAAAATTCACTCGTTTGTATATTATGAGTCTTTGTGACATTTAAAAAAAAAAATAACTTCTTTAATTGTCAATTGGATAAAAGGGAGATGTGTTATATTTTATGTAAAGGAACCTTTGAGGTATTCTTGTATGCTACCTACAGTCTCCTAGCAACGCAGCTCTACTGAGGATTCTAGATTGTGGATTGCTCATTGAGGCTTGGCTGTGGAGCTGAGGAGAAGCACCTGGGGGTTTTATTCCTTATACTTCATTAAATCAACTATTCATCTACTTGAAAGTATCCTGTGATCTTTAAAAGTAGGAAACAAGAAAACAAGGAAAAGGAAAGAGATGCAATGGTGGTGCAAGAGAGGTGCGACAGGATGAACATTAAATGGAGACAATTGTTACCCAGGAAGATATAGAGGAGAGCAAGGGGACGATCTCTAATTAGAAAGAGAAGAGGGAGGTTGCAGAGTTCTGCAAGGAGTGTAGCATTTTGGTGGTCACCCATGTGGATATCAGATACAAATGGCCTACGCTGTTCCAACCAGTCAGTGCGCACTTGTCACTGACAGGGAATGGTATTTACATGGTAACTGTAATGGAAGTGCTAGAGACTTGATGTGAAAAGAGATGGAGCATTTAGGGAGGGAAAAGTGGAGCTTTTGTCTGGTGGCAGAAAGGGAGAGTTTGGGAGAAGGCGGAAGGAGAGCAGAGAAGGCTGTGAGAAGAGGAGTTGGGCGAAAGGTATTACTGAAGATAGAGTGGAAGACAGTCTGGACCTAGTGCGGGCAGGCAAAAAAGGAAGGTAATGGAGATTCAACGGCAAATAGTATGAGATCAGACTTATCAGTGTCATGGTCCGACTGACCTGTTTGCCTGTGCGCGTCAGGGTTGTGTGCCTGTGCATGTCAGGGTTGCGCGAGTGAGACGCGACATACCCACTTCCGGTGCCTGCCATGAGTGGTCCAGTCTCTCACCGGAAATAGCGGGACGTCATCAGCGCTTCCGGGGGAAACCGCTTATCAGGTGCGGCTTTCCCCCAGGTACGGTGCTTCGGATTAACGTTCCAGATGCCTGTCCTGATGTTCTACAAGGAAAAGCTGCCTCTGGAGCCTGATTCAGGTACTCGACACCCGCGCTGAAACGCTGAAGCACAAACCTGTCACCGCCTCTGCCGCTGGAGTGCTTGTAGCGTCTATTTGGAGTGAGTACCGCGGGAGTGCGAGACAGTGAGCTTTGCTGCCGCGTTGGTGCGCCCAAGCCCTGCCACGTCATAGCAAGGCGCAGTGGAACACTAGCTGCATTTACCGTGGGTACCTGTCGATCACGCGCTGGAGCGCTTACTGATTGCCCGTAGTTGTTTAGTACAGCGCTGGAGCGCTTACTGATTTTGCCCTCAGTTGTTTATCCCGCGCTAGAGTGCTTGCTGATTTATGTCCCTGGTTGATTTATCCTGCGCTGGAGCGCTTACTGATTTTGTCCTCAGTTAATTATACCGCGCTGGAACGCTTGCTGATTTTGTCCTCAGTTATTCATACCGCGCTGGAGCGCTTGCTGATTTTGTCCTCAGTTATTTATCCCGCGCTGGAGCGCTTGCTGATTTTGTCTTCAGTTGTTTATTCAGCGCTGGAGCGCTTGCTCATTTTGTCCATGGTTGAATGTATACTGTACTGGAGCGCTTGTTGACTTCGCCAGTGACGTATGTTGAAAAGCGCAGGAGCGTTAACTCCTGGCAAGACTTCAGTTGCTTTCCTTTTTGATGGTAGCAGACCTTCAGGAAAATACACTGAGGTAATCATTGTCTGACGTATGTGTGTTTGCATGTGTATGGTCACAGGTGGCCAGTGTTGATGGTAACGGGTGTCCTTTTGTCTTCCGGTCCAGTTGGTGTTTCCCGACCCTTGACATCAGTGGGACGCCCGTTACTCCACCCTGACATCACCCAGATCACTAGCTACCATCCCTGCCCCCCCTTCTATCCTAGTTTGTTGACCGTTCAACTAAGAATGAGGTGGGTGTGGGGACGATAGCCCATGTTGCCTCTGAGAGATCTCTCCGCAAGACACAGGTAACTCTGGGGGGGAGTCTGACAATCAGTAAACATTTTGATGTGTGGTATGTTAAAGAGGGCCTGCAGAGCCTTTAGGCGAGGGCAATATTTAGTGAGGAGGGAATGGGTTATATTTTTTCATGTTGAAATATTGTTACTTTTATTATCATGTGTGGCTAAGCCAAAGGTTTGTTTGAAGCATGAGCTCTGCTTGTTTCCAATGAAGCAGCCTGTTTCATAAAATTGTGTGCGTCATGGGTTGACTCGCTCTCAAGGTAGGCCCCGCGCAGAGGGGTGGGATGGGCTGAGTCTTTTCAAGGCAGTGATTAACAAAGGCTCCCGCAGCCCCCGCAGTGCAGGGGGGGGCAGGCTTAGCTATACTCTGGCCCAGTTCTAGCGGGTGGGCCGGGTGGGCCAGGCCCACCCAAACATGAACTTTGACCCTCGCAGCGACATCAAGTAGGCCAACAGAAAATGGGCACTATAATTTAAAACGTCCCTCTGAACATAATTTTTCTTCTTCTTCTAGTATTTGCGTGATTGGGCCTGGGCTCTCTCTCACAGGCACCCCAATCCCGCATCTCCTTTTAGAAAGGTGGGCTGTGACCCTGCCCACTCGCGGAGGTAGAATAGGGGCATGGAAGGGGACAAATCCTTTCTTTGGCACCAGGTGACCTTTGCGTGCTGCGTGGATATTTCCTTCTTGTGAGGGCCCAGCAAGACCCATAGGGGTATATTTAGAAGAACGTGTGCTAAACATCACTAAAAAATGTTATTGCAACTTTACACATCGCAGTCTATCGCGGGAAAATAAACCCGAGTCAACGTGGAATTCACAACAAGGCGGTACCATGCGATAGGCTGCCGAAATCGCGGACAATGTCCGTGATACAACCACTTCGATGGAGATAAAAACACAAACCACAACACAAAAAAACCCGCAATGGGCCAAAGTGCAATGAGGAAATCAGCGATAAGCAGTGCCAGGCCTGCAACACACACCTGGCAGGCGGGAAAAATCACCACAAAAGTAGAAAAAATACCCAAACACAAACTAACCAACACCCAGGCACCATGGAGGCAGCCGAAGCAGGCGCAGAGGACGAGCGCAACCCCACAAGCACCCCGGATGACCAGCCCGGGACCTCGGGGACAGGGAAGGGCAAGGACAAGAAGAAGAGGAAGACGGAGTTCAGTCTGCAGGCGAACAGGATCATAGTCACGGAGGTGATGGAACACCATCAACACCATCAACAACGGTTCATCACCTCCAACGTGTTATTGGGCACCAAAACTGGAATATGGCAGGACATCGTGGACAAGGTGAATGCCGTCGGAGAGCACAAGAGGACAATGAACGAGTTCAAGCGGCGATGGAATGACATCAAGCGAAAGAACAAGGAGAAACTCGCAGCCAACCAGAAGGCAGCAATGCAGACTGGAGGTGGGGGCCCAGCGCCACAGCTCGTGCTGGATGATATGGAGGAGCTGGTGTCGACAGTCATCAGTGTGTATACTGTGGCCGGAGTCGGGGTACTGGACACTGCTCGACAGGACAAAACACAACCGCAACAGGGTGAGTGACCTCCGGGTACTGGGGGAATGGGTGGAGATGGCCACGATGGCACACATGCACAATCAAGCAGATGCACAGTGCACACCCTCAATGACTCTAGGTCATCGCCCAAATCTATAGACTGTCACAATGTACAATGCCATGCTGTCTGAATGTCAACATGTACCATGTGGCTACATACATGTGGACACATTGCAATACACCATCTCCCCTTCACATTGCAGGGCCACCGTCAACACCCCCTGCAGAGCAGTCCCAGCCACTATTCACTGTGTAGGACAACCCCAGCATCGACGCACAAGCCTTCCTAGACATCATCCGTGACTCAGCTCCAGGGTCAAGGCTGCCCAGCTGCATTGAGGAGACCTCACCCACCACCCAAAACACCCAGCAGGAGGCACGCATGGCCCGGCAGTCTACCAAGACCCCCAGGAACAACACTGGGCCTTCCAACGCCGTGTGCTGGAGGGCCAGAGGGAGACGGCTGAGCAGGTGCAGGTGGAGTTCGACCTCATGGCTACCAAACTGGACGCCATCCATGGGTGTCTAGGCCAGCTCCATGGTATCCAATGAGCCCTGACTGACATCGCTGGAGTCATAACACAGAGAAAAGAACACATGTCTGCTCAGAGGGGCTCCAGCGATACCAGCCGTGAGCTGGCACGCATGTGGAGGATCATGGAGGACATGGTGCGAATGGAGGCGGAAAGGATAACAGCCACCGCTGCACACCAGCGAAATGTAGCTGGGATCTACCATGCCCTGCAGATAAACATCATGGCATTGCTGCCACAAGGCGTGGTGATGATGAATTCTGCTGTCCCAACACCATCCACATCTCCGCCCCCTGTTGTGCCATTGCCTCACAGTGCGGTAGACGTATCCACTCCGGCACCTGATGTGTCAGTGGCACACAGTGCTTCAGCCCGTACTGGAACAGCCACAGGTGGGGCAGAGCACACATCCGGGGACGAGGACGTGGATGGGTTTGTGATCAGGAGGCACTAGCATTCATTACCGCCACCTGGCCTGTTTCTGATTGGTGCCGCACATGGCCCGATGACCTTCTACTGACACCAGATACACTCCGATGCACTCACCTTGGACAGCGACATGGGCTGCCATATCCTGTTTGATGACCAATGACACGGTGACCAGACTGCGGACTGTACCCTTCATCTTCCGCGGTACTTGTCAGCCCCGGATGCACTCTGGCTCGCCTCCATGGGCCCATATTGTGTAGTGTGCTTGACATTGCCCTGTACCGCTCCAGCTGCAAAACTGCACTGGATGTGCATTAAACATCCAGTAATGCACTGCTGTGTTATGCCTTTCATCATTCATGTATGAATGTGTGGATAAATGTAGGGACAGTGATTTCTCTTGCGTCAATGATGCTCATCCTGTGGGATGCCAGTCAGAGTATGCTACATTGCATATTGTGTTCCGGGTGCCGTGGACACTACAACAGGGACACATGCATCAGTCACTCTCATGTCCGGACTCATGTCCGGACATAGACTGAACCATGCCCAGAGCCCACGAGTCATTGTTGCAAGCCCTGCGCTGGTCCAGCATATTGCAGGCCAGACCACTCCGCTTACGCTCTGAGGGGGGGGGCCTCATTGCTACCCGTCGCAGGCGTACTCACTGGTGGTGTGCAGGTCACTTGTCTAGTTGTCATCATGTCACAGCCATTCCCTGAGGGCAGGTTTGCACACACACCACACCCATCCGCCACAGGCATCACAGGCCATGTGACTCCACCAAGATAAGGGGCCACCGACATCACATTCCCCTCTGCCAGTGGTGACTGGATGACGGACGCTCCACGGTTCCCAATCATAAAGGGCCCATGAGTTGTTGTGCATAGGGTTAGTGGCACCTGAGGCCTTGCGGCCGTCACGGGCCTACCACCACGTGGAGCTGACAGGGTTTGAACAGGGTTAGTGGCACCCGATGCTTTGCGGCCGGCACAGGCACCCCGCCTCGGGACGGTGACTTGGGTGCACTGAGGTAGGGGCACCTTTAGTGCTGAGCGGGTGTGCAGCCTGCGATGAGGGAGGGTGCACTGGTATGTCCTCTGCCATGGAGTAATCAAGACCCAACACCAAACGTGAGACCTGGTGGCCTGCGGAGCGGGGCTGCATGGTGTGGAGGGTGCCATGTCCGCAGGCCCCGGGCTTGTGGATTGCAGCAGCACGTGGTGGGACCTCCTGTCTGCACGCCGGTGGCGGAAGGTGAGCAGTGAGGCATGGGTGTGCATGGGTGGGCATGCTCCGATGGGCAGCAGGAGGGGCTGGGGTGCCTATGTTTGGGTGTGCATGGGCAGGCAGGCGATGTTGGCTTGTGCAATTGTGTGTATTGTGCCAATCATGTATCTGGACTCTGTTTCAGATGACGGGTCTATCTCATATGTGTGACCTGGTGAACTGCAATACATACCGGCAAGTGGTTGGAGACACACCCGTGGCAGCAGGTGGGCAGTGTGGCTTGGGTGTGCAGGGGCGGCACTGTCTCTCTCTCTCCCCCTCTCTCTCTCTCCCCCTCTCTTCTTATCTCACTCCCCCCTCTCTTCTTCTTCTTCTCTCTCTCTCTCTCTCTCTCCCTCTCTTCTTCTCTCTCTCTCTCTCTCTCTTTCTCTCCCCCTCTCTTCTTATCTCTCTCTCCCCATCTCTTCTTCTTCTCTCTCTCTCTCTCTCTCTCTCTCTCCTCTCTTCTTCTCTCTCTCTCTCTCTCTCTCTCCCCCTCTCTTCTTATCTCTCTCTCCCCCTCTCTTCTTCTCTCTCTCTCTCCCCCTCTCTTCTTCTCTCTCTCTCCCCCTCTCTTCTTCTCTCTCCCCTTCGCTCTCTCTCTGTCCTTTGATGTGCGCAGGACACACATTCTCATCATGATTTTTGTCTTGCAGGCTGTGACCTACGGATTGTCCCGAGGGGAGCCGCCATGTGTCTTCATTTCAGTTCAGTGTTCATGTTAATAAAGTTTCATTTGTTGCTCCAAAAGTGAATGTGTGATGCTCATTTTTGTGACGACACATGCATGTCACCAGTTGTGATTGTGCGACATCATGCAGATTATTTTGTACATGTTTAGGTATAGCTGATGTGGCATGTCTTTGATCAGGGGGTGCTGGGGAGGGGGGTCCTGGGGGTGGTAGCGGCAGGTGTTGTTGCCCTTTCGGCTTTCCGGGCTGCATGTCCAGTTGCCCGGGTGCATTTGTTGTTCTTCAGGTGTGGCTGTGGGCTGGGCTCCCTTTTGTGGTGCAGGCTGCCGTCCGACTTTGCACCAGGTCAGAGCAGGTATTATTTTCCTGCTGCTAACGTGCCTTATCGCCTGTTTTGTGTTCTTATCTCAGATCTGGCTGGTCATTGAGAATGTTGTGGAGTGGTGTTGTCGCAGATTTTGGCACGGGAACACCTACTCTGCATCTCATTAGCGATATTTGCAGGGGTCATCTGTGGCGATGTTTTTTGTGGCTGCTATCACGGGTAAACTGGTGCTGTGGGCTGTTAACACCAGCTTATGATTGGGGCGATAAGGTTATCGCAACTTTGGCAGTGATGAAGTGCCGTTAACTCAGCGATAGATCCTTGTGAAAATGCCCCATACTTTGTGTATGCCATGACTATTTCATTTAAATCATTTGTATAATTTTCATGACTGGCTCTGCCACAAATGCAAGACAACAGTAAAAATGTCCAGATAACTCTTGTGATTAATGATCCTGCTGGAGAGCAATCTTTTGACTGTTTGTAGTTTTGAACTGCAGATCAACTATGGTTTATGTGGATAGCTCAGTGGGTTCCTGCCTTTGACACAGAGATCCTGTGTTACTTGCAGTTCAGAAGTTAAAGTCCTAACATAGGACAGTGACCTATGAACTGTCATCAAAGAGCTGCATACAAACCTGAATGGTATAATTAGAACTTTTTGTGTGTGTGTTGCGATATAGTTAGAATTTCCCGTCTTTCATTATTCTAATGTTGCTATAAAGAGAATGTTTGGCCAGATATACATTTTAATCTGTAAAGCCAACCCCCCTACCACTAGGGTATGCTTTAAATTCTGTGTTTGTGCTTCTCCAGACCTAACCCTCTTAAAACATACTGCCCACCAGTATGGATGACATGTGATTCCTACACCTGGTAATCCTCATTGGCTTATGTGACATTCCCTATAGGCTGATTTACATACTTGTATGATTCATTGTCTCTGCATAATGTGTGTGTGATAGAAAGTAGTGTGAAACCCTACACTACGAGTAGCACTATACAACAAATGAAATGCATATGAGAGAGGGGCTACGGAGAGATGATGGGCACTGTTGGAGGGTGGCAATGAGGGCATCCGAGGAGAAGGTGAATACGGGGAGAGTCTATGGAGAGATCAATCAATCAATCAATCAGTGGTTTATATAGCGTGCTACTCACCCGTTAGGGTCTCAAGGCACTGGGGGGAGCAGATCCGGGTCAGTTGAAGAGCCAGGTCTTGAGGTCCTTCCTGAACGTATGGAGAGTTGCGGAGCATCTGATGTTGACCGGGAGCTCGTTCCAGGTCTTGGCTGCAATGTAGGAGAAAGATCTCCTGCCGGTTCTGTTTCTGCGGATGCAGGGGACCTCTGCCAGGGCGAGGTCAGCGGAGCGGCAGTTCCTCTTGGGTATGTGGAAACATACTCGGTCGTTGAGATATTTGGGGCCAATGTTGTTGAGGGATTTGTAGGCATGGGTGAGGAGTTTGAAGGTGTCACTCTTCTCGACGGGTAGCCAGTGGTAGCTTCATAGGTGCAGGGTCATATGTTCGTGGCGCAGTGTCCCTAGGATGAGCCTGGCTGCGGCGTTCTGGATGGTTTGGAGTTTGCGTAGAAGAGTTTTGTTGATTCCGGCGTAGAGGGCGTTGCTGTAGTCTAGTCTGCTGGTTATGAGTGCGTGGGTGACAGTCTTTCTGCAGTCTGGGTGGATCCATTTTAAGGTCTTATGGAGGATGTGGAGGCAGTTGAAACTGGTGGACGCGGTGGTGTAGATATGGTGCTTCATGGAGAGGGAGGAGTCGAGGATTATGCCGAGGTTCCGAGCGTGGTCTGTCGGGGTGGGTGGGCTCCCGAGGGCAGAGGGCCACCAGGTGCTGTCCCAGGCGGAGGTGCAGGGTCCGAGGATGGGGACCTCGGTCTTCTTAGAGTTGAGTTTTAGGCAGCTGTCCTTCATCCAGGCTGCTACGTTTATCATTCCTTCCTGGAAGCAGAGTCTGGTGCTTTCTGGGTTCTTTGTGAGGAAGAGGATGAGCTGGGTATTGTTGGCGTAGGATATGATGCTAAGCCTGTGCTGTCTGACAATGGCGGCGATAGGGGCCATGTAGATGTTGAAGAGCATCGGGTTTAGTGAGGATCCTTTGGGTACTCCGCAGATGTCAGTGGGATAGGAAGGGAGTGGCGCCGTGGCCAGGGTGACTGACGCCGGAATCTGGGGATCAGGGTTCGATCCCCGGCGCTGGCGGCAGATTAGCCCAGCACCATGTGACTCTGGGCAATAGCTTGCTTAATCCTCCCGACGGCCCCCAGCGCCTAGAGACCCTTACGGGTGATTGTTCGCGCTTTACAAATATGGATTATTATTATTGGGGGAGTCTGATCCTCTGAGTTCTGCCGCAGAGGAAGGATTGGAACCAGTTGAGGGCTGATTCCTGTATTCCTGAGTTGTGGAGTCTGGCGGCTAGCGTGCGATGTGAGACGTGTTGAAGGCTGAGATAAGGGGCACTGGTGGAGGGTGGTAGTGAGGGAGTCTGAGGTGGTAGTGATGAGGGGGAGGGGCTGCGGAGAAAGGAGGGGCACTGGCAGAGGGTAGCAGTGAGGAAATCCGATAGGCAGTCATGAGAGGGAGAGGCTACAGAGAGGCAAGGGGCACTAACTGAGGGTAACAGTGAGGGAATCTGATAGGCGGTCATGAGGGGAGGGGCTACGGAGAGATGATGGGCACTGTTGGAGGGTGGCAGTGAGGGCATTCAAGGAGGAGGTCATGAGGGGGAGGGGCTTTGGAGAGATGAGGGGCACTGGGGGAGGGTGGCAATGAGAGAATCAAGGATGTCATGGGGAGGAGGGGGCTACAGAGTGATGATGGAGGGTGGTACTGTGAGAGTCTGAGGCAGAGGTCATGAGGTCATGAGGGAGAGAGACTACGGAAAGATGAAGGGCACTGTTGGAGTGTGGTAATAAAGATATCGAGAAAGAGGTCAGTGGTGGGGTACCAATAAAGACTTTCACACCAGCGCTAAAGCCAGCCCTGTCATTGCCTTCCTGTTTTTGTTTATTTAATTAGCAGTTGGGTCATTAGGTCCACTGTGTAATATATTTTAGAGTGTGTGCTAATTATATTTACTGTTATATTTAATGTTTTAAGTTTGAGGGGGCTTTTATTAATGTTTTTTACCGGGAATATTGAAAAAAGAGCCGGATGGTGGCTGATATGGGGCTGGGGCCCAAGGTCAGCTGTGAGATAAGGTGCACGTGAGACGGATGGTAGAAAATGTATAATCAGGGCTGGAAGGGAGTGTGCTGCAGAGTGTGGGGTCAGGTGGAGGTAGTGATGAAGAGAGATTCTCTCTGAAGGCTGGCAATGAGGGTGGCTGAGTAGTGTTACTTGCCTGATACTCCTACCTCAGAAATCTCCTCGTCCCATCAAAGGGACCTTACATGGGATACATTTCAAAAAGAAAAATTAAACATCTGTTTCATTGTTTAAGAGCAGGCAGTGGTCCATGGGATCACTGCCTGCTCTTCAAAAATATTTTCACATCCTTTCACAAAGAGGAGGGGATCTCCTGGTGACCCCTTCCTCTTTCTGAGTGGCTTACCACTTACTTTAAGTAGGTGGTAAACTGCGAGTGTTTTGTGACTTTAATTGCAGTCGCAAAACAATGATACATACAAATGCGGCTCGCTATTAGGAAGGGACACCCCTTCCTAAGACTGTCTTGCACAATAGCATTTGTACATGCGAGCAGGGGAGGAGTGGTTTGCCCACTCCTGAGTGCGCATAGACTGTTGGGCCACATAAGCCCCTAGCTGTGCGGCGTCCTGACCAATCACAGTGCTGCTTACAGTGTTGTGATTGGCTTAGGGGAGGGAGACTGGCTGCCTGTTCCTTTTTAAAACATTTTTTTAATATTATTAAGTTAAACCTCCCGCTCAACCCACCATTCCTCTCCCCGCACCCCCTCCTGCAAGTCGCGACTGCTGCAGTGGCCCACCCAAATGCACCCTTGGCCCACCCAAATAAAAATTCCTGGAACCGGGTCTGCCTTAGGCCTGGGCGAAGCACTACGCTACGCTCGCGTAGTTTGCGAAGTTCGCGCTACTTCGCACTACGCGAACTGCACGTAGCACAGTGCGAACACGCGTAGCGTAGTGTTGCGTAGTGCAGCGGTCATTTTTTGCTTGTTCGCGGTCCTCAACGTCAAGTTGGCGACCGCGAGCAAGCAAAATGACATCCCGGCGAGACTTTTTCCTTGTTCGCGATCGCGAGCATGGAAAATAAACCTCCCGGCGAGATTCCCAACGCGAGGAGGTCAGGTTTCTCATTGCGAGGGGTCGCGTATGCTCGCGACCGCTCGCGATGAGAAACTACCAGTTTGCGTTGAGAAAGCTGCCGCTCGAGTAAATATCTACTCGAGCAGCAGAAAACTACAGCTCGCACTGTGCAAGATGCCATTTTCAATGATTGCACAGTGCCGGTTGCTTGTCCGCACTGTGCAATCATTGAAAACAACATCTTGCACAGTGCGAACATGTTACTACGCAGTTCGCGAAGTGCTACGCGTAGCTCGCGTAGTGCGAACTTCACTTTGCGTAGCTTCGCGAAGTGCTACTTCGCGAACTACGCCCACCCTTAGTCTGCCTATACTTGAGGGGTGCTCAGCCCTTACTGATATGCGTGTGAGGGGCCCCTTCAGCATATCTCGCGGGGGCCTCATGTTTTGTTACGTCTCTGTTTCAAGGGAGACACATGGCAAATTATGTTGGTGGTCATTGGACTGCCAGACATGGACGTCAAGCAGGGGCCGCTAGGAGTCGCAGCTGAAGCCCTTGGCTTGCCCTTTGCTACCCCTCACAGAGTCCCTGCGACCCCTGACTTACACAACACCCTATATCATGTTTAATTTCTGGAAAGAAAAACAAGAATTTCATTGTATTGCAGCTTGCTCCTGTTCAAAGCACCGAGAACAAAGCTACAGCTCCTGAAAAACATTTACCACGTTAGCTTTCGGTTTTATTTCAGCCAGTGTTACGTGATTAAATGCAATGTTGCTAAAAGCATTGAGCTGACAGGTCACAAGTTTAGCAAATAAACAGTTATCTGGAGCTTTTTGCCTGAGAGATGGGTTTCTCAGTGTATATGTGTGCATCTCAGGGAAAATGTGTTTTCATTTTTGCTGTGCTCTTGGTTTATTGAGGTGTGTATGCAAATGGCTTTAAAAGCTGCTTTGCAGTGCGAGGCTAGCATTGCTGCTGCAAAAGACATATTGGATCTCAAGCAGGTCAGTCAACACGCATTGTGCTTTTATTTTTTAAAGCAATATACAGCAACTGTTCAGGTGGCCTTTGGATTGGTAATGCTGCAATTTACTTAGTGCCTTATTACAAGTTTAGCGGTTCGATCAACCAAAGATCACGACTGCCAGGAGACCGCAGCGCCAGTGATCTTCAGACAGCTGTATTACTAGTTTACCGCATTGACTGCTGTGCTGTGTGGCTGCGGAGATTTTGCAGCGATGGCGCTGATTTTTCTAAATGTATGTATGCCTGTGTGTGCATTTCGACTGCATATGTGTCAGATGCACACACATACATGATAC
This sequence comes from Triturus cristatus, assembly GCF_964204655.1. Classification (NCBI taxonomy): domain Eukaryota; kingdom Metazoa; phylum Chordata; class Amphibia; order Caudata; family Salamandridae; genus Triturus; species Triturus cristatus. The sequence goes on from NC_140593.1 coordinate 626,524,679, forward strand.
ATGTGGAAAAATACCATCTACCCATTGCAGGAGTCGAGCCCATATGTGGGCAGCCAAGGCAATGTGTTTATATTACAAAAAGGATTCACCTGTACATTGTTGCAAAGAGAGTCATACTCCTAGGGTGAAGATGTTGCTGTGAAGGGGGAACCTGAAGAAAGGGATCCACATCAAATTCTGACCGAAAGAATGAGAAAGGGCTGAGTACGCACCCCAAATCCTTCGTTTCTGCCAACTTGAAGCTGGAGGTTGGACCGCTCCGGCCAGCTAATAGAAAAGGCAGCTTGAACTACGGATGGCGGTGAAACTCTCCTGTACCGCTCACCCGGCGGTCGGCGGTCGGCAGTCTGCTGGCTTTCTCGGCAGTTCAACCACGGTCTTTGCAAAGCCAATCCACACAACTCGTAATATGGCAGTCAGACTGCAGAGCTTGCAGCAGTCAGACCGCAACTGCCTGTACCTTGGTCCACAGACAGGCAAAATCCTAATAAGGCCCTTAGTGCTGAAATGAAGAGCTAAGATTTTTGATGAAAAGGGATCACTCTAAAAACATAACTAGAAGACATACACAGTAGATATTTTTGGGTGACTATATTCAGCATCTTAAGGATTAACTGAGTAAAAATGTTATTACCATGAGTTGATTATACTAATATCTGTAGTACAGTGCATAGAAATTGCAGAAGTGTGGTTTGAAGCATTATATAAAAAAAGTTATCCTTCTTATCATTAGAAGTAGTAGTATATATATTATCATATTATATAATAATAATAATCATCATAATAACTTGTTTATATACAGCGCTTCGTACCTGGAAACAAACTTACTTCTAGAAAGATGCTACCTACACTTGTCCAAAAAACACCGAAAACACAAACTGATCTAGAAGACATTTAGGATAGACTTTTCCACTTTGGCTTTTATATAATAATAATAATAATAATATTAATACCAATAATAATAATACCAATAATAATAACAATAGTATCCATGGTTTGGGTCCATCCAGCCCGTGTCCAGACAGAGAAGTGTATGCCCCAATGCTTTTATGAGGCTGCACCTGGACATATCAGGCTATTCCTAGTCAAATAGAGGTTGAGTCTAGGAACAAGGAGGTTCTGGCTCAGAATATGAAAGTTTTTCCTGGGCATATATTTACGTGATTTGACTTTAGATTTTATGTCTATACATTTGAGACTATGGCCCCTATTACGATTGCAGTCGGTGAGACCGTCGACCACTATTGTGGCAGTCAGAAATCCGTCCAACAAGCAGGCGGTGGTCTTACTGCTGCATTTCGATGAGACAGTGGGGAGGCTGGTCACAAAGCTGTCGGAACTGTAGTGGTGGTATTCTGCAGCCAATGTAAATGGCCGCAACAAATGCTGCCACCTTGCAGCACCACCAGCAGGTCCATGCACCATGTGCCATGAACCATGCAGTACATGGCACATATTGCAGGGAGGTGAATAGGGGCACTACGTGTACCCCCATGGCCACTTCTCAGTGGCCTATGATGCTAGAGGGTCCTGTTTGAGGCCCCTCATATCAATTTCTGACACCTTTTCATGGTGGTGTTCTCACCATGAAAAGGTTGTTGGAAAGGGATATCCAAATCCCGATGGTGGTTCCTGGCTCCCCACCACGCCATTCAGGGCTGCAACTCTGACCGCCACTTCGTCAGAATCTAGGATCCTGGTAGAGGTGGTAGTGTGGAGGGATGTGGGTGGTCAGACCGCCACTGACAGCCTGTTGGTGGCTGTCCAACCACTATCGTAATCAGCCCCTGAGTCTGGAAATACAATGATTGCATTAGATGTTTGCTCCTATGATGGTATGTCCCTTTACTGTTCAATGTTGTATCTAAGGCATACAGTGAAACATCCTTTATATATGGGTGAAAATGTAGGCCCTAATTAGGATGTCGGCCAGGAAGCCTTCCACCACAGGTCGCAGGCTTTCTGACCGACATCCTTGGTTTGAATTCCGACCGCCGTATTACGAGTTCAGCAGTCGGAATTCAAACCAGCCGTTCAATACGGCTGGCTTCCGACAGGCTCAAGGAGCCGTCTATCAGTCGGAATCACAACATAATCTCTTACAGACGGCATTTCCGCCATTGGGATTATGATGTCCGTTTCTGACAGGCTTTCTATGTCGGGCTTTCCCGCCTGTCTGAAAGTGACTATGGGGGGCCCCTAGCAGGGTCTCCCTGCTCTTGCGACCTCTGGTTAGGGACCGAGGCCCCCTTGTAAAACCCTGCATCGCGTGGCAGACACTGGGAGGTGCCTGCTCCATGGTGCAAGGATTTACAGTGACTCCCATTTCTCTATGGGAGCTTGTGCTGCGGTCAGTTTCCAACCGCCTTACAAGCTCCCATAGGGAAATGGGAGTCTGTGAATACACCATGTGCAGTCGCATTGTAATTGCGGTTTCTGAACACCTTCCCGAGGCCTGTCGGTCTTGAAACCACAGGCATGTCCATCGGAGTTTCCTCCGACCAACATCCAAATTAGGCCCTTAGTGTTATCTACTTTAGTGCCTTTTCTATTCTTATGGTAACTTGCTTTTATTGTAGGCCTTTCTAGTACAAAGATATAATTTCCTAGAAAGTCAACCAATGTTGAGTGTTAGGAGATCACTTCCTCTGATGCCTTAAGTGGTGTATCAATGTATGTGATATCCAGTATCCAAGGCATTTTAATGAACCGACATTCATACTGCCGGGTCGCTGTACTTTGGAGCATGAACTAAAGGATTTTATATTGTTTTGGTGTGATGCAGACCCACAGTAAGGCTGTATGGAGGGAGCTAGCCAAAGCAGGGGAAATTCTGTGAGTTTGTGGTCATTGGAGGCAGATGGAAAGGAAGACCCCAGGTGAGGGAAGGTAAAGACATGGGAATGTTAGGAAAAGAGGAGTGGGGGAAAGATATGATTTAAGATGGAGTAGAAGGTAGATTGGGCCTTGAGTGGGCAGAAAGAAGGTGTTGGAGACTCAAGAACAAAGAGTAGTCATTATATTTCATTATATAGACCTGTTAAGGTGTGGGTTGCAAAAAGTGAAAAGGAGACTGTAGTGCTGTTAGCGTAGGGTTGTGTTTGGGGGTGAGGGTATGGTTTCTGATTTTGATTTTAGAAATGTTGCTAGGTTTATTCAGTGTGTGCAACTAAACTGAAAGCTTGTTGTAAAGTGTGAGCTCTACTTGCTTCCAATACAGCAACTTTTTTTTCAAAAACCTTATGTACCCGGAGTGGTACCTCCATGCACAAAAGTTCTTCCTTAAACTGAGCTCCAAGGTATATATTTGTACTTGCCAACCATCAATAGCTTTATGTTCCTGCATGAATTCTGCAAGACTGCATCACTGGTTAATGTCCAAAGTCCATCATTTCTCAATTTGTCTTATTAATTGTTAATTTTCTGTTCTGACAAAAAAGTGACAATGCACATAATCACTTTTGAAGGCCAAGTTGAGTAATAAGACCACTGAATTGTATGCATATGCTAAAGAATTCACATTATGTTGTTGGAACTTTGTCAAGAAGCATGGTGCACTACCTAAAGTCATGCAAGCAGATGCTGAATAGGTTAGGGGCCAGGAACCAACCCGGAATCAATTGAGTGGGCATTGGTCCCATGAATACAATTGCATAAGTTGCCTCCTTAGGTCCAATTTGGACTTAAGTCAATATAGAAGAGTGTAGACTTTTTAAAAGATGTAAGTCCAGCTTTAAGGAAATAAAATTGGTTGATGCTCCACCAAGTCACTTAACCTGCTAAAATGTTAGCTACATCCGCATGTTAGAAGTTGCGAGGTATTTGTTTGGGTTAAAATCAAAGATAGCAAACTATTATATTTAGTGGGCATATCCCCGACTTCAACTCTCCCATTATTAAATGCTACAGCATGGGCAGGAGCAGCACTGCAAGGTTCTCTCACACACGCTGAATATACACAGCACAGTCATCGGCACTGCAATCATCTCATGAGCACAGAATAAGTACAGGACAAACAGCAATGAAGTGAACTGGGGTTAGAGGCGTGCTCCTGATTTTGGGACCGGGGTCTGCTTCCGGTTGCTGTTGCAATCCGAAGTATTCCTCTACTTTCCTTAAGAGTCCTTCTGCAGGCTCCAGACCCTCAGATTGTTTTTCTTCTGCCTCCTGCGAGTCCCTCAACCTATAGCCGGTCAGATGTTACGAGGGCTCCAAGCCTACCATGTCGCAGTCCCACGCATGTTTGCAGCTCCCTCTCTCCAAAAGCAATACCAGCTCCCACAGAAGATGGGGAGCCGGCATGAACCAAGGGGGCCTTGAGGGTCCCCCCGTGGTCTGGAACAAGGTGGCCATGCCCCGGGGATGGGGTCCCCAGGGCAATATCAGCCCTGGGAGGGGGCCGCGCTGGGCTTCCTCTGCATTTAAAAAAAAGATGAAATAGGCCTGGGGTGGGGGCACACGGCCCCCTTCTATGTAAATATATATATATATATATATATTACCTACTGGCGGTTGCCAGTAGGTAGTTATAGTTAGGACCTATTTTCCATAGGAAATCCGCAACATTCTATTCCCAATAAGTCTGGCGCCGGTTGACGAATCCTCACAAAATTTTCCAAACTTTTGGCCAGCTCCACTCCTACCCTGAAAGTTTTGTGGTGATTCGTCAAGCGGGGGCCGAGAAAAAAGGGGGGTCCCAAAACGCGTTTTCCCCATGCAATTTCCCATAGGATCTGTTGTCGCAGCTACAGCCCGAACCGCTGAACGGAATGACACCAAATTTGGCAAAGAGGTAGTCAGTTCAGACTCGTGCCTTTTGCATAAATGGTGTGAATCCATTCAGTAGTTCCTGAGAAAATTAGAGTTAAAAGTACATAAATATCTATGGCCGCGGAGGATCCGCGGACCGTACACGCACCGTACGCACACCCTCCCCGAACCGAGCGCGCACCCTCCCGATCGCGCGCTGAATGCAAATTGGCTGTCGAGTGTCTCTCTACATTCGAAACCAGGAACTGTTGGTGGCCATTTTCTGCCTCGGTAGAAGCGAGGCTGAAGAAGCAAGGGGAATAAGTGTGTAAAACATATAAAGGGGACAGAGTAGAAATACTCTGACCCTCTAGAGGTGCTTAGGGGGTCCCAGAAGGACCCCTGGGGCCCCCTTATAAAAAAAAAAAACGGCAAAATGCGCGCACAGTGCGCGCATCCTATCGCATTGGGTACGCGGATCCACGGAATTTTTTTTTTAAAAAGACAAGAAATCATTGGTTGTATGACTACTTTGTACACTGAAAGGTAGGGTGTATATTTCTATTTTTTAAAGGTATGATTCTTATTGATTAACAAAAACAGATTGTGAGGAACATTATATATGATTTAGCTCAGCGGTACTCAAAGTACGGCCCGCGGGCCAGTTGCGGCCCGCCAGCCCTTTCCATGCGGCCCTCGTGTAAAACAACAGACAGTTGGCAATCAACTGCAATTCCGCCTGTTGTTATTCCTCGGGGGCCGCATTCACTGGGTAAAGAAGCATCCGCAAAACCAGTGCCTCGCAAGCAGAGGCGCAACTAGAGCTAAATTTCGGCGGCAGGGGGAGGGGGGGGGGCTTGAATCTTTAAGCTTTAGGCAGAGTGGAGCTGATTTCGGGGGAGGGGGGGGGCCTGAATCTTTAAGCAATAGGCAGAGTGGCGCTGCAGGGCCTCTTAGAAGGGGTGAAACAGCGAGGCCTCATTAACATGCAAATGGTCTTTTAAAGACCTGTGAAGTGCTCGGGTGCGGCTGTGTGTGCGCAGCGAGGCTGTCTCATCCCGGCTGCCATACGCGACGGGGGTGGGGGGGGGGGCTGAAGCCCTTTGAGTCCAATGGGTGTTGCGCGCCTGATGGCCTGTGTTACCCAAGCAACCTCTCGCAGATCCTCTGCCCTTAAAACTCGATGGGAGATAAGACGAGTGAACAGCAACGCAAGGACCTGCTTTTTCAGCAGTCTCTCCTCTGTGGGCCGCACACCACCGTAGGCATCTCTTATGCCTCTCACCAGGGCCCACGAGCCTCGATTTGCTCCTACCCCTCTGTGGCGAACAGGCTAGCATCGCTGGTGCTGCCCTACCTGCGGCCTCACAATGCGGCCTCCCCAAACTCACCCAAGCCCGGGAAGCTGTCGCATCCCGAGCTGCCACACAGAGAGAGGGAGGGAGACAGCGAGAGGGAGGGAGACAGCGAGAGGGAGGGAGACAGAGAGGGAGAGAGAGATCGAGAGGGAGGGAGACAGAGGGAGGGAGAGAGAGGGGGAGGGAGACAGGGTGACAGAAAGAGGGAGACAGGGAGACAGAGAGGGAGACAGGGAGAGAGAGAGGGAGACAGGGAGAGAGAGAGGGAGAGAGAGAGGGAAACAGGGAGAGAGAGAGAGGGAAACAGGGAGAGAGAGAGGGAGACAAAGGGAGGGAGACAGAGGGAGATGGAGGGAGACAGAGGGAGACAAAGGGAGGGAGACAGAGGGAGACAAAGGGAGGGAGACAGAGGGAGGGGGAGACAGAGAGAGGGGGAGACAGAGAGGGAGACAGAGAGTGAGGGAGTGAGACAGGGAGGGAGGGAGACAGAGAGGGAGGGAGACAAAGGGACACAGACAGAGGGAGACAGAGAGAGAGAGGGAGACCGGGAGAGAGAGAGTGAGACCGGGAGAGAGAGAGTGAGACCGGGAGAGAGAGAGTCCCTGTTTGGCAGTATGTCGTATGACCAAATGGGCTGCTCTATATGAGACAGCACGTTGCGTACGATATACTGCCAAACAAGGACTCGGGGAACTTTCATTCGCATACTACTGACTGTGTGAGCCTCTGAGGAAGAGAGTCATCGAAACGCGTCGGGCTCAGTCAGGTGTGAATAATTACAGGCAAGCGCGACGAACCATACCTAATAAAAGCTTGTGGGGAAAAGCAGCTTGTGTTCAAGTGCGGTTCTTCTGATGGACAAATCCCCAATGAACTGTATACATATGTGTGTGTGTGTATGCTGGGTCTGGTGGCTCAGTGGACGAATGCGTCCGCTGCAGGGGTCTGTGTTCAACCTCATAGTCATTTTTTTTTAGTTGCTCTAGCCCCGCCCCCTCCACCACTGACCCCGCCCCCACAGGTGCGGCCCTCGGCCACAAACCACACTGTAAATTTGGCCCCCGAGAGAAAGTTTGTGAGTACCCCTGATTTAGCTGATGTGTTGAAAAGTGAAGCACACTTCCTCTCTTGTGTAGGAACATTGTGTGCTGAACTTCTGACCTGTGTGCTTAGTGCAGTGTTCCATGACCTGTTTCTATGGTAACAGGCAGAAGGCAGATTGGGGGAAGGGATGAAATGTCTTTCAGTTGGAAAGGGTTGTTTAACCAATAGAAATGTGTGTTTGCTTTTGAGTTTATGTGTGAAGGATTGTGATTTGATGTTTACATGTATATGTGTGGAAAATGAAAGGGAAACTTTTCCATTCTTTGTTTTTGCTGAGAGGTGCACAGTGCAGAAATTCTGAAAAAGAAAATATGGTGAGTGACTGATATACTCCTTAATCTACAAAAGAACTTGAAAGATGAGTTATTTAATTGTGAGGGGATGTATGTAGACTATTTTGATTTTAATCAGACTAATGTATTTCTCCTGCTAAAGTGTAGGGAGTACTTTTTTTCTCTACAATCTTATTGACAGTGTGTGTGCATGTAGAAACCATTCTGTGATAAGCATTTGTGTTTTTCGTGTGTTTGCAGACAGATAATTGTGCTGTTTTTATATTTTGGTAGAATTAGAAACCAGTCATTGTTTATGAATTTGTGAAATGAGTTATGTTATGTTTCTATACTAAAATGCAGTACTACTTCTAGATGAAGAAATGTGTTTTGGTATAGTGCAAGGGATAGTGTTGTTTGTCTAGAATCACACAGTGAGTCTGTGTGCATTTGGGAACCACTGTGAGAGAAGCATTTGGTTACATTGTGTATTTGCTGACAGATAACTGTTTTAAAACCTGTCATGTTGTCAAGTTTTAGTAGCATTAGAAGCCAGTGTTTGCCTATGCATTGATAAAGTAAGTCATGCTTTGAGACTAATGTGCTGTACTTTAATATGTAGATTGTGTGTAGTCTCCTTACCCCTTGCACAGTAGTGAATGAGTTTTGGTGAGAGAAGCATTTGGTAACATTGTGTATTTGCTGACAAATCACTGTTTTAACCTGTCATGTTGTGAAGTTTTAGTAGCATTAGAAGACAGTTATGGCTTATGATTTGATTAAATGAGTCAGGCTTTGACAGAAAAGTGCAGTCCTGAAATATGTAGATTGTGTGCAGTTCCCTTACCACTTGCACTGTAGTGAATGAGTTTTGGTAAACTCCTAGGGATAGTGGTGCTTGTCTAGAATCACAGTGTGAGTTAGTGTGTATTTGGGATCAGTGTGAGAGAAGCATTTGGTGACATCATGTATTTGCTGACAGATAACTTTTTTAAAACCTGTCATGTAGTGAAGTTTTAGTACCATTAGAATCAAGTCTTTGCTTATGCGTTGATTAAATGAGTCATGCTTTGACACTGATGTGCTGTACTTAAATATGTTGATTGTGTTTAGTACCATTAACTCTTCTAGACTAGTGAATGAGTTTTGGTAAACTCCTAAGATAGTGTTGATTGTCTAAAATCACACTGTGAGTCTGTGTGCATTTGGGTAAGGATTGTGAGAGAAGCATTTGGTAACATCATGTATTTGCTGACAGATAACTGTTTTAAAACCAGTCATGTTGTCAAGTTTTAGTAGCATTAGAAGCCAGTCTTTGCTTATGCTTTGATTAAATGAGTCAGGCTTTGACACAAAAGTGCAGTCCTGAAATATGAAGATTGTGTGCAGTTCCCTTACCACTTCCACATTAGTGAATGATTTTTGATAAACTCCTAGGTATAGTGGTTGTTGTCTAGAATCACACTGTGAGTCTGTGTGCATTTGGGAACCACTGTGAGAGAAGCATTTGGTAACATTGTGTATTTTTTAGCAGATAACTATTTTAAAACCTGTCATGTTGTCAAGTTTTAGTAGTATTAGAAGCTAGACTTTGCTTATGCATTGATAAAATGAGTCAGGGTTTGACACTAAGGTGCAGTACCATGTACTATTCTGTTCACTGTGGCAGAACTGAAAATGTAAAAGTTTTACCTAAGCACTGTCCTAGAAGTAGTCTGATTATTTAGTCAGTTTCTAAGTACCAAATAGATTGCTTCAAATGTCTATGCAGTATGCATGTAGTGTTCTAACATACTATACACTTGTCTTTTACACCTTCAATTCCCTAGTCAGTATCCATACACTTAAAAGAAACACCCTGTCACTCCCTTTGCAGTCCTCTAGAGACCCATTCAACAGCATGTACTAATCCATTCACTGTGCCAAAACCCAAACACTTATAAATTCACCAAGATACTCTCTTTCCAGTACTCTAATGATTCAGTCACTGCCTAAGTATTCATGCACTGAGCCAGGTCTTAGCACATGGACTTCTTCAAACCCTTATCCACTATGCATGCAGTCCTCTAACCACCTACACACTTGTCTTTCACACCTTCAATTCCCCAGTCAGTATCCATTCACTTCCAGCAAACACCCTGTCACTCCCATTGCACTCCTCTAGTGACCCATTCAGCATCATGTATTAATCCATACACTGCGCCAAACCCTACTAAATTCACCCAGGCACTCTCCTTGCAGTACTCTAATCATTCAGTCAGTACCCAAGTACTCATCCAGTGACCCAGGCCTTAGTATATGAACTGCTTCAAACCCCTATCCACTATGCATGCAGTCCTCTAACCACCTACACAATTGTCTTTCACACCTTCAATTCCCTAGTCAGTATCCATACACTTCCAGGAAACACCCTGTCACTCCCTTTGCAGTCTTCTAGTGACCCATTCAGCATCATGTACTAATCCATTCACTGTGCGAAAACTTAAACACTTATAAATTCACCAAGATATTATCTTTGCAGTACTCTAATCATTCAGTCAGTGCCTAAGTATTCATGCACTGAGCCAGGTCTTAGCACATGGACTGCTTGAAACCCCTATGCACTATGCATGCAGTCTTCTAACCACCTAGACACTTGTCTTTCACACTTTCAATTTCCTAGTCAGTATCCATACAGTCCAGCAAACATCTTGTCACTGTCTTTGCACTCCTCTAGTGACCCATTCAGTACCAAGTACTAATCCATTCCCTGTGCGAAAAGCCTAGCACTTATAAATTCACCTAGGCACTCTCCTTGCTGTACTCTAATCATTCAGTCAGTACCCAAGTAGTCATGCAGTGAGCCAGGCCTTAACACATGGACTGCTTTAAATGCCTATGCAGTATGGATGCAGTCCTCTAATCACCTACACAGTTGTGTTTCACACCTTCAATTCCCTAGTTAGTATTCATACTCTTCTAGCAAACACCCTGTCACTCACCCAGTGTGTCTCCTTATAGTACTGTAATCATTTAGTCAGTTAGCATGTAGTCTTTTAGTGAGGTAGGCTTTAGGGCATGAACTGCTTCAAAGTAGTATGCACTATGCATGTATTGTTTTAACCATCGTCACACTTGTGGTTCAGGGACATAGTTTCTTAGTCAGTATTTATATAAAATGTGTTTGTACAGTAATGGAATAGTATAATTTTGAAAGTTATTAATATACATTTATTTGTGATTCTTTTTTACAGATACAGAACAGGAGTGTTTCTCATCTGCTTGCACTCTTCTCGTGCAAGATTGTTTGGATGAAGGGTCTTTAGGTGTTTCATCATACTTGCTGTGCCGCATGAGTATTTTTTGTTAAGATCCCCTCGTAACAGAACTCTTTTGAAAATCTTGTGCATGAGAAAGGTGGTATTGGTCTTTGTTTGCCCCTCGAGAAAAGTAGAAAATTTCCACATCACTGAAGGAAAACGTTGTGGGCGTGGTGCATCCTCCAAAAATTCAACTTTAGATTTGGTGAATATTTTATAGCGACACCATTTCCAGTTTTTGTAAGTTAAAGTTAAAAAATTTTGTTAGCTGTGTGCATTTTATATTTCTGTGATTTGTATTTTGAGAATGGCATGTTGTTTTTTTTTAACAATCTTTGAGATTGTGTTTTTTTTGCCCGCTGTTAAGTGATGAGTACGATTGAAATCACTAATTTTAGTGAAATTTAATATATTCTGAGAACAGCAAAAAAGGCAAAAAAGTTACTTTGTGGAAATTATGCTGTGTTGTATAAAATGTATTATTACATGTTATAATTTTTTTTTCCTTTTCTTTCACAGATCCAAATTTTAAAATAAGCAATTTATATGAATTTATATTTGAATGAAAAACAGAAAAAAATGTATACCATTTTTTATTCCTATTACTGTGAAGGTAAGTTTAACTAAGTCTCAATATGCAGAATGAAGAGGCCTGCAAGAAGCTACAAAGTTGAAACACGTTTCTAAAAACCCTCTGTTTATGTAGTTTTGAAATCTGACCATAATCAGATATCATGTGACCTGCAAAAAAAGAGATTTGAGGGGTTCATAATATTTCACCTTTTTAGCTGTTGAAGGACCGCAATCATTTCAATCATTCTTCTTTGAACATCTTTGCAGACAAAACTCTGTGCTTACCTCTATCATTCGCAAGGAAATTTAAAAACGGAAATATGTCACTTTTTGTAACATAGTTATTGTGCAAGATACTCTTTTATATTTACAAAGAGAGGAAAAGGCACTCTGTGCACTTTTTATACTCCATGTAAATATAACCTCATCATGCACACCACTTTGTGTTGAAAGGGTGTTCTATAAGTGTTGTTGTGCATGATTGCACTTAATACTCATAGAACAAGACACATGTCAAGATTTATCAGAAATCATGAATCTCGAAATGTGTGTGAATGCTGCACCATTCTAAAATTGGTGTAGGAAAGCACAACAAGGAGAATTGTTTTAATTTCTCCACATTTTTATATCTTCAATGCATGCTAAAATGTTCAGCATACATTGAAGAAGAAAAATGCATTTTCTCATTGTTTTTGTGCAGGAAGGTGTGTCTTCCTGCAGAAAAACAAACAGCACATGACACAGATATCCTTGCACTATGGTGCAAGGGTGCCTGTGTCACCACATGGCTGCAGTTTAAGCAGCCGTGCAGGGAGAAGCATAGATTTGCAACATATTTATGTACATATGTTGCATCCCTGTGCTTCGGAACAACTACAGCACACTGCAGTTAAAGATGTTACTATGTGATGCTGCAGCACTTCCTCATAGTTCTGCACTTAAACATTCACCATTCATTCATTCAGTCAATTACATACTACACATACATTCATCTAAACTAACACTAACAAAGAAATGTAGCTCTTTTTTTAAACCAGGAAAGTTAGTTCTTACAAGAACTTTTTTTTTTCTTCTTTCTTCTTTTATAATTTTTTTGGGGTTTTCTGAACAATTTTTAATTTTTTTTGTTTTTTCTGCAAAAAACAAAACAGGAGAAACCAAACAATGAACTTCAGGGAACAATAAAAAAAAAAAAAAACTAGCAAATGTGACTTTCTTGCCGGCGGCAGATCATATCGATCGACTGCTCACCTTCGCTCAAAGTCTTATTGCAGTTAGTGCAGAGCACTTTTAAAAATTGAAATTGAGGCCGGATGTCCAAGGTTTGGGCTGATGGATGCACTCTTGATGTGCTCGGCTGCGATGAGATGGATGGCGCAGGAGCAGGAGTGTTTCTCATTGGTCGGCACTCTTCTCGTGCAAGATTGTTCGGATGAAGGGTCCTCATGTGCTTCATCATACTTGCCGTGCCGCAAGAGTATTTCTTGTTAGGATCCCCTCTCGATAGGACTCTTTTGCAAATCTTGCACGTGACCAAGGTGGCATTGGTCTTATTCTTCCCCTCAGGAAAAGTAAAAAAATTCCACACCACTGAAGAAAAACGTTTTTTGGGTGGTGCCTCCGGCAAAAATTCATCCTCAGAAGTATGAGGTGATGCAGGTGATGCCTGCTGCCCTGAAGCCATTTTTGGTTGAAAAAAGTTAGAGCTAAGTGTAAACTTAGTCTAAAAAATCTTCTTCTCTCCAAAGAGATGGTGCTCTAAAGAAGGTCAAAGAAGAATGATTGAAATGGGTGGGGTGTTTCAATAGTTAGAAGAGGAAGTGTAATGAACCAATCAAATCTCTTTTTTTGCAGGTCACATGGGATCTGCGCACCCTGCGCTAACGCAGCACGCACCCAGCGCGCATCTGCGAAATTCAATTAAAAAGAAATCTAGGATTAGATGCAAAAATATATTAGTTTTAAGACTAGTTTAGAGTTTGTCTTCAATTAATATTAACATGAAATACATATATATATGTTTTTGTAAATGTTAAATATTTCACTGGATCCGCGCACCCACCACTTCATAGACGCAGATGACGCATCGCGGAAGCGCGTAAACGTCACGTTACGTACATAGAACGTGTCGCGTATAGGCTGGGAGTCGCGTACCTGTCGCATTGCGATCGCGCACTAAACACGTACCCAACTCGTACCATGCGCGGATGCTATCACGTAGGGATCGAGAAAGGTGCGCATAGGGTGCGCGGATCCAAAAACATTGAAAAAACTATATAAAATACAGTTTTGAACATATAGTTAAAAAAATATTTTGAAAAATATAAAAGAATATGTTTGTAAAACCCATTAAGTTCAAATAACATTTTTTAATTTTTAAAAGAATTAATTGAAAAAATAAGTTTAAAAAATGGTGATAAAAAAGTGTTTAAAAAAAAGATAATTAATGAAATTGACACACTGAATTTGAAAAATATAGAAATCCAATCAAAATCATTAAACATGATATCTTCAGAGATAAGTTATAGATAGGAATTAGCATTTAAAAAACCTTTGAAATTCACAGAAAAAACCATAGGTTTCATGCACGTTAAAGTTAGGAATTGGCATTTAAAAAACCTTTGAAATTCACTGAAAAAACCAAAGGTTTCAGGGGCGTTATAGTTAGGAATTGGCATTTAAAAAACCTTAGAAATTCACTAAAAAAAACATAGGTTTCAGGGGCGTTATAGTTAGCTGGACATTTCCCTCGTACAAAACCCTAGAAATTCCCCCGTTATAGTTAGTTCAGCTAACTATAACTCGCGCCCCCGGAATGCACTGCTGATGATGTCACATATTACATCACTCATGACATGCTCAGTGACATCACTCATGACATCACTGATGACATCTCAAATGACATCACTGATGACATCACTGATTATTTCATCCATGTGATATATTAGTGCATCTTCTCACACCCTAATATAACCTTTGATACACCGACTCAAAATTTCAGACTGCCATTTTGAAAACCATAGATACTCCAATACCAATAACTACATACCCACTCATTGACTCTTAGGTCTACATACATCTCCACTCACTCACCTGTACAGTCACTCATACTTACAGTCACTCCGTACAGGACTATCATATGCATTTATACACCTATATAGACACTCACACACCGCCAATTATCCATTGAGGTACTGACACACCTAGTCAGTCATGCAAATAATTAATCACAGTCCAATTTACTCACCTATACAGTTAAACACACTCAAGTTCACTTACTCATAAAAATACTAACAAATTCTGACACTCTAATACAATTACTAATACAAGCACACACTCATCCATACAGGCACTCCCTCAATCACACACTCTCACATATAGATAGTTATATACTCTTACACACATATACACTGCGTTTTACATATGTAGTTACTGACACATGTACAACTGAGATATACATTCAATCACTAACACACTCATACATACACTCACCCAACCATACAGTCCATCACAGTTGCATTCTTAAAACCATGCACCATAGAATCACCCACTCACACATCTATGCACAGTCACGCACACCCTACCCACACAAACACTCAGGCACCCATACAGATACTGAGACAACCAATCAATAACACTTATATACACATTCATATAGGTATTCACAAAGCCATGCAGCCACTTATACACCAACACACAGACACATACAGACATTCACACAGTTTAGTCACTAGTCTATAGTAAGATACATTTAATGACTCACTAATAGAGTCAGTTACGCACCTAGAAAATAATCCATTCACACACTTGTACACCCACTCATTCTTCAACAGGCCTTTCAATATATATATTAAACATATTAAAACTTTACAGAAACACAGACTCACTGGATGACGTCATCAGTGATGTCATCAGTGATGTCATTTGAGATGTCATCAGTGATGTCATCAATGATGTCACTGACCATGTCATGAGTGATGTAATATGTGACGTCATCAGCAGTGCATTGCGGGGGCGCGAGTTATAGTTAGCTGAACTAACTATGACAGGGGAATTTCTAGGGTTCTGTACAAGGGGAATGTCCAGCTAACTATAACGCCCCTGAAACCTATGTTTTTTTTGGTGAATTTATAAGGTTTTTTAAATGCCAATTCCTAACTATAACGCCCCTGAAACCTTTGGTTTTTTCAGTGAATATATATATATATATTACCTACTGGCGGACGCCAGTAGGAAGTTATAGTTAGGACCTCTTTTCCATAGGAAATCCGCAACATTCTATTTGGAATAACGTTGTTGCCCGTTGACGAATCTTCGTGAAATTTTCAAAACTTTTGGCCAGCTCCAGTCCGCTCCTATCCTAAAAGTCTCGGGATGATTCGTGTAGCAGGGGCTGAGAAAAAAGGGGGGTCCCAAAACATGTTTTCCCCAGGCAATTTCCCATTGGACGTTTAGCCGCAGCTACAGCCCGAACTGCTGAACTGAATTACACCAAATTTGGCAGAAAGGTAGACCTTGGCTCAGAGTCGTATCTTTTGCTTAAATAGTGTAAATGCGTTCAGTAGTTCCTGAGAAAATCAAAATCAAAATCACATTTATATCTGGGCGGAGCCTAACCACACAACTCATTGTGAGATCTGATTGGCTGTCAGTACTTCATCCAAGAAGTGTTGGCAGCCATCTTGGGACCAATATATATGATAGCACCTCATTAAAAAGCATTGTAGTTAATAGAAGGTTTTAAGACTTCAGTTACATTATAAATCATTTGTTGATGGTACTATACTCATTTTAGGAATTGTGGTGTCTTCTAAGGTGATTTTACTATGTGAAAAAGCCTTCTGCTGTGATATCATGTTTGAGAGAAAACTATTTTCTCATGCTTTTCCCACAGAGGTTTGGAAGGTGATCTATAAGCTAACCTGAGAGCATATTTTCTGTAAATTCACATTATCTTTCTCAGTCATGTGAAAATGAAGTCTGACATTCTCAGTAAAACATGTACATCCAACAAGGTCAAAGACTGTCAGTTGATTCCTTTGTGTTCTACTGCAGCTTCCCAGAGTGTTCTAAAGAACAACTAGAGCGCTAACAGTCCTACTTATGACAAACGTATTGCACACCTGAAGCCATCTTGATTGGAATAAAGTGGTAACTCTTAAAACATTTAAATGAGGAAATTAGGAAACTTCATAACAAAGAAGTCTCCCAAGATGGCCACCAGAGACAAAAGAGCCCAAATGTAGCACAAATATCAGCCAGATGTAGCCTAAGTATAGCCCAATGACAGAATGTCCCAGAGTGTTCTAACGAACAACTAGAGCTCTAAAAGTCTTACTTATGACAAAAGTATGGCACACCTGAAGCCATCTTGATTGGAATAAAGTGGTAACACTTAAAACATTTAATTTACAAAGGAACAAAATGAGGGGGTTCATTTTGCCATAGAAATTATGATTAGTGCCGCAAAAAGAAAAATTAGGGCACATTTTGACTTCTCAAATCCTCTTCTATTTCATAAAAAAATTCTGACATGCAGACTGAAACATGCATTTGAATACCAGCAGCAGACTTCCCTGGTGAGCAGTAGCTTTACGACAGTGATCTAATGAGCAACTAGAGCGTTAACATTCAGAATTCATGGCAAATGTGTGACACATCTGAATGCCTTCTTGATAGAACCAAAGTAAAAAACTGAAAGTATTTCCTACTGAGGAGATTGTAGTAAATGAGGAAATTAGGAAACTTCATAACAAAAAAGTCTCCCAAGATGGCCACCAGAGACAAAAGAGCCCAAATATCAACCAGGTGTAGCCCAATATAGCCCAATGACAGAATGTCCCAGAGTGTTCTTAAGAACAATTAGAGCGCTTACTGTCTTACTTATGACAAAAGGATGGCACATCTGAAGCCATCTTGATTGGAATAAACTGGTAACACTTAAAACATTTAATTTAAAAAGGAACACAATGAGGGGGTTCATTTTACCATAGAAATTATGATTAGTGCTGAAGAAAGAAAAATTAGGGCACATTTTGAGTGACTTCTCAAATCCTCTTCTATTTCATTAAACAATTCTGACATGCAGACTGAAACATGCACTTGTAATACCAGCAGCAGACTTCCGCGGTGAGCAGTAGCCTTACTACAGTGATCTAATGGGCAACTAGAGTGCTAACATTCAGAATTTATGGCAATGTGTGACATATCTGAACACCTTCTTGATGGAATCAAAGTAAAGAACTGAAAGCATTTCCTACTGAGGAGACTGCAGTAAATGAGGAAATTAGGAAACTTCATAACAAATAAATCTCCCAAGATGGCCACCAGAGACAAAAGAGCCCAAATGCAGCACAAATATCACCCAGATAAAGCCCACATGTAGCCCAATGACAGAAGTGTGCAAAACACTTATATGTTGTGTTTTTGAAGTTTTATATAGTGCAGACTTGTCAGGTATTGGAGTGCTTTACATGAGCATTGGTTACATCACACAAGATCAAATTCATTTTGGTTGTAAACATGGGGAGATTAAGTGATTTGACCAGAATCACAGAATGTTGAGCTGAAGCAGTAACTCCAACCTGGTTCCCCAGTTGCAAAGTCTGCAGCTCTGGAAGTAACACCACATCCTGTCCCCTAAGTGCAACATTTAATCAAGTGGTCAACTGGATAAAAAAACATAAAGAAAACAATTAATTTAAAAGTGCTTTGTAGCTATTTGAAAACTCAGAAAATATGTCCTCATTTTAGTTTTTTAGAGCACTAACCATAATTTTGATGCAAATAAGACGCTTTCATGTATGTAATTTCTAAAGGAAATGCTCTAGGTATTACAGTTTTGATTACATCAAGAAGACGTCAGGTGTTCCACACTTTTGTAATAAATATAGAATGTCAGCAATCTAGTTGTTCATTAGGATACTGTTGAGAGGCAGAGGCCAGGGGCATGGACTCTGAAAACTGAAGGCAGGTAGGAGGGTGCAGAGATAACTATTTAACCACACTGGGCAGGCAGGAAGGGCGGTGGCAGCACAACAGACTATGGAGGGCAGTGGAAAGGGGGGCAGGGGCACCACACCAACAATACAGGACTGGCAAGAGAGGCTGTGGCAATATAATAGAACATTGTGGGCAGAAGGAAGAGGCAGTGGTAGTACAACCATACATGCCAACAGACCCGTTTCAGCCAGGAAACGTCCAATGTTTTTAAGCTCAAATGGGCTGTATTTGATCTGTCTCCTGTCTACAATTTTCTCTTTATAATGTAACTCAAAGGGGAAAATCAATACCCCAGTTTGTTTTCAAAATTTCCCTCTTACCAAGTTCAAAATGTTCGCAAGTATGGTACATTGGATCATGGAATGCAGGAGGAATTGGGGTAGGGACATGGACTCGGATAACAGAGGACAGGAGGGAAATGGAGAGGTGCACCAAACTGACCCTACAGGGCAGGCATCAGGGTTTGCAGCAGCACAATACACCACACTGGGCATGCGGGACGGGAGTGCAGCACAACAATCCATAGAAAGCAATAGGGAGGGGACAGGACCATGCACATGGACAACAGAGAACAGAGGGGAAAGAGGCAATGGTAGCTAGCTGACCATAATGGACAGACAGGAGAGAAAGCTGCAGCATAACAGACCATAAAGGGCAGGAGGGACGGATCAGGGGCATTACAAGGGAACGGACAAGCCAGGAGGGAGGAATAGGGGTCTGCAAATGGAAAAATAGGTCTGGGGGCAAGGGGGCAGGGCAGAAGCAGCAAGATGACCATTGAGGTCAGGCAGGATGGGCACTATAAACAAGACACACCATGGAGAGCAACAGTGAGACTATGATGGCATACACACAGATCATGGAGGGAAGGTGGGAGGGGGTCAGGGGCAGCTAGCTGACCACACAGGGAAGGTGGGAGGGGCCATTGCAGCACAAAACACCATGCATGGCAAGCGGGAGGGTTAGTCGCAGCACAATGGCTATGATGGGCAAGAAGGAGGGTGCAGGAGCATGCACAAAGGACCATGGAGGATAGAAGGGAGGGTCAGGACCTGGGCACAGACAAGAGAGTTCAAGGGAAGGGGCCTCACAACAGACCGTGCGGGCAGGCAGGAAGAGCAGTTGCAGCACAACAGACCAGCGAGGGCAGAAGGGTGTGGCAGTAAAATGGACCATGGAGGCCAGGAGGAAGGGGATAGGGGCATGGCATGTGGACAGGCAGGGTGGAGGTGGCAGGGACAGGTTACAGTCATCTGACAATGCTAGGCTGGTGGGAGGAGAGTGGCAGCTCAACAGAACACTCAGAGTAGATAGGAGTGGCAGGTCCATGGAACATGGTGTGCAAAAAAGATAAAGCAGGGGCATGCACAAGGACATCGGAGGGCAGGGGGAAGGAGAATAGGGGCAGCAAGCTAAGCACAGAGGCTAAGCAGGAGGTCAATTATGGGCCATAGAATTGGGCAATGGAGGGCAGGAGGAGTGGACTGGTACATCATTCTAAATGGAGGGCAGTGGCAGCACATCAGACCATGCATGGCAGGAGGGAGGAGGCTAGTTAATGGATTCAGACAACAGAGGATAAGGAGGAGGTGGATGGGGCAGCAAGCTAACTGTTCAGAGAAGGTGGGTATTAGGAACTTTATTGTTTTTAAAATGTGTGTCTGAGCGAACTACTTAAAATATGAACAAGTATGCAGCATAATCAAACTTTTATTCAGGAAGAAGAGACCGTTTGTGACTGACTCCGGGCTCACTTGGTCAGAAACACCCCCTGACCCTCCACCCCCCATCGCAAAATGTCATGCGTAGGTGGACGCAGTGTTATATAGAACATAGTCCTGAGAGCTCGATTGAAAATGAAAACTAGATATAGTATATGGTATAAACTATGCCCCAAAAAGTGTGATATAAGATGAACCGGGCGTGAAATATAATATGCAATACATTGCAGATTCATTGGAGAGCGTGAGATAGCACAGGCACTAGCGCGTGCTATGCGATATGCGCCTTGGAGCGTAATATGCACAGGGCAGTGTTGTGTAACCTAACTAGTCTCTAAAGTTGTAATATAAAATATGTGCTGGGGAGTGTAACGTTGCATATGCACTGTGACAAAGATATGGATCCCAGATTGTAATATGTATGGCATAGCGCTGTGCGTTATAACATAGGCATCGAGGAAGGCACGTTAGATGGGGCAATATAACCCGTGCGAAGGAAAGTGTGGCATGACATATTCACGGGGTGGTGTTACAGTGCACATGGGCTAGAGAGTGTCATAGCATACGCACTAGCTGGTGGAATACAACACAGAGGTGTGTGGCACTCGGCGGGCACTGGTGGGTGTAACACAGCATTGGGCTCAGCCAGGAGCATTCTGTGACTCTCAAGTGAGGTTCGTCTCCTTTCCAGAGAGTAAAATAAAAAGTATTACACATCCGGCGGTGGATGTGTAATTTATTAACCGTGAGGGGGGTTTCTTGCATAGTTTGGTCGAATTTTTGTCAGATCCCCTTTGAATGGCTTGGTGTGCGTGTGTATTAAATGTGCCCGTCAATAGATACCCATGTTTGTATAAATAAACGACAAGGGTGTCTACTTGGAGAGTACCCACCGGTGGGCGAGATGGGATTAGGCACGGTAGGGCGTCAGACACGTCAGAGCTTCACTAGCGGTGTAAATACATTCCACATGGATTCATTGTATGCATAGTCGCCATTTAATGAATATCACGCGAATCGTCATGGTGATAGGTACATACGGTTTGCCCAGCATGTCCTACGTGTTTCTATAAATATATATTTTTTTAAATAATAAAAAACAAAGGCCGGCCCCGGGGGATGGGGTCCCCGGGGCCATAAGTGGCCTGAGGAGGGGGGCAACGCAGCCCCCCTCCTAAAGATTTTTTTTTAAAAAGGCCATGACCCGGGGGTTGGGGTCCCCGGGGCCGATTAAGGCCTTGGGAGGGGGCCATGCGGCCCCGTTCCAAATTAATTTTTTTCAACAAAAAGAATTAGGGTGCAGGCCCTGGGGGATGGGGTCCCGAGGGCCAATAAATTAGAAAAAGAAGGGGAGCCACACAGCCCTCCTGCTTAAAAAAAAAAAAAAAAACGGTATCGCGCCGGAGGCCACGCCCCTTCCTTGCAGCACTCTGCAAAAGCGCCCCCTGGCCAGTTGTAAGTTGGGGAATTAATTCCCCTTCAATAATGAGGGTCCCTGAGGGCCAACTAGCCCAACAGGTATCTCCAGTATGCGCCAGGGAGCTGAGTTGCAGACAGGTGTTCTGAGGCCGTGCCCCTTTTTACACCTCTATGCAACGCAGCTCTGTGGCGCTTACTGGAGGTACCTAGTGGGATACTTTGACCCTAGGGACCCTTAGGATTCAAGGGGACTTAATCTTTCAACTTAGAACGGCCACAGGGTGCGTTTACATAGTGGTGAAGGGAGGGGACGTGGCCTGAGGTGACGTGTGCAAATACGCCCTGTGGCGCGTTTTAAGTTGGGGAAATAATTCCCCTTCAATCCTGAGGGCCCCTGGGGGCTAACTAGCCCACCAGGTGCTTCCAGTAAGCGCCACTGAGCTGCGTTGTAGAGAGGTGGTCCAGGCCGTGCCACTTTTTACACCTCTCTGCAACGCAGCTCTGTGGCACTTACTGGAGGTACCTAGTGAGCTAGTTGGACCCTAGGGACCCTCAGGATTCAAATGAACTTAATCTCCCAACTAAAAACGGCCACAGGGTTTGTTTACACAGTGGTGAAGGGAGGGGACGGGGTCTGAGTTAACGTGTGCAAACACGCCCTATGGCGCGTTTTAAGTTGGGGAAATAATTCCCCTTCAATCTTGAGGGCCCCTGGGGGCTAACTATCCCATTCCCACCAGATGCTTCCAGTAAGCGCCACTGAGCTGCATTGCTGAGAGGTCGCCCAGGCCGTGCCACTTTTTACACCTCTCTGCAACGCAGCTCTGTGGCACCTACTGGAGGTACTTAGTGGGCTAATTGGACCCTAGGGACCCTCAGGATTCAAATGAACGTAATCTCCCAACTAAAAATGGCCACAGGGCGTGTTTACACAGTGGTGAAGGGAGGGGACGGGGCCTGAGTTAACTTGTGGTAGAAATAGAATTCCCGTGGTGCAATGTAGAAGAAATCTTTATAGTATAAAGAAACTAAATTGTTAAATTCAGATGCACAATCATAAGCCCATGTGATAGAATATGTCCAATTAGTGTAAATCATACCACTTTAAAATTTAGTAGAGACATCATATTTTATTATAAAAACAATTAAAAACAAACATAGACAGTCTATGATCATATCACAAATGCATCTATTGCTAAAACATAAAAATATCATATAAGCTTGATACAAACCCTACTACATTCAGAAATACAGCTTATACACAGAATTAAATGGAAAAAACATTTTTTGACACAAAATAACCATAGCAGATACGGCTAGCTTTTAAAATTGCCACAAACTTAAAACAGAGAGACAGAGACAGACAGTATAATTTGTCATTAGATAACACATCCGTGTATAGATTTCAAAAAAGCTTTTCCTACTTACAATATATTCGTTCGGTATCTACAAGAAAAGCTGTTCCCACAGATTGTGTTGTAATGCAGCGTCGACGCTTTTCCTTTGTGTAGTCTAATAGTCCATCTTTTTCAAGACAAAAAAATCGTCTCTCTTATTATGGGCACTGATTGGTTGCCGTTGTGATGAACTCCTGTTGACAAATGTATCAATATATCAAAGTTATATTTATGGCAAACAATGATTATTAAATACCATATCCATTGTATGTTGTTTAAAATAATTTCCTATATAATACATTATTCCTATACATATGATTATAATTCAGTTTTGCTTAATTTTTAATTCAATTATTTCATTCTATCTAAAGCAATGCCATATGTATTGACATGGAGATAATGTCTACATACATGTTACACTTTTTCCCATTACATCCCATCAAATGGGCTGATCATGATGGAGGAACTCATATTGTTGTTGGTATTAGATTTACGGGACAAGTGTTGGAAATAAGGGATTACCTTATAACATTACTTGATCTCCTCAAGTTCGTTGGTTGTCTATTTGTTCTTTATCTTTTGGTCAAATATATATGAAAGAATAATTATAGGTAAGTCGGCCTTAAGCTTGGCTGGATCTTGATTTTTCTATCATATATTATCAAGACACCCTTACCTCTATTAATGCTTTGGGACTCGCCATATATCCAAAATTCAATTTTCATCTACAATTTCCAACTGGCGAACCACCTCTGGTGATAAAGGGCAGATATTACTCCTTATTTATTCACCCAGATTCCATAAAGAGCAAAGTAGTAACATTTATTAATCCAAGGATTCTTTTCTTAAATGAGCATAGTTTATCGTGTCACTTTACCTTATCAAGAGGTTTGGGTTATTTTGTTAAGAGACACAGCCCCTAACGTCTTATCTGGGCGGGGCAAATTAGTCTTGATTGCAAGATCGTCCTCCACTTGTCTTTAAAACTTCACACCTAAAACATGGACCGTTATAATGAATCCAAATGTTTTGCTTTAATTGTTAACTATTATCACTAAACATAGGAATAAAGATGAGGTGCCTATCGTATTGTTTTAAAAAACCGCTTTGCCTGTTGTTTTGTTGTTACAGTATATGGGTAACACATATCACCTCCTGGTCGTGATATTAGCCCCTTTTTTAGCCACACAGTACCTACAAAGGACACAAGATCACAGTGTTTTTTAACAAACTAAAATACCGCAAACTATTGTCGGTTTTATAAGGCATGGAACTTCTAACTCAAGCTGTAGCCCGGTACTTGGGGGGCACCCAACCCGCTAGCCTTACCGTCTAAATAGTCCTGTATAACATCCAACAGGTTCCTCTTGTCCTCCTGACTGCCAGCTACAGGCATAACCTTACCTTACCATTATAAATACCCACAAGTACGAGGTCTGATTGGCCAGTTGCGGAATTGGTTAATTTTTCTCAGCTGTGCATTACATTTCACGCGCCTTTAGCCCTGGAAGCAGTGAATACAGCGGCCATTAGAGTCATGTGCAGACTGCCTGCAATGACCCGGACGTACAAATTCCGGAAGTATTGTGAGTTTGAAGATCAGTCTCGGACCGCCAATATTTACAAATCATACGCGTACTACCTGCGGTGACCCGGACACACTAGTTACCGAAGTCTTGTAACTTTATAAATCTGGCTCCAACCCGCAAGTGTTACCCCTGTTGCTACTAGGCCTCCGGAAGTGCCTAAAATACCGGTCCAATTACTGTTCTGGTATGCAGAAATTGACCCGGAAGTTGACGCACCTACATCCCTGTTATTTTGATTTCACCAAAGAAACGATATTTAGTTAAAATTAGATTCACTCGCAGTAATACTCGCAACCTATATTAATTCCCCCACGACTAAAAAGTTTTTTTATATAAAAAAGAAAGAAGGGAATATATATGTCATTTATATTTTGAAATGTATAATCTGAATAATAACACATTTTCAATAGAAAGCCAACTCATAAAATTAGTGAGTCTGCATTTCATTTAAATGAATAATTATGAAGTACCGTGCCAGGAGAAACTGTCTTTTACTCCTGCAATATATTATTATAGATTTACTACAAGTTTCATCCAATCTTCCCTGGTATTCATGCCTTTGTCTATAGTGTCTAAATTGCACATATACCACTGTTCCCTCATTTTTCTAATTGCATCCAAATTTCCTCCTCTCCGGCTTACAACTACTTTTTCCAATATAAACCACTGGAACTGGTTATATTGGTGATTGGCTTTGGCATAATGGTCTGTCAGAGGTGCATTTTCCTTCTTGTTTCTTAATACTGACCTATGTTCAAGTAATCTGATGTGCAGTTCCCTGCTAGTCTCACCCACGTAGCCAAAGCCACATGGGCAGACAAGCAGGTATACTAGGTTCTTACCCCGACAGTTATTCAATGTTTTCGCAACCATAGTTTTGCCATTGAAGTTCAAAACCTTTTCCTCGATGCAATTCGGACAAATGGAACATGTACCACATGCATAGTTGCCTATGGCTTTTTGATTATGCAAAGTGGTTTGGGTGTTATTCTCCATTGTTTTATAGGTTTTTACCAAGGCATTTCTTATAGTTTTGTTACGTCTGAAGGAAAACAGGGGTTTGGGCATAGGCGTCAACAATCCATTGTTGAGAATCTTCCAATTGCGGTTTACTATGTTCTTTATTTTATTACTCAAACCTGAATATTGGCTAACAAAGACAATTTTATCTAGGTTTCTATTCTTCCTCTCTTTATTACTGTTTAAAAGATGGTGCTTGATTAGTCTTCTAGGATAGCCTCTTTCTTTTAATTTATTTTCCATTACTTCAGCATGGTAATGGAAGTCAGTGAGGCTTGTACAGTTACGGCATAACCTTAAAAACTCACCAAATGGAATATTGTCCCTTTGTGATTTGGGATGATTACTATCGTATTTTAAAAGGGTATTCTTATCAGTTGGTTTTGAAAATAATTCCACCTCAAGGTGTCCTTGCGTATCTTTTAATTTAATATCCAAAAAATCAACACTTGTATCACTAAAGTTAGCTGTGAACCTCAAATTTTCATCCCCCGTGTTCAGCCACTCTAAAAATTGCATGAGCTCATTTTTAGCACCGTTCCAAATAAAAATTATATCGTCTATGAAACGATGCCAATGAGAAACATTTTCAAAAAAGGGTGGCATCTCGTTGTAAATATGTTTACGTTCAAAATGGCTTACATACAGACAAGACAGACTGGGGGCACATGTGGCCCCCATACTGGTCCCTTTGACTTGTTTGTATAGCTCGTCTTTGAATAAAAAAATATTATTCTTCAATACCAACTTAATACAACAAACTGGCATTGACCGCCATTCAAGTTCTCCTCTTCTAAAATAGACGACATCACTCGTATCGTATCGTCTTGGGGGATATTTGTATATAATGCTTCGATATCAAGGGTGACCAGAAACTGAGTCACCCTGTTGAAGCTAAGTCCTTCAAAAATCGAGATTGTGTGAGCTGTATCTTTCAGATATGATTCCTGTTTTTGAACAATCGGTCTTAGAAAAAAATCCGCAAATTTACTTAGTGGCTCCAACAGTGAGCCCAAACTACTCACAATTGGTCTCATAGGTGGGTTCACAACATCTTTATGCATTTTTGGTAGACCATAGATTGCGATTATTGTTTAAAAAAATTATATTCCTCCTCGCATATCCAATCTTCTTCTCTGCGTGTGCAAACACGCCCTGTGGCGCGTTTTAAGTTGGGGAAAAAAATCCCCTTCAATCCTGAGGGACCCTGGGGGCCAACTAGCCCACCAGGTGCTTCCAGTAAGCGCCATTGCGCTGCGTTACAGAGAGGTGGTCTAGGCCGTGCCCCTTTTTACATCTCTTTGCAACGCAGCTCTGTGGCGCTTACTGGAGGTACCTAGTGGTCTAGTTGGACCCTAGGGACCCTCAGGATTCAAGGGGACTTAATCTCCCAACTTATAATGGCCACAGGGTGTGTTTACATAGTGGGGAAGGGAGGGGACGGGGCCTGAGGTGACGTGTGCAAACACACCCTGTGGCGTGTTTTAAGAGGTAGTTTTAATCCCCTGCCCTATTATATACTAGGGGCTTACAGAGGAGGTCATGCTAATCACAGGGGGACCCCAATGCATAGTGTTCCCTAGTGTATGTAGGTGTTTTCACTGTATTCTGAGTGTCTTTTAACATAGCACTGGCTCTAGGACTGGTTAGTCAGACTCAGTTACCACCAGTATCCGTCTGAAAAAGTTGAGGGTACAGGATGATTTTGCAACAAGGCTTCTTTCTGCTCTTCTGTTTGTTCTTTCTGCACGTTATCCTTCTTCTTGCACTTTTCTTCATCTTTGAGAACTTCTGTTGCTTCTTTCTGCATTTCTTTTTTTTCTTTCTGTGCGTTTTTTCTTCTTTCTTCACATGTCCTATAGGCATAGTTAGAAATTAGCATTTAAAAAACCTTTGAAACTCACTGAAAAATCCATAGGTTTCAGGCACGTTATAGTTAGGAATTAGCATTTAAAAAACCTTAGAAATTCAATGAAGAAACCATAGGTTTCAGGGGCGTTATAGTTAGCTGGACTTTTCACTTGTACAAAACCATTGAAATTCCCCCGTTATAGTTAGTTCAGCTAACCATAACTCGCGAGCCCGCAATGCACTGCTGATGACGTCACATATTACATCACTCATGACATGGTCAGTGACATCACTCATGACATCACTGATGACATCTCAAATGACATCACTGATGACATCATCCTTGTGATAGAATGGCAGACCTCCTCTCCCCTAATATAACCTTTGATACACACATTCAAAAATAGCAACAAAAATTTTCAAAACAATGGACATACCAATACCAGCTACAACAACCTATTCAGTAATTCTAAGATCCACATACACATCCACTCATTCATCAACAGTCCTATACATTCACTCATACATGTACTCACTCATCATATGTACTCATACACCTATACATCCTGTTACACAACACCACTCATCCATAGAGTTTCTCACACACGTAGTCACTCATGCTAATAAAGAATCAAACATCCATTTACTTGCATATACAGTTATACACACACCACTACACTTACTTCTACAGAAACTTACACATACTTAGTCTTTTAAACAATCACTTATAGAAACACATACTTATTCATACAGGAACTCTTCCAATCTCTCACATATACTCCCTTATATACACCAATAGTCACATATACTAGTTTAAAACATATGTAGTTACTCATAAAGACACTATTGAGACTAGGCCTGGGCGAAAATTTCGTTCCGTTCACGGAAATTGCGATAATTTGACATTTTCGCGTTCCGCGGAGAGCGCGAAAATGTCAAAAATTCCGGTTTCCGCAGCTTGGCGATAATTTGTTTCTTGCTCGCGCTGTAAAATAATACATTCTCGCGCGCGCGCGATCGCCTTACCTGAATCCCTGCGTTCGCCGACAAGTTTTCTTGATCCGGACGCGTTCTCCATGAGATGTTGTATTGTTTTTAGCCATTTGCGCTGTCTCACGACAGTTCGCGCCCGCAGTGACGTCATGCGTCGCGCGATCACGTCTTTCTTCTTGCGATCATGCACCGCGAGAACAACTCAAAACAAGATGGCCGCGCCCGCAAGCAACCACATGGGTAAGTTGGCGACCCGCAACCATGCAGAAAATCTCGCGAACATGCCGGAAAAAAACTTCCGCATCTTCGCGATATTTCCGCTTGTTTGCGATAATTTTAAACATTTTCGCGATAATTTGCGAAGGTTAATTCCGCAAATTCCGCCCACCCCTAATTGAGACAGTCATTCACGCACTAACACACCCATGCACACACTCATCCACCCATACAGTCCTGCACACATGCTGTCTTCAACACATACAAACAGTGATTCACTCATTCATGCACCTATGCACTATGTAATACCCCCCACCGAACCATACAGACACTCAGACTCTCATACTGATACCCAAAAAACCAACTAATAACCTATATAGACACTCATGTAGTTACTCACCAACCCATGCAGCTACTTATACACAAAGTGAGAGACTGACACAGATATTTACATATTTAAACATTACTCACTAAGCCATGTATTCACTAAGATACACTTAATCAGTCAGTTATACTATCAACTTTTCAAAAACAAATCATCCATTTAGACACTTATATACCCATTTATTCTTCCATCGACCTTGAGATATACATATATAAAACATATGTAATTTCAGAAAAACGCACATTCACTGGATGATGTCATCAGTGATGTCATCAGTGATGTCACTGACCATGTCATGAGTGATGTTATATGTGACGTCATCAGCAGTGCATAGCTGAACTAACTATAACGGGGGAATTTCAATGGTTTTGTATGAGTGAAAAGTCCAGCTACCTATAACGCCCCTGAAACCTATGTTTTTTTCAGTGAATATATATATTATCTACTGGCGGTCGCCAGTAGATAGTTATAGTTAGGACCGTGTTTCCATAGGAAATCCACAACATTCTATTTGGAATAACTTTGGCACCGGTTGACGAATCCTCACGAAACTTTCAAAATAGGTGGGGCGCTCCGCTCTGCTCGTACCCTGAAAGTCTCGGGGGGATTCGTCAAGCGGGGGATGAGAAAAATGGGGGGTCCCAAATGCATTTTTCCCATTCAATTTTCCATAGGGACCTTTAGTCCAAGGTACAGCCAAAACGGCTGAACAGCATTATTTGAAATTCGGAAAAGAGGTAGTCCTCAGGTCAGGGATGTGCCTTTTGCATATCTGGAGTCAATCTGTTCAGTAGTTCCTGAGAAAATTGCATACAATTGCATAATTGCGTACGGTACGCATACCATTCGCGCACGCTGCCGTGCACGAGCGTAATTCTGATTGGTGGTTACATGACAGTAAACATTCCAGTCGGTCGAAATCAGGAAGTGTCGGCCGCCATTTTGTGTGTCTCGCAATGAAAAACAAAGGTGGAGAACGTGAAAAGGGGGCAAGGTAGAGAGTTGCAGACCCCCTAGCCTTTGTCAGGGGGTCCAAGAAGGACCCAGAAGTGTGAAAAATACATTTTAATTTTTTTTTTTTAAATCACGGGGTACGGCGAAAAAAAATAAAAATAGAATTGAAAATCTAATTTAAGTGTTTAGATGTTAGGTGGCTCTAAAAAGAGCCCTTGGGTTCATTGAGTGTTTTTTTGGTACCTACAAGTAAGTACCGATGCAGAGTCTAAAGTTCAAGAGGAAGACTCTGTTCCCTTCATCATTGAAATGTACACCGTCTCCTCTATAAATGTCTTGCATGTTGTAACGCAAGTTGTTGTGGTATATAGAACCCATACCATAGTCTCTGAGGAAAGCAGAAACAGACTTATTGACGTGCTTTCTTGCTTTGTCAATCTGCGGACAAAATTGGTTGGACCAGTTCCACTTTTGCCTTTGGCATATATTAGAATATACAAAGGAAGTTTGTGGAAAAGGTGACATCAATTGCACAAAGGTGTCCTTAATAAGCATTTCGAGACCTACCCCAGTTAAAGTGCCTAGGTCATTTCCACCACAGTGCACAATAATAAGGTTAGGCTGTGAGAGATGTAGAAAGGTTTTCACCAAAGGCATTAGTTGGTGCCACTTTAACCCTCTCTGACCAATCCATATAATGTCTACATTTGGCAAAGCAAGATCTTTCACAATACCTCTTTTTTCTGCAAACTTTTCACTCCAGAAGACATAGCTGTGACCTACAATCCACACTGTGAACATCTTCCAAGGAGAGCTGGATGCATTCAGAAGGTGTCTCTCAGTAGAATGGCAAAATGAAAAGAAAGATAGTTGTAAAATGGAGGCTAACATACTTTTTTTGGAAAAAAAAAGAACTCATTGGCTGATTCAAACCATTTTACAGTTAAAACTAGGCTGTAAGTTTAGATTTTTACAAGCATGTTTTGTATTGGTACAGAAAAATGTGTTCCCACAGAAGATTAGTTTGGATTTGCTGTTAGGTTTGAAAAGTCAAGCAATCTTGCTCATTGGATTAGAAACATTGTGTGCTGAACTTCTGACCTCTCTGCTCACACCAGTGTTCCATGACCTGTTGCTATGGTAGCAGGCAGAAGTAAAGTTGGGGGTAGGGATCATTTGGAAAGGGTTGAAATTTCCAACCAATAGAAATGTGTGTTTCCATATGAAAAAAATGTGGGAAGCACTGTGATTTGGAGTTAACATGTACATGTGTGAAAAAAGAGAGGGAAACATTGCCATTAACTGGTTCTGGTGAGAGGAGAGAGGTGTACAGCTCAGAGATTGTGGCTCTGATAATCTGCTGTTTGAGTGCCACATTTCTTTCTCAACTAACTAATTTTAAAGGTGAGTTATGAGTTTGAGAGGGGATGTATGTGGTGAATTATGATATAAATATTAGAATTGTGATTCTTCTTTTAAAGTTGTGTTTCACATTTTGTGTTTTGGGAGATATTTAACTGTCATGAACTTGTAAGATATTATGGAGTATGTCTTCGCCATAAGTTAAGGTGTACTGGTATCACTGAGGAATACTGTTTTGTGCCTAGAATCAAACCATGAGTCTGTGTGCACACAGGAATTGTTGTCAGAGATTTAATTTGTGTTGGTCTGGTTCTGTAAGAATGGCATTCGTAGGAAAGGGGCAGCTTGTTTTTTAGAACTGTGATGGTTTGCATTCAGCGTAAAACAGTATCTCACAAATGGGAGGCAAATGCTAACACATTTGAAATTGATATGGTAGATTTTACTTCCAATCATGCAATGGGTGAGGTTGTTCCTACATGTATAAAACTCCAATTAACCCTTACCACACATGTACTTTTACATACATCACTCCAATGTTTATGCTGTTGTGGAAGCGTCCATGCATATGTCTATTGTAACTGAAAATACACAGTCTGCAGAAGCAGACTCTTAGCACACAACCAGCTGCTTATTCTGTACTATCATGCTTAGTATTCACAACTGTGTGGTGTTTCAGATAGCAGCGAGTAACGCTAATACATTGAACATCACCAAGGCTCATTTCCTTTGCTGGAGTGTAGTCAGTCACCCAGGTTACACATGTTCATGGTCTCAAAAAGCTGTTTGGACATGTGCTCTTTTCTGCTTCTGAAAACTATAATGGAAATGTGTCAGACTGTTAGAGTAATTATCACTTGCTCTACCACAGTAGTAAGTGTGCTTTCAAATTGCAAATCAAAAATCGTTTTCTGCCCAGAATCACACCATGAGTTTGTGTGCACACAGGAATTGATGTCAGAGATTTAATTTGTGTTACTCTGGTTCTTTGAGAATTGCATTCGTAGGAAAGATGTTCAAAACTCCTATTAACCCTTACCACACATGTAGTGTTACATACATGTCTCCCGTGTTAATGCAGTTGTGCAAGTGTCCATGCAGATCTCTCTTGCACCTGACAATACACAGTCTCCAGAAGTACACTCTTAGCACACTGCCAGCAGCTTCTCCTGCAGAGTCATGCTTACTAATCAGCACTGTGTGGTATTTCAGATAGCATTGTGTAACGCTAACACATTCAACATCACCATGCATCATTTCCTTTGTTCTAGTCTAATCACTCACCCAGGTTCCACATGCTCATGGTCTCAAGTGCCGGCTAGGACATGTGCTCTTTTCTGCTTCTCTAAACTATAAGGAAAATGTGTCAGGCTGTTACTGTAATTATCACTTGCTCTACCACAGTAGTAAATGTGCTTTGAAATTGCCAATCAAATGTCGTTTTCTGCCTAGAATCACACCATGAGTCTGTGTGCACACAAGAATTGTTGTCAGAGATGTAATTCGTGTTGCTCTTGTTCTGTAAGACTTGCACTTGTAGGAAAGGGGCAGCTTGTTTTATTGAACTGTGATGGTTTGCATTCAGCCCAAATTAATATGTCACAAATGAGAGGGCAATGCTAACACATTTGAAATCAACATGGTAGATTTTCCTTTCACTCGTGCAATGGGTCATGTAGTTCCTACATGTTCAAAACTCCTATTAACCCTTACCACACATGTAGTGTTACATACATGTCTCCAGTGTTTATGCAGTTGTGCAAGCGTCCATGCAGATCTCTCTTGCACCTGACAAAACATAGTCTCCAGAACTACACTCTTAGCACACTGCCAACAGCTTCTCCTGCAGAGTCATGCTTACTAATCTGCACTGTGTGGTGTTTCAGATAGCAGTGAGTAATGCTAATACATTCAACATCACCAAGGCTCATTTCCTTTGCTACAGTGTAGTACGTCATCCAGGTTACACATGTTCATGGTCTCAAAAAGCTGTTTGGACATGTGCTCTTTTCTGTTTCTGAAAACTATAATGAAAATGTGTCAGACTGTTAGAGTAATTATCACTTGCTCTACCACAGTAGTAAGTGTGCTTTCAAGTTGCAAATGAAAAATCGTTTTCTGCCTAGAATCACACCATGAGTCTGTGTGCACACAGGAATTGTTGTCAGAGATTTAATTTGTGTTACTCTGGTTCTTTGAGAATTGCATTCGTAGGAAAGGGGAAGCTTGTTTTCATGAACTGTGTTGGTTAGCATTCAGCCCAAATTAATATGTCACAAATGAGAGGGCAATGCTGACACATTTGAAATCAACATGGCAGATTTTCCTTTCACTCGTGCAATGGGTCATGTAGTTCCTACATGTTCAAAACTCCTATTAACCCTTACCACACATGTAGTGTTACATACATGTCTCCAGTGTTTATGCAGTTGTGCAAGCGTCCATGCAGATCTCTCTTGCACCTGACAATACACAGTCTCCAGAAGTACACTCTTAGCACACTGCCAGCAGCTTCTCCTGCAGAGTCATGCTTACTAATCAGCACTGTGTGGTATTTCAGATAGCATTGTGTAACGCTAACACATTCAACATCACCAAGGCTCATTTCCTTTGCTCTAGTCTAATCACTCACCCAGGTTCCACATGCTCATGGTCTCAAGTAGCTGCTAGGACATGTGCTCTTTTCTGCCTCTATAAACTATAAGGAAAATGTGTCAGACTGTTACAGTAATTATCTCTTTCAAAAAAACAGTAGTAAATGTGCTTTCAAATTGCAAATCAAATTTCGTTTTCTGTCTAGAATCACACCATGAGTCTCTGTGCACACAGGAATTGTTCTCAGAGATTTAATTCGTGTTGGTTTTATTGTGTTTTTCACTCGAAGGAAAGGGGTAGATAGTATTATAAGATTTGAAAAGCTAAAAAAAAATATAGTAATATATTTAAATTACATAAAGGTATTTTTTTTAGTTTCTTTCAGGTATTGCTGAACAACAGTGAAATTAAATTAAAGATGCCTATAAAATCAAGAAAGAGAAAAGAACAGAAAAAACATCTATATTTGAAGACAACTGGAGGACCCAAATTAGTTGAAGATCCTCATGTTGGAAAAAAGAAAAAGTCTTCTGGTAAGCAGACTTAGGATTTTTTAAAAAATATCTTCAAAAAAAGAAAAAAATTAAAAAATGCCCCCACTGCAAATAGTGTTTCAAGTAGAAAACAACAGGACAAAAGTGAGAAATTACTAAATGCTAATGTACAATTAGAAGCAATAAAGATTGACTTAAAAAGAAAAACAGCATTTAAAGACATTCGTAGAAAAATGTTTCAGAGAAGAGTGATGTCCAATTTGCTAAAGGATGTGAAAAAATATAAGAAGAAAGCGAAATTTTATAAGAGAAAGATATTGAATCAATTGTAGCTAAGGCTTTAGAATTAAAAAGAAAACTATTCATTTTAATTTTGAACAGGATCCGTACATTAGATAAAATGGTCAATGTAATGAAGTCACAAAGCAAAAAGAAAAGAGTAGTGAAAAGAAATAACTTTTGTAAAGTGTTTTAGGAGAATGGATGCATAGTTCAAGTACTGAACCATTTTTTAATGAAGAGAGTTATCTTCAAAGTAATAGTTTGCTGCATGCAGTTGACACCAGTGGTCGTGCTTATGAAGTGAAAGATGGTTGTGTAATGGAAAAGGAGAAAATGGTTCCAAGAAATGAGGAAGAAGTGATAGCTGATGAGGTTATGGTGAGACGTCCTAAAGCCCCAGTGTATTAGTAGTAGTAGTATTTGTACTGTACGACAAGAATCTATTGATAAATTACGTGAGTTTCTAAGAGAATATAGTAAAAAAGTGTTAAACAGAAGATTAAGGTGCTTCAAAGACTAGATCCATGTAGAGTGAGAGAGAATACTGGTTTGCAAGGACATTCTCTGGCTTGTCTTTCTAGGAAAGTTTGCCAAAGTGTTTTTCACCATTTTAGGATGCTGGCAGTTCATCATACTGAAATGAGAAAGTTTGTGAGAAGATTGTATTTTGCTAAAAGTCCAGCACTAAAGTTAAATGAGTTGAATAGGGCTCTGTTACGTGGATCTGTATCAGATGTAGAGAAGGTTACTGATGAAATTCAGTTTTGTTACTTTGGTCCGGAACAAGAAAGTGCAGGTAATGACACAGTTATTGAAGAAAATGTGGAAGAGAATGTAGAACCCACTGTTAGTAAAAATTTTGAAGATCAAATGACAAAATTTACTATCATCTCTAATGAAAGACCAAATATTACTTGTATTTGTTGCCGGAGAAGCCATTTCAAAAATCAAACAAGAAATGTTGATCTGTATAAAAAAAGTGAAAATGAAGATAATTATAAGTGGAAGGATTTTGCAACATATATATTTCTTGAAAATAGTT
Source organism: Triturus cristatus (assembly GCF_964204655.1). Classification (NCBI taxonomy): domain Eukaryota; kingdom Metazoa; phylum Chordata; class Amphibia; order Caudata; family Salamandridae; genus Triturus; species Triturus cristatus. Next base: position 626,560,356 of record NC_140593.1, read on the forward strand.
TTGATTTGGGTGAAGATCAGCGTATTTGTAAATACTGTTATAACAAGTTCGAAGAAAATAGAATGCCAGCCAGAGCTGTACATAATAATTTAGAATTGGTTGATATTCCTGCAGAACTTTCTGATTTAAATACGTATGAGTCTATACTCATTCAATGTGTCCATCTGTTTCAGACCATAGTGCATATGGAGCCCAAAACAGGTAAATTACCTCCTTTGGATTTACAAAGAGGTTTAAAAGGAAGAGTTGTCTATTTGCCATTGGATTTGAAAAAAAATATTGAAACAATTGATGCAGATAGATTGGAAACTGAACCATTAGTTATTCTGGTTAATGGAGTACCAACAAAGAATAAGAAAATTTGGCAGGAGCTGGTAGATGTACGAAAAGTACAAAGAGCAAATTTATATTTGAAAAGAAATAATAAATGGTATGAAACAATTTATATGGATGAAGATGAAGAAGTTTTACTACCAGACTCAGGAATACCAGCTGGGCAAATTGAAAAAGTGGATAAGTCAAAAGAAGAAGACATTTATGAACATTTCAGCATACATCCTCTTCATTCAAAAGAAGTTATGGCAAACACTATTGATCTGTTTCAGATGAAAAAAGCACAAGGAACTCCTGTGAGTGTATGGGAGGAGAGCTTGGAAGCTCGATGTTTTCCCCAGCTGTTTCCTACAGGAAAAGGTGGACGATATGATGAATGCCCAGTACAGATTCCTGCTTCTGAGTATCGGACTACAAGATTATATGCAGAAGATCCAAGATTTCGTCAAAGTATTCCTTATTTGTTCCATTTTTTATTTGAAAGTGACTTGTCTGCACTATCTTATGCAGTAAATCACATTTTAAAAAGTGGATTACATCTACATAATGTGTCTGCAAAGGATTTTATGAACAAAGTGCAACAGCGAGATGATCATTTGGAATCACAATTGATTAATCTGATGGCTTGTCAGTGTGGAACTAATGAATATTGGTACCGACGCCATGGAGAATTGAAATGTATGTTACGGAATTTAGGAACTCCTACATGGTTTCTCACCATAAGCTGTGCTGAGTACGCTTGGGATGATCTTCTGGATTTTCTTCGAGAGGCAAATTCAAATATTGAAAACATCCAATACAAGACAGCAGGAGAATTGTGCTCATTGGATCCGGTTAATGTTTGCAGATATTTCAATCATAGATTTGAGGCTATGATGTCCTTCATCTGCAATAAAAAAAATCCACCTCTTGGAGAAGTTGTGGATTTCTTTTGGAGAAAAGAGTACCAAGCAAGAGGTGCTCCTCATATTCATATGCTGTTGTGGATCAAGGATGCCCCAAAATTTGGAACAGATTCTGATGATGCAGTTTTAAGTTTCATCGAAGAATATGCAACATGTGCTATACCTAAAAGCACAGAAGAGAAAAACTTAAAAGAACAAGTTTTACGTTTCCAAAGTCATCGGTGTGGAAAATACTGTCGACGAAAGTACAAGAGTAAAGAAAAATTCTACACAAAATGTCGATTTGGATTTCCACGACCTGTTCTTTCAAAAGGAAGAGTCAACAGTTTTATGCCAGCTGTGCGACATACTATTACAAGAAAATCTCCCAAAAATACGTACAACCTAAGAAGAAAAGAAGAGTCAAAATATATAAATGACGACAACCCAATCATTTTATCCATGTGGAATGCTAACATGGATATTCAGTATGTTGCTGACAATTCTATTTCTGTTGCTCGGTATGTCACATCTTACATCACTAAATCTGACAAAACGGAATTGAAGGAAAGGTGGGAAGAGATTTCTCACGAGAAGACTGTCAGTAAGAAGCTATACAGTTTCAGTTTAAAGATGTTATCGCATCGAGAAATTGGATCCTACGAATGCTCAGATAGGTTATCATCTGCAAGTCTGTACTCCAAATCCAGAAGAATAATTTGGGTAAGTTTAGGTCTTGCAGGAATGCGAAATCGGGTACTGAAATCTGTTGGAGAAATTGAATATTTGGCAGAGAACGACCCGGAAAGTACAGATATTTTGAAATCAAACATGTTGGACACATATTACCCAAAACGAAGTTGTCATCTTGAGAACATGTGTCTCTATGAGGTGCTGCAGAACAACATTTCTACACGGAAAGCCACAGAAGACATCAACAATGGAAAATATAAAGTCATTGGTGAGGAAGGATGTTTGGTGAAGCAAACAAAATGAAGTTTGATTAATCACAGGAAGCTGAGTTGCGACACTCCTGACAAAAAGGAATTTTACTACTTAGCACTTTTACAGCTGTTTCCATGGCGTTCAGAGGATGAATTACTTGGAGATTTTCACAGCTATGAAGATTCCTTTAATGCATGTAAAGATATGATTTAATGCAGTACTTTCACAAATTATGTACAAATGTTAAATGAAGAAATTGAACAGGAAGCTACAATTGCAGCTGAAGTAGCTAGAGACAGTTCCCAAGACAGCCAAAGTTCTGGAACGCTCAGTCAAGATCTCCTAGGACAACCAATCGTAGAAAATGAAGCTGCAATAGCCATAACTGAAGTGGAAACAGCTATGAATCAAGCTCAGGAAGATTTAATAGACTTACCAAATTTGGAACAGCAACTGAATGAAGAACAACAACAAATTTATGAAGAAGTCACAAAAAAAATTGATCATGGATTACTACATGAAAAAAAAGAGTGCTCATGCACATCATTTGAACCAATCAGGATGTATGTGAGTGGACAAGCTGGAACTGGAAAAAGTTTCTTAATTAAAGTCATCAGAAGCTACCTACAGCAAAAAACAGATTCAACTTTGTCTTGTGTTGTTACTGCTCCAACTGGGTTAGCAGCATATAACATAAAAGGAATTACCTTACATTGCTTGCTAATGTTACCAGTGGAGCATGAGAACAAAATAGAATATCACAAGCTAACAGGAGAAGCATGCTTCGAAGTTTCAAGAGTGTTGAAGAAGATGCAAGTTCTCATTATTGATGAGGTAAGTATGGTATCAAACTTAATGCTTGCCTTTGTGCATTTAAGAATGCAGCAAATTCTAAAGAGAGACTATGACGTGTTATTTGGTGGAAAACATGTTATAGTTTTTGGGGATCTTCTGCAGCTCGCTCCAGTTAAAGGACAACCAGTGTTTAATACTGTGACACATGAAGACACGAAGAAGTCATTAGGAAGTATTGGTAATGCGAATATTTTGTCATTCTTTGAGTACAAAGAACTCACTAACAATGTGAGGCAAGCAAATGATGAAGATTATGCAAGTATTCTGAAAGATATCAGAATTGGACTACTCACAGAAGTTGGCAGAAAAGCATTACAGAGTCGGTTGCTACATAATTTATTTCCAACTGAAGAAATAGTTGCAGAGAAAATATACAAGAACATTGCAGAAAAAAATACTGTAATCTGCTTAATGCCAACACTACGTGAATTCTCGATATTCAATGAGGAACTTTTGAAATTGGAAAAGGAAGAGATTAAGAAAATGGAAGCAGTGGACAAAATTCAGCATGAAGGAATTACTATTACATTAACAGGCAAATTGAAAAATAAATTGGATTCTCTAGAGAAGAACATTTTGAAAACAGCTGGATTAGAAAAAAATCTTTGTTTGTATGAACTGTCGAGTATTTTTAAGAAGAAATTTGGATGTAGAAAAAGGTTTAGTGAATGGAGCTATGGGTAAAGTTGTGGGTTTTGTGAAATACCAGAAAAAAGATGGGATTGAATTTTTAAAAATAAAATTTGATCAGATCGAAGAGGTTAAAGACATTAGTCATTGTTCAGTCCGTTTTTTGCTTGTAAAAGACTTATATGTACGTAGGAAGCAGTTTCCGTTTTCTCTAGCATATGCTGTAACTATTCACAAATCTCAAGGATTAACTGTAGATAGTGCTTTTGTAAACATTGGTTCTACTGTGTTCAAAGAAGGTATGGCATATGTTGCTTTGTCACGAGTGAAAACATTATCTGGTTTATTCATGATAGACTTTGATGACTCAAAAGTTAGTGCTGATGCAAATTGTGTAAAGGAGTATAATAGATTAAGAAGAACCTATGCTCCTCATTTAGGTCAGTATCCTGTGTTTGAAAAATGTGTTGTTTCTCGGAAAAGGAGAATTGAGAATATCTGTAATGAGGATGTACAGAAGAGAAAACAAAAGGAGACTGATGTGATTGCAAGCAAAAAGAAAAAGGACAATGTTCAAGAGGTTGTTGGTGGTCATTTTGAAAATAGCTCTGGTGTCAACTGCTACGCTAATGTAGTGCTGAATGTTGTATTTTATCTTGAAAGTTTGCAAGAACAGATAATAGTAAATCATGAAAAAAGATTTTGTTCTCTGCTGAATTTTCTTTTTGAGAAGCGGAGTATTGATCAAACTAAAATAGAAAGTGCTTCTGATGTTAGAAATCTTTTAGATGAATGTTCTGGATGTACACAGTTCACACAAGATGTCCAGCAAGATGCACAGGAATTCTTGATGTGTATGCTTATGGTACTGGAAGATGAAGGGGTAGAAATAGAAAATATGTTTAGTCTCTCTTATAAATGGGAACATAGTTGTGAAAACTGTTTCAACACATGTAGCTCTAATGTTGATTCAGAAAGGTTTATATATTTAACATTACCAGAGAGTAAATCAGTGACTTTTAGTAAATTAGTTAAAGATGCCAATCACAACATGGAATGTTCTAAATGTAAATCAGACATGTTTTCAACGTTATTTTTAAAGAAATATGGACAGTATGTAATTTTAATGATGCAACGTTGTAGAGCTGATGGTTCAAAATTGGACACTTTAATAAAGAAGTTTACAGGACATCAATTATCAATATCTGGAAAAACTTTTGTTGCAGTTGCAATAATTTTCCATGATGGACCTTCTATAACTTCTGGTCATTACACAGTTTATCTTAAATGTGAAAAAGGCTGGACACTGTGTAATGATTCTCAATTGATTTTCAAGCAACGTTTGCCTGCAGAATTACCAAATTCATATTTAATTTTTCTGTAACCAAATTTTAGATACAAATTGCAACATCTGAACAAATCATTTTTGCGATTTTATTGGATTACCATTGGATATTTCATCAAAAAAGAATTTAAAAATTACCATTTGGCCTCATGGAAAGGTAAAAAATTCTATTGTGGACTTCTTTGACAGATAATATTTTGGTGTATGTGCTTAAGCAACAAGATTTACAGACGATATTTTTTGCAAATAGTTATTGTTCTTAGATGATATTTTTATTAAATATGTTACATTTCTATAAAGGTATGTTTTACCGAGAAGAGATTCAGGGCTTTTTTTAAACAATCTTTCAGATTGTTAATTTTTTTTCCCGCTGTTAATTGATGAATGCAATTGGTTTCACGATTTACAGTGAAATTCAATATATTATGAAAACAGCAAAAAAAGGGCAAAATATTATTTTTAAAATATGAAAATATGTGTACTGTATTCTAAAATGTATTGTTAAATATTAATACTTTTTATCTTTTTTTACAGATTGAGAAAGAACATTTAGGAAAATTAATCCTTTTTTCTAGCAATTTTAAAAAACTGTTTATTGATAATTAAGTTATTTTGTTGGTCAGGTAAGTTTGAAATATCTGTATTTATCACACATTTACTTTCATGCTCCCTTTTTTTCACTTCTCCTCACTCTGTTTTTCTCATTTCCCTTGTGGTCCCTCAAGTACCTTGAAGGGTGAAAAAAAGATTTTATGATTTATTTATTTTTTTAAATGGGTGCGCACGGTGGGGAAAATGTTTTAAAAAAAGTGATAAAAAAAATTATAAAAAAATTTTGAGGTAAGGTGGCTCTTAAAAGAGCCGTTGTGTTAATACAGGGACAGAGGAAGGAAAGAATGGGAATATTAAAAGGTACCGCACTTGTGCTGCTCTATCTTATTGTCTATTAGAGGAATACTAGACTCCCCAAAAGCAACAAGAGCATAGCGAGCACTGCACCTTATTTGTACCCTCTGAAATCGAGGGTAAATGTCCAGAGGAGCAGAAGAGGGTGACGCTCCCACCGCAGAGGAAGTGCTCAGCTGAGCTGCCGAAGATGTACTCGGCTGAGCTTCTGCGGATTTGCTCGGCTGAGTTGCTGGAGAGGTTGCTGCAGTAGCTCGAGCAAAAGTCTTGGGATATACTTCCCTAATTTGTCTGAACATAGTGAAGATTCCAAAAGAGTACTTCTTCTTTGGATCTCCTCTAGACAAGACACGCCCACAAAGTTTGCAGGTGACTTTTGGAGCATTGACTTTCTTCTGCCCCTCTCGAAATGTAAAATATTCCCAGACAAAAGAATCCTTCTGTTTCCTCTTTCTCTGTCTGATAATGCTGTCCTGCTCACTCCCAGAGTATCACAAAGACACTTCAGCTCCTTCTCCTAGGGAATAACAAGCAATAATGAGGGGAATGGGTGTGGTGTTGGAAGTTTCTGGAAATGAAAGAAGTTTAAACTAATGAAAAGTGTTGTTTCTGGATCACATGACCTACCGTGCGCGCTCCGTACGCTTACCGTACGCGCACGGTAAAAGTAAGCATGCGCGTACGTAATATGCACGCATGCGTGCATGCGCATTAGAGGCACGCGCGCATGCGCGTACGGCGGTTCCGCGTAAGGAGCACTCGCGCATGCGCAAAAAAAAACACGCGCATGCGCGTAGGAAGCCAGCGCGTACGCGTCGTAGACGAAGTACGCATGCGTACGGAAATCGCGTACGCATGCGCACACGGAGCATACATATTACGTACGCGCACCGTACTTATAGCGTACCGTGTACCGTAAGCTTACCGTACGCGCACGATAAAAATTCATTAAAAAAAATATATATATATAAAGGTTTGTAGAAGATATTAACTATGCTGTTCAACTATATCTAAACAATTTTTCAAAAAAAGGTGAGCCATTCCATATTGCAGGATACAGTAAATCTAAGATTATATACATAGGTAGCATATTGTTAAAAAAACTAATCTTAAAAAAAAGAAAATAAATTCAAAAATTAGAATTTAAAAAACCTTGCAAATTCACTGAAAAAACCATAGGTTTCACACACGTTATAGTTAGGAATTAGCATTTAAAAAACCTTGCAAATTCACTGAAAAAACCATAGATTTCACACATGTTATATTTAGCTGGACATTTCGCTCGTATAAAACCATTGAAATTCCCCCGTTATAGTTAGTTCAGCTAACTATAACTCGCGCGCCCGCAATCCACTGCTGATGACGTCACATATTACATCACTCATGACATGGTCAGTGACATCACTCATGACATCACTGATGACATCTCAAATGACATCGCTGATGACATCACTGATGATATCATCAATGTGATATATTACCACATTTTCTCACACCCTAACATAACCTTTCAAATACCGACAGAAAATTTCAGAGTTACATTCTCAAAACCATTCGTAAAGAAATAGCAATAACTAGATACTCACTTATTAAGTCTTAGGTCTACATACAACTCCAATCATTCACCTGTACAGTCACTCAAACTTACAGTCACTCCATACAAGACTACCATATGTATTTAGACACCTATATAGACACTCACACACCGCCAATCATCCATTGAGGTACTAACACACCTACTCAGTCATGCAAGTAATTAAACACAGTCCAATTTACTCACCTATACAGATAAAAACACTCAAGTTCACTTGCTCTTAAAAATAGTACCACATTCTTACGCTCTTATACAATAATTGATACAAGCACACACACATCCATTCAGCCAATCTCACAATCACACACTCTCACATAGACCCACTTATATACTCTTACACGGATACATACTGCCTTTCAGATATGTAGTTACTCACAAATGTAACACTGAGATATACATTCAATCCGTAACACACCCATACATACACTCACTCAACTATACAGTCCATCACAGATGCACTCTTAAAACCATGCACCCATAGAATCACCCACTGAAACACATCTATGCACAGAGTAACACACACCCCACCCACACAAACACACAGGCACCCATACAGATACTCAGGCAAGCAATCAATAACTCATATAGACACTTATATAGGTATTCACAAAACCATGCCGCCACTTATACACCAACATACAGACACATACAAACATTTACACAGTTTAGTCACTAGTCTGCAGTAAGATACATTTAATGACTCACTTATAGAGTCAGTTACGCACCACAGAAAATCATCCATTTACACACTTGTACACCCACTCATTCAATTATCAATTTCAAATCTTTATTTCGATTTTTCATTGTTAAAGACAGTAAAACAGATAATAAACAGAAACAATAACAATATTTGACCAAGTTCATATCAAGAACTGCAGGAGAGTATAAACAGTGGAGTATTAAAAGAATAAATATGCATAAAAATATCAATTTATCAATAAAATAACAATATAATAATATAACCAGTGGAGAAACTTTGCTACAGCAATAATCACAGGTTGTGATGTGTTAGTTTTGAGACACCGCATGGCCTCAACACCCGTCTTTAGACCTAATATTAAGCATATGGGTTTCAACCAAACCCGCCTAGGATTTCTATACTCCGGGCATATAAAAAAGACATGCGCAATGCTTTCCCTATGGGCGGAACAAAAGGGGAAGTCGGGTTTGAGTCCTAATCGCCACTTGGCTACAAAACAATTGATAGGAAGAGTTCCCACCCTAAATTGGTGATACCGCTTCCTATCTTCTGGGACTGTAATACAGTCCCAATAATTTTCAAAGAGAGGACTATCCTTTTGTTCGAAAAAGTTCATGGTTAAAGATGAACTAGCACTAGAACCAAATCTCTTTCCCGTGACTATTCGCCAGTAATAATCTTTTAGAATCTTTTTTTGGGGGGAAAATATGTTGTGTAGGTTCATCCCATAGATTAGCCAGTCCCATAGCGCGGTAAAGTAATCTGACCTCACTCATCCAGGCAATTTTATGTGCCTTGTCAGCCCCCTTAACATCCAGTAGTGCCTGGCCATACTCGATGAGTTCAGGAGTTACCCAGAGCCGCCTCCAGTAAGCTACTGGACGATAATGTGCAGTATCTTCTAAAAACAGGGCCCCCAAATCGTAATAAAGTGGAATAAGGGGGGTGGATGGTGGGAGGCCAGTGATATTACGCAGGAACTTACTTTGGGCCCTTGTTAAGTTGGTGAGTTTACTATGTCCCCACAATTCTGCCCCATAAAGAATTGACGAGCTAATCTTAGCATCATATATTTTAAGAGCAGGTAAAATGGGTTTGGTCTGCGACAGGTGGAGTTCTTTGGTGAGAGCGCCCGCTAATTGGGCGTGTTTAGTTAATACTTGGTCTATATGCGGTTTCCAATTCAACTTTGACGCAAGAGTGATGCCTAGGTACGAGAAGACCTCAGTCTGATCCAATTTGGCCCCATTCATAAACACGGTCCCTCTAACGTGCTTGGATTTATGGAGGACCATGAATTTAGTTTTTGATACATTCACAATGAGCCCATGATTCTTACAGAAAATCTCAAACACGTCAATGGCTTTCTGCAGGCCTTGTTGGGTTTTAGATATGAGTAGGGTATCATCCGTGAACATCAACAGGGGGATCAACTTGCCATCCAATTTAGGGGCATCAGTAGGAGAATTCTTAAAGTAGTTGATCACCCTGTTGATGTATAGGGAAAATAAAGTTGGGGCCAGGACGCACCCTTGGCGAACACCCCTGGCAATGGGAAATTTATCTGTGGTATTACCCGCCTGGTTCCATCTTACTTGGGCAAAATTATCTTCATGTAGTTTCATTAAAAAATTTAAGATATCTAAAGGCATTCCTTGGTCAAAAAAAACTGACCACATTTTTGCTCGGGGAACTAAATCAAAAGCTGATTTTAAATCAACAAAGGCTGCAAAAAGTAAACCATCACCCAATAAGACCACCCGCCAGTAGATTAACAAAAACCTAAGTACCTGATCTACGGTACTTATATGGCTGCGAAAGCCTGCCTGGAGAGGTGAAAGAACTTTCTCCTCATCGATCCATTCCTGGATCCTTTTTAAAACAAGTCTGGCTATCACCTTTTGTATACAGTCAATCAAACTTATGGGTCGATAATAACCTGGATCGGAGCGATCACCCTTCTTAAAAATCAGGATGATCTGTGCTCCCTTCCAGGTTTGGGGTATGGGTGTGCCTTTTGCTATACAATTTGCGAGGCACAAAATATAAGGTGCCCATAGTTCACTGTCGTGCATGAACAAATCGGCCGGGACCAAATCTAAACCAGGCGCTCTGCCTCTGGGGAGAGGTTTCAATACAACATCATTTAAAGTAAAAACAAGGAAAGCTTATCCCTTTTTTGGATGGACAATAGATAGACAACAATCCACCAAAGCTTCATTTAATGCGAACTGGGATGCATAATGTGATACCCATAGATTAGGTGATACATGATTTGAGGGTTCTTCTTTCTTTGATCCCTTCCCCCATTTAATCAAGTCCCAAAACGAACACATTGAGCGTTCTTTGCTGGCAGAGTGGATCCCTCCAGTATTCCTGGTCACATGCTCGTTTAGCTTCATATTGAGTTTTTTTATAAAGTGCACGGGCATTCCTAATAGAAACAATGTCTTTAGTTTTAACAGGTTCTGATAGGGATCGATAAGCATCCCTGCAAGATTTCCCATACCACTGATTTTCCTTTCTAATTGGTCTATTGGGCTTAACATGGGTCTGCTTTGTAAAAAAAACACTAAGTTGATTAAAAAATTGGGTATGGATGTTAGTGATATTATCCAAAGCTTCCTCCTTAGCAATAGAATTTTGTAGGGCATAGTTAGCCTCAATAGTTAAGTTCCTAATGGTTAAAATCTGCTTATCATTCCCCAGACAATTAGCCCACTTAACACGCCTTGAGTCATTGGTTGGGACAACTTCGACCTTCGTTGGAGGTGGCTCTTGGCATTTAGTTTTAAATAATTGGAAAGAGAGTAGTAGGGGGTCGTGGTCACTCTCTACTCTTGCCACCACTTCCATATCAATAATTCTACACCAGTGTTCTTTGTTGGTAAGTATATAATCAATACGACTTTTACAAAGGCCATTATTGAACGTGTGGGCCCCTTGCTTGTCAGAAACTGATCTACCATTAGTAGCACGGAGCCCATGGCCAAGGCAAAGAAGCTTGAGTTGTAAGGCTGCCTCCGTCCACTTCCTTATTGGCGTTAGTGTCAAGTGGGGAATATTCCAGGCACTGCCTCCTCAAGTGTGAGGTCAATGTCATTAATATCCAGGGGTTCAAAAGAGCAGTTAAAATCACCAGCCACTATAACATGGCCCTTTCCGCAGTACAAATCTAGGAGTTCGTCCAGCTCCTCCACCGTTTTTGATAATTTACCCCCGGGTAACCCACTAGCGTAGACATTAAAAACATAAAGGTCTTTTTGGCCAGTACACTGAACACGGATGAGCAAGATGTCATTGCTTTTAGAGTCCAGTTGAGTCAAAGTGTATCCACTGTCTTGTTTGATCCATGTTAGAAGACCCCCCTTAGCCCTTCCATGAAAACTTGGAACTGCGGGGACAAAAAAACTAAGGTAGCCAGATCTGTAGTCCATACTAGTTGTCCAAGTTTCCTGTAACATTATAAAATCCCTGTTATTAAGAAAATTGGACCAGTCATCAGAGCCAACCTTATTCCTGAGTCCTGCCACATTCCAAGAAATTAGGGAGGACGGACCCTTGATCTCATCACAACCATGAGTGAAGCTTATCATAACTTCCTGTGAGACTTGAGTGACCGGGGCCCCACGATGATCTGAACAGAAATCACCATATATAATGGGTTGAGGCAAGACATTCTCAACAGGGGGTACAACAGTGTATGTTCCCGATAAGTCTGTACCTAAGCTATGATCGAGTCAGTCATTACAGTCTAGTGAGCTCAGTACTTCAAATCTATTACTAGTAGAGATAGGTCCAACATAATGGTCAGTGACTTGAGCTCTCTCTACTGCTGGAGCCTTAAAACTAGGCGGATAAAAAAACCCTAGAGGGAGAATGTTGATACGATCTTGGTGGATAATCAAAGAGCCAGCCTGTCTCAAAATGTGCTCAATCAATTGTGGGGAAGCAAAGTTAACAACTACACAGTCTCCTTCAAAACTTTTTTTAGTATCTCCTATCCATTCCACCCTACGAGCCATCTTAAAATTTGTATACAAGGCACCACCCAACACTGTTCTGGTATTTAAATGATGCAATACTTTGTTTTTTAGTGAAGACCAGTGTTCCTCCCTCCCATCTAGTGTTTTTGGAACGTTGGCGAGAATAATAGAGTAAGGACACGCCTGGGGGGGAGGTGGAATTTGGGGTGCCTCATAGGAATAGAATAATTATCTCTTCTATAAGTCCTAGAAATTTCACTGGCAGGGATAGAATCTCTTTGCTGGATAGGGTTAGCAGGAACAGGAATTATCTGTGGTGTAGCCTGTACTCTAGATGTACAAACACCAGTATCCAAACAATTATCTAGAGGCATTTGCGCTGGAACGTTCTCAGGGCATGATGTTAGTTGCTTGTGTCCAGTAGGAAAGCCCTGTTGGGTTAATATTTGTTTCTCCAAATCTGATAATCTGGAATCAATTGTCTCCAGTTTTACCAAAATCAAAATTTTTATGCGTTCCTCTATAATTTTTGCAAATCTAGACATGAAATCACCCTCACTAGATTTATCAGGAAAGGAGATGGTCTGAGAACTATCTGGTAGAATAATAATGGGATTATCCTGAATCAATTGGCTACCGATTAATGAGTCTTGGGCAGTATTTATAGGGCACTTCCTGGCTTGCTTAGCTTTAGGTTTAGTAGTGTTACCACCACTACCAGCCTTCCTCTTCCTCTGGGACTGTTTGGGTCTGGTAACTTGCTCCCCACGAGCCTGTCTATTGCGTGTATTTGGAGGGGAAGAAGATTGACTAGTTATGAGGGGCCCTGGAGTGTGAATAGTAGTGGTAGTAGTCCCCCTAGGCGAGCCGTCATCTAGTAAGGTGACTTGCGCGGTAAGGCGAATCAGTCACGACATTAGGACTACTCATAGGGGAAGTTGAGACGACAGTATTTGAAGATATTAAGATGTTGCACAATGGATCAAGAGACAGTCTCCTCTCAACTAATTCAATTTCTTTGGCAACTACTGTTTCTGCACGCTTGAGAAATGCATCCAGAGTACCAGACCCCCCTTTCGCATTCCTAGTAACTTTAGCCATGATGCAAATGTAGTCCCACAAATCAAACAGTCACAAAGTCCAAATGCTCAGGGCATCCGAGGGAAACAATTTATTAACACAAAACGGCAGGGGCTAGTCCGTGTCTAGATTAAATATATATGAACTGTTCTGGTCGAGATAAAAATGGTGGGAATATCCAAAACGATACACAAACTCACATGTCAGAGGGGGGGCCCAGCTCGGCCAGCGTCGGCCTCGGACGGCCTCAGACGGTCCCGCCCTTGTCCCGGGCTTAGCCCGGCGCGTCCCGGGACAAGGCGGAGGGAGCCGCGACCTTTTGTGTGCCTCCGGGCGCGTGGGCAGCGTCGGCGGGCGCAGAGACTCCTGGGAGCTATAGTCTCCCCCTGCTGACGGCCGCAAGATGGAGTGGCGGCGGCGGCAAGGGAGACTTACAGCAGAAGGTACACAGGAGCAGCGATGGCAGTGCGGACAGAGCAGGGCGGCAAAAAGGATCCCCACAGGTTAGGCGGCCTCACTTCCTCCGATTCGATTTTTGAATTTTCCCGCTCCCCCGAGGGAGCCGCGACCTTTTGTGCGCCTCCGGGCGCGTGGGCAGCGTCGGCGGGCGCAGAGACTCCTGGGAGCTGTAGTCTCCCCCTGCTGACGGCCGCAAGATGGAGTGGCGGCGGCGGCAGGGGAGACTTACAGCAGAAGGTACACAGGAGCAGCGATGGCAGTGCGGACAGAGCAGGGCGGCAAAGAGGATCCCCACAGGTTAGGCGGCCTCACTTCCTCCGATTCGATTTTTGAATTTTCCCCCCTCATTCTTCAACAGGCCTTTCCCTATATATATTAAACATATTAAAATTGTTCAGAAACACATACTCAATGGATGATGTCATCAGTGATGTCATTTGAGATGTCATCAGTGATGTCATGAGTGATGTCACTGACCATGTCTTGAGTGATGTAATATGTGACGTCATCAGCAGTGGATTGCGGGCGCGCGAGTTATAGTTAGCTGAACTAACTATAACGGGGGAATTTCAATGGTTTTATATGAGCAAAATGTCCAGCTAACTATAACATGTGTGAAACCTATGGTTTTTTCAGTGAATTTGCAAGGTTTTTTAAATGCTAATTCCTAACTATAACGTGTGTGAAACCTATGGTTTTTTCAGTGAATATATATATACATACATACATACATACATACATACATACATACATATATATTTCACGACGAATTCCAAATAATCCGGCAATCATGGCTAAGGGGTGGCAAGAACAAACCACCGGAAGGAAACGAAGAAGAACGCGACGAGCGCAGGGGGGCAGCAAGAGGCAAGCCAGCTGCATGGAGAGGTCGCAACAAGAAAACGGGCAAACGGCAATAGATGCAACGAATCTCACAGTGGTAAATCTAACTGACAAGTCTCTCACGGATAATGAAAAGAAAGTACTAAGTCTGGGTTTACCTTTCTGTCCTAGTAATCATCTGGAATACACTCAGACTAGAATCGATCTTTTTTGCTTTATACGCAAACTCAAGTTACATAAATATTTCAAAACAAGACCTAACATTAGAGACTCAAAAATCGGATCAAGAATAACAGTCACGGATATACTCACGGGGAAAGATCTACCAGCCATTGAATTATTGGAAAACTTGAGATCAGAAGGGAATGTAAACCCCGAAATGATGACAAGTATGGCAGAGAGAACAAGGAGGGTTGGCATAGAACAGGAAAGAGAAGAGAGCCCTTTCAAACCTACCTCGATGTTCAATCCCCAAATGTCATTTGACGCTATTGATGTTTTCTCAGACACTATGGTTAAAGACCTTTTAAAATTCAGATCGAGTAAAAATTTGCATTGGAAAGGGAGCAACATAACGATTGCAGAATAAGCGGCATTACAAGACTTAATGAAAGATATGTCAACAATAATCAAACCTTCGGATAAAGGTGGGAACGTAGTATTACAGACCAGGGAAAGGTACTGTAAGGAAGCACTACGACAACTCTCGGATGGGAAATACTATGAGAAAACAACAAACGAGGCATACACTCAAAGCATCAGGAGATATGATGAACTAATCCAAAAGTGGTATGCGAAATCCATGTTGGGAACAGAAGAACATATGTTTCTCCGGAGTAACAATCCAATGATACCCACCTTCTACCATATTCCCAAATTGCACAAGGACAATTTAGATCCGCCGGGCAGACCTATAGTGTCCTCTTTGAACAGTTTGACAGAACATCTATCTATGTTCATTAATCATTTTTTGTTCTTTCACGTAATGCAACTTCAATCATACATCAAAGACACTAAGGATTTTTTGAACAAGATAACTACGATGGAGTGGGACTCAACCTATCTGTTAATGGTATTAGACATAACCAGTCTATACACATGCATAGAGCATGAACACGGCATCAGGGCTGCGAAAACTTACCTAGAAAAGCGTCAACTACGATATGTGGAACATAACAAAATGTTGATAGAGTGTTTGGAGTTCTGTCTGGAGAATAATTTTTTTCTTTTTGAAAATCAACATTACAGACAAAGATCGGGTACGGCGATGGGCACCTGCTTCGCGCCCAGCTACGCAAATTTATTTGTGGGCTGGTGGGAGGAGCAGGTGCCCAGAACCTCTACCGGACCAAATGGTGGCAAAGTGGTGGAATGGTATTGGTATATCGATGATCTATTTATTGTGTGGCAGGGGACAGTGGAATCAGCATATAGCTACATTGATGTCCTGAATGATAACAATCTCAATTTGCACTTCTCGGGTACAGTGAGTCCGGTGGCAGCGGACTATCTGGACCTCCGAGTGTTTATTGATGGAGGAAGAATACATACTGCACTATACCGTAAATCCACTGCAGGCAATTCAACCCTATTTGCTACAAGTAACCATCCACCCAAACTTATCCAAAGTATCCCATATGGGGAATTACTTAGACTGAAAAGGAACAGCACTAGGGAGAGTAATTTCGAGGCGGCTGCCTTGGATTGCGTAGCCAGATTTGCTGTGAGAGGGTATAAACCTCAGACTCTTGAGAAAACCTTGCAGAAGGTAAGAAAGATCCCCAGAGAAAAACTTCTGATGGAGAAACCCACACAGGGTGATAGTGTTGCTAAGGGGAAATTCCGGATGGTTACCCCCTACTCCTCTGAGGCAAATCATCTAAAACGTATGCTGAGAAAAAACTGGCATATCCTAAAAACCGACAGTGTCATTGGTGAGGACATTCCAGCTTATCCTCTGGTAACCTTCAAGAAGGCTAGGTCGCTACGAGACATGCTGGTAAAGAGCCACCTAGAAAAAATCCCAGAACGAAGAAGCACTTTAAAAGAAATGAAGGGATTCTTTCCCTGTAACCGATGCAAAGCATGCTCAAACAGCAGAAGAGTTTTGTCATACAATATACCTGATATAGAAAGATCTAGGAACATAACCAAATTCTTAACCTGCAGCACTCCCTTTGCCGTATACTGCCTGGTGTGTCCCTGTGGGTTGCGCTATATAGGCAATACCATACATCAACTTAAAATCAGGATCCTAGAACATCTGAGAGCCATTGACAAAAAAGATGCTGCATATCCTGTGGCACGTCACTTTGCAGAATGCCATCAAAGTGACAGAAATCAACTACAGTATTTTGGCCTTGATCAGGTTCCTGTGAATATCAGGGGTGGTAATAGAATACGCAGATTAAGGAGACTAGAGTCACGGTATATTATAGATCTAGGGACGAAGTATCCGAAAGGATTGAACAGTGGGGAGGAACTGGTAGTCCACATAGGCCTATAGATGACAATAGCTTCATGTAGAAAAGTGTTGGGCTATACTCGTAATCTGAATATGTATTATTTTCTTCTTGCAACCTGTTGATTTCTGAATACCTGTAATCATGTGATCATAATTTGAAACAAATGTGTCATTTGACATTAGCATAACAAGAGGGGACGTAAGCCGATACACGGCGTGATTTGCATATATATAGAAGTGCCTTGGGGCGGCTGAGAGTAAATTGCTTCTAAAGTATTTACTTATCTATGCCGATACACGGCTTTATGTTGCCGACCTAACGGTATATGTTTAAATTCTATGCTGGTCTAGAAAATCATGTCATATAGACTAAAATATTGAAAGACTCAACGATTTTGTATGTATTTACATTTGAAAGGCACCGTTACAAAATGGCACCCATGTTATGAATTGTAAAGTTGGTCCCTTCTTGATTTTCATGCTCCACGATTACGTTTTTAAACATGCCCCTTTTGATGTGTTATTGACACCGAAGAAGGCTAACGCCGAAACGCGTCTGTTTTGTTTGCTGTAAGCCGTTAATAAAGAACGACTTCAATGTCCCCCGTGAGTGCGGTAATTTCTTCAACAGGAGAGAAATTGGAGCGATAATAATAGCGGTTTCCACTACCGCAAACCGCACCCGCCCGAGAGTGCTTCGTATGGAACAGTGGAAACTGAGCGAGGATATATATATATATATATATATATAATCTACTGGCGGTCGCCAGTAGATAGTTATAGTTAGGACCGTGTTTCCATAGGAAATCCGCAACATTCTATTTAGAATAACTTTGGCGCCGGTTGACGAATCCTCGCGAAATTTTCAAAATAGGTGGGGCGCTCCGCTCCGCTCCTACCCTGAAAGTCTCGGGGGGATTTGTCAAGCAGGGGCTGAGAAAAAAGGGGGGTCCCAAAACGCATTTTCCCCATGCAATTTTCCATAGGGACCTTTAGTCCAAGGTACAGCCCGAACGGCTGAACAGAATTACTTGAAATTTGGCAGAGAGGTAGTCCTCAGCTCAGGGAAGTGCCTTTTGCAGGTCTGGTGTCAATCTGTTCAGTAGTTCCTGAGAAAATCAAAAGTAAAATCATATATATATGTGGGCGGAGCCTAACCACACATCTCATCCTGAGATCTGATTGGCTGTCAGCACTTCATCCAAGAAGTGTTGGCAGCCATCTTGGGACCAATATACATGATAGCACCTCATTAAAAAGCATTGCAGTTAATAGAAGGTTTTAAGACTTTAGTTACATTATAAATCATTTGTTGATGGTACCATACTCATTTTAGGAATTGTGGTATGTTCTAAGGTGATTTCACCATGTGAAAAAGCCTTCTGCTGGGATATCATGATTGAGAGAAAAATATTTTCTCATGCTTTTCCCACAGAGGTTTGGAAGGAGGATCTATAAGCTAAACTGAGAGCTTATTTTCTGTAAATTCACATTATCTTTCTCAGTCATGTGAGAATGAAGTCTGACATTCTCAGTAAAACATGTACATCCAACAAGGGCAGAGACTGTCAGTTGATTCCTTTGTGTTCTACTGCAGCTTCCCAGAGTGTTCCAAAGAACAACTAGAGCGCTAACAGTCCTACTTATGATAAACGTATGGCACACCTGAAGCCATCTTGCTTGGATTAAAGTGGTAACTCTTAAAACATTTAATTTAAAAAGGAACACAATGAGGGGGTTCATTTTTCCATAACAAGTATGATTAGTGCTGCAGAAAGAAAAACTAGGGCACATTTTGACTTCTGAAATCCTCTTTTATTTCATTTAAAAATTCTGACATGCAGACTGAAACATGCACTTTCAATACCAGCAGCAGTTTTCCCTGGTGAGCAGTAGCTTTACTACAGTGATCTAATGAGCAAAAAGAGTGCTAACATTCTGAATTTATGGCAAATGTGTGACACATCTGAATGCCTTCTTGATGGAATCAAAGTAAAAAACTGAAAGTATTTCCTGCTGAGGAGACTGCAGTAAATGAGGAAATTAGGAAACTTCATAACAAATAAATCTCCCAAGATGGCCACCAGAGACAAAAGAGCCCAAATGTAGCCCAAATATCACCCAGATGTAGCCCAAGTATAGCCCAATGACAGAATGTCCCAGAGTGTTCTTAAAAACAACTAGAGCGCTTACTATCTTCATTATGACAAAAGTATGGCACACCTGAAGCCATCTTGATTGGAATAAACTGGTAACACTTAAAACATTTAATTTAAAAAGGAACACAATGAGGGGGTTCATTTTGCCATAGAAATTATGATTAATGCTGCAGAAAGAAAATGAGGGCACATTTTGAGTGACTTCTCAAATCCTCTTCTATTTCATTAAAAAATTCTGACATGCAGACTGAAACATGCACTTTTAATACCAGGAGCAGACTTCCATGGTGAACAGTAGTTTTACTACAGTGATCTAATGAGCAACTAGAGTGCTAACTTTCAGAATTTACGGAAGATGTGTGACATATCTGAATACCTTCATGATGGAATCAAAGTAAAAAACTGAAAGCATTTCCTACTGAGGAGACTGCAGTACATGAGGAAATTAGGAAACTTCATAACAAATAAATCTCCCAAGATGGCCACCGGAGACAAAAGAGCCCAAATGTAGCCCAAAATCACCCAGATGTAGCCCAAATATAGCCCAATGACAGAAGTGTGCAAAACACTTATTATTTTGTGTTTTTGCAGTGTTATATAGTGCAGACTTGTCAGGTATTGGAGTGCTTTACATGAGCATTGTTTACATCACACAAGAACAAATTCATTTTGGTTGTAGACATGGGGAGACTAAGTGATTTGACCAGAATCACAGAATGTCGAGCTGAAGCAGAAACTCCAACCTGGTTCCCCAGTTGCAAAGTCTGCAGTTCTGGAAGTAACACCACATCCTCTCCCCTAAGTGCAACATTTAATCAAGTGGTCAACTGGATAAAAAAACATAAAGATAACAAATAATTTAAAAGTGCTTTGTCGGTATTTGAAAACTCAGAAAATATGTCCTTATTTTAGTCTTTTAGAGCACTAACCATAATTTTGATGCCAATAAGACCCTCTCATATATGTAATTTCTAAAGGAAATGCTCTAGGTATTACAGTTTTGAATACATCAAGATGACGTCAGGCGTTCCACACTTTTGTAATAAATATAGAATTTTAGCAATCTAGTTGTTCATTAGGATACTGTTGAGAGGCAGAGGCCAGGGGCACGGACTCTGAAAATTGAAGGCAGGTAGGAGGGTGCAAAGGCAACAATTTAACCACACTGAGCAGGCAGGAAGGGCCGTGGCAGCACAACAGACTATGGAGGACAGTGGAAAGGGGGGCAGGGGCAACAAACCAACAATACAGGACTTGCAAGAGAGGCTGTGGCAATGATATAGAGCATTGTGGGCAGAAGGAAGAGGCAATGGTAGTACAACCATACGTGCCAACAGACCCGATTCAGCCAGGAAACGTCCAATGTTTTTAAGCTCAAATGGGCTTTATTTGATCTCTCTCATGTCTGCAATCTCCTCTTTTTCAATGTAACTCAAAGGGGAAAATCAATACCCCAGTTTTTTTTTCAAAATCTCCCTCTTACCAAGTTCAAAATGTTCGCAAGTATGGTACATTGGATCATGGAAGGAAATGGGGTAGGGACATGGACTTGGATAACAGAGGACAGGAGGGACATGGAGAGGTGCACCAAACTGACCCTGCAGGGCAGGCATCAGGGTTTGCAGCAGCACAATACACCACACAGGGCATGCGGGACGGGAGTGCAGCACAACAATCCATAGAAAGCAAGAGGGAGGGGACAGGACCATGCACATGGACAACAGAGAACAGAGGGGCAAGAGGCAATGGTAGCTAGCTGACCATAATGGACAGACAGGAGAGAAAGCTGCAGCATAACAGACCATAAAGGGCAGGAGGGACGGATCAGGGGCATTACAATGGAACAGACAAGCCAGGAGGGAGGGAGTAGGGGTCTGCACATGTAAACAGAGGGCTGGGGGCAAGGGGGCAGGGCAGGAGCAGCAAGATAGCCATGGAGGTCAGGCAGGATGGGCACTAGAAGCAAGACACACCATGAAGAGCAACAGTGAGACTGTGATGGCATACACACAGACCATGGAGGGAAGGTGGGAGGGGGTCAGGGGCAGCTAACTGACCACACAGGGAAGGTGGGAGGGGCTAAGGCAGCACAGAAGACCATGCATGGCAAGTGGGAGGGTTAGTGGCAGCACAATGGCTATGATGGGCAAGAAGGAGGGTGCAGGGGCATGCACAAAGGATGATGGAGGATAGAAGGGAGGGTCAGGACATGTGCACAGACAAGAAAGTTCAGGGGAAGGGGCCTCACAGAAGACCGCACAGGGCAGGCAGGAGGAGCAGTTGCAGCACAACAGACCAGGGAGGGCAGAAGGGTATGGCAGTACAATGGACCATGTAGGACAGGAGGAAGAGGATAGGGGCATGGCATGTGGACAGGCAGGGTGGAGGTGGCAGGGACAGGTTACAGTCATTTGACAATGCTAGGCAGGTGGGAGGGGAGTGGCAGCTCAACAGAACACTCAGAGTAGATAGGAGTGGCAGGTCCATGGAACATGGTGGGCAAAAAGGATGGAGCAGGGGCATGCACATAGACATCGGAGGGCAGGGGGAAGGAGAATAGGGGCAGCAAGCTAAGCACAGAGTTTAAGCAGGAGGTCAATGATGGGGCATAGAATTGGGCAATGGAGGGCAGGAGGAGGGGACTGGTACATCATACTAAATTGATGGCAGTGGCAGCACATCAGACCATGCATGGCAGGAGGGAGGAGGCTAGTCCATGGATTCACACAACAGAGGATAGGGAGGAGGGGGATGGGGCAGCAAGCTAACTGTTCAGAGAAGGCGGGTATTAGGAACTTTATTGTTTTTAAAACGTGTGTCTGTGCGAACTACTTAAAATATGAACAAGTATGCAGCATAATCTCACTTTTATTCAGGAAGAAGAGGACGTTTGTGACTGTGACTCCGGGCTCACTTGGCAGAAACACCCCCTGACCCTCCACCCCCTATTGCAAAATACACAGTGTTATATAGAACATAGTCCTGAGAGCACAATTGAAAATGAAAACTAGATATAGTGTATGGCATAAACTATGCACCAAAAAGTGTGAGATAAGATGAACCGGGCGTGGAATATAATATGCAATACATTGTGCGCAATGACAGATTCATTGGAGAGCGCGAGATAGCACAGGCACTAGCGCGTGCTATGCGATGTGCGCCTTGGAGTGTAATATGCACAGGGCAATGTTGTGTAGCCTAACTAGTCTCTAAAGTTGTAATATAAAATATGTGCTGGGGAGTGTACCGTTGCATATGCACTGTGACAAAGATATGGATCCCAGATTGTAATATGTATGGCATAGCACTGTGTGTTATAACATAGGCATCGAGGAAGGCACGTTAGATGGGGCAATATAACCCGTGCGAAGACAAGTGTGGCATGACATATTCACGGGGTGGTGTTACAGTGCACATGGGCTAGAGAGTGTCATAGCATATGCACTAGCTGGTGGAATACAACACAGAGGTGTGTGGCACTCGGCAGGCAATGGTGGGTGTAACACAGCATTGGGCTCTGCCAGGAGCGCGCTGTGACTCTCAAGTGATGTTCGTCCCCTTTCCAGAGAGTAAAATAAAAAGTATT
Organism: Triturus cristatus; assembly: GCF_964204655.1. Classification (NCBI taxonomy): domain Eukaryota; kingdom Metazoa; phylum Chordata; class Amphibia; order Caudata; family Salamandridae; genus Triturus; species Triturus cristatus. The sequence continues at coordinate 626,583,125 of NC_140593.1, forward strand.
ACACATCCGGCAGTGGATGTGTGTTTTATTAACCGTGAGGGGGGTTTCTTACATAGTTTTGGTCGAATTTTTGTCGAATCCCCTTTGAATGGCTTGGTGTGCATGTGTATTAAATGTGCCCGTCAATAGCTACCCATGTTTGTATAAATAAAGGACAAGGGTGTCTACCGGGATTAGGCACGGTAGGGCATCAGACATGTCAGAGCTTTACTAGTGCTGTAAATACATTCCACGTGGATTCATTGTATGCATAGTCGCCTTTTAATGAATATCACTCAAATGGTGATAGGTACGTACGGTTTGTCCAGCATGTCCTAGGTGTGTCTATATATATATTTTTTTTTTTAAAATAATGAAAAACAGTGGCCGGCCCTGGGGATTGGGGTCAAAAAAATATAATTAGGAGACAGGCCCTGGGGGATGGGGTCATCAGGGCCAATAAATTAGAATAAGAAGGGGAACCACACAGCCCCCCTTCTTAAAAAATTTAAATAAATAAAAGACTGGCATCGTGCCGGAGGCCACGCCCCCTCCTTGCAGCACTCTGCAAACGCGCCCCCTGGCGAGTTGTAAGTTGGGGAATTAATTCCTCTTCAATACTGAGGGTCCCTGAGGGCCAACTAGCCGAACAGGCATCTCCAGTATGCGCCAGGGAGCTGCGCTGCAGACAGGTGTTCTGAGGCCAAGCCCCTTTTTACACCTCTCTGCAACGCAGCTCTGTGGCGCTTACTGGAGGTACCTAGTCGTCTAGTTTGACCCTAGGGACCCTTAGGATTCAAGGGGACTTAATCTCTCAACTTAGAACAGCCACAGGGCGCGTTTACACAGTGATGAAGGGAGGGGACGGGGCCTGAGGTGACGTGTGCAAACACGCACTATGGCACGTTTTAAATTGGGGATATAATTTCCCTTCAATACTGAGGGCCCCTGGGGGCTAACTAGCCCACCAAGTGCTCCCAGTAAGCACCACTGAGCTGCATTGCAGAGAGGTGGTCCAGGCTGTGCCACTTTTTACAACTCTCTGCAACGCAGCTCTGTGGCACTTACTGGAGGTACCTAGTGGGCTAGTTGGACCCTAGGGACCCTCAGGATTCAAATGAACTTAATCTCCAAACTAAAAACGGACACAGGGCGTGTTTACACAGTGGTGAAGGGAGGGGACGGGGCCTGAGTTAACGTGTGCAAAAACGCCATGTGGCCTGTTTCAAGAGGTAGTTTTAATCCCCCTGCCCTATTATATACTAGGGGCTCACAGAGGAGGTCATGCTAATCACAGGGGGACCCCAACGCATAATGTTCCCTAGTGTATGTAGGTGTTTTCACTGTATTCTAAGTGTCTTTTAACATAGCACTGGCTCTAGGACTGGTTAGTCAGACTCGGTTACCACCAGTATCCGTCTGAAAAAGTTGAGGGTACAGGATGATTTTGCAACAAGGATTCTTTCTGCTCTTCTTTTTGTTCTTTCTGCACGTTATCCTTCTTCCTGCACTTTTCTTCGTCTTTGAGGACTTCTGTTGCTTCTTTCTGCACTTCTTTGTTTTCTTTCTGTGCATTTTTTCTTCTTTCTTCACATGTCCTATCCGTGTAGGCATAGTTAGAAATTAGCATTTAAAAAACCTTTGAAATTCACAGAAAAAAACATAGGTTTCAGGCACGTTATAGTTAGGAATTAGCATTTAAAAAACCTCAGAAATTCACTGAAAAAACCATAGGTTTCAGGGATGTTATAGTTAGCTGGACTTTTCACTTGTACAAAACCATTGAAATTCCCCCGTTATAGTTAGTTCAGCTAACTATAACTCGCGCGCCCGCAATGCACTGCTGATGACGTCACATATTACATCACTCATGACATGGTCAGTGACATCACTCATGACATCACTGATGACATCTCAAATGACATCACTGATGACATCATCCTTGTGATAGAGTGGCAGACCTCCTCTCACCCTAATATAAACTTTGATACACACATTCAAAAATAGAGACTAAAATTTTCAAAACAATAGACATACCAATACCAGTTACAACAACCTCTTCAGTAATTCTAAGATCCACATACACAGCCACTCATTCACCAACAGTCCTATACAGTCACTCATACATGTACTCACTCATCATATGTACTCATACACCTATACATCCTGTTACACAATGCCACTCATCCATAGAGTTACTCACACACAGAGTCACTCATGCTAATAAAGAATCAAACATACATTTACTTGCATATACAGTTATACACACACCACCACACTTACTTCTACGGAAACTTACACATACTTAGTCTTTTAAACAATCACTTATAGAAACACATACTTATTCATACGGGAACTCTTTCAATCTCTCACTCTCACATATACTCACTTATATACACCAATAGTCACATATACTAGTTTAAAACATATGTAGTTACTCATAAAGACACTATTGAGACAGTCATTCACTCACTAACACACCCATACACACACTCATCCACCCATACAGTCCTGCACACATGCTGTCTTCAACACATGCAAACAGTGAGTCACTCATTCATGCACCTATGCACTACGTAATACCCCCCACCGAACCATGCAGACACGTAGACTGATACTCAAAAAACCAACTAATAACCTATATAGACACCCATGTAGCTACTCACCAACCCATGCAGCCACTTATATACACAAAGTGAGAGACTGATACAGATATTTACATATTTAAACATTACTCACTAAGCCATGTATTCACTATGATACACTTAATCAGTCAGTTACACAATCAATTTTTCAAAAACAAATCATCCATTTAGACACTTATATACCCATTTATTCTTCCATCGACCTTGAGATATACATATATAAAACATATTTAATTTTCAGAAAAACAGACATTCACTGGATGATGTCATCAGTGATGTCATTTGAGATGTCATCAGTGATGTCATGAGTGATGTCACTGACCATGTCATGAGTGATGTAATATGTGACGTCATCAGCAGTGCATTGCGGGCGCGCGAGTTATAGTTAGCTGAACTAACTATAACGGGGGAATTTCAATGGTTTTGTACAAGTGAAAAGTCCAGCTAACTATAACACCCCTGAAACCTATGGTTTTTTCAGTGAATATATATATACATACATACATATTAGCAGGTAGTTATGTTAGGACCAAAGTTTCCGTAGGAAAAGCGTTTTTTGTTTTGTCATTACCTTTGGCACCACTTCCCAAAAGTTTCAAAAAACTTCCCCTTTTTGGTTTAGCTGCTGTGTTGAAAGTTTCCGGGTGATCCTTTAAGTGGGGGCCGAGAAAAAAGGGTGGTCCCAAAACCTGTGTTTCCCATGTTCTGTCTATGGGGATTTTTCATTTTTTGAACACGACTATAGTCCGAACAGCTGAACGGAATTACAAGAATTACAATAAATTTGGCAGAAAGCTAGATGTTAGTTCAGAAAGTGATTTGCTGTAAATCTGTTCAGTATTTTCAGAGATATTTAAGTTTAAAATAATTAGATATGTAGTAGCCCAAGATGCTACTGAAATCCTATTGAGATTTGATTGGCTGCCAACACTTCAACCAGGAAGTGTTGGCAGCCATCTTGGGACTCAGTCCTTACAAAAATGTAAATAAAAAGAAAAGGTGGCTGGGTAGAAATACCCTGACCCCTAGGCCTCTTGAGAGGTCCCACAGGGACCCGCAGGAAAAAAATTGGCATAGAGTGAGGTGGCGAACAGTGGCGTACAGTGTGTTAAAGTATCATAAAGTGGAGTAGAGTGGAATAAAGTTCAGTGGAGTCTTGAAAGATAGAGCTGAGTAAACTGTACTACAGTGGAGTGTTAGATTGTACAGTAGAGTGGTGTGGAGTGGAGTAGAGTGGCCTGGCATATCACACAGTGTAATAAAGTGTCATAAAGTGGAGTGCTGTGTGTACAGTGGAATCAAACGGCATGTTGTAGAGTGTTGTAAAGTGTCATAAAGTGGAGGACAGTAGAGTGACATAGAGTGAAAAAGAGTGTTGAGGAGCGGAGTAGTGTGCAGTTTAGTTGCATAGAGTGTGGTAGAGTATAGTGGTATAGAGTGTTGTAGAGTCTAGTGGCATTGAATCATGTACAGTGGAGTGGTGTGTGTGAAGTCAAGTAGTGGAGTAATGTGTCATAGAGTACAGTAAAGTTAAATGGGGTGGAGTGGCATAGAGGTAGTTGCGTAGTGTGTCTTATAGTGGAGTAGAGTGTCATAGACCGGCATATACTTGAAGAGAGTGTTGTATAGCGGCATAGAGTGGGGTAGAGTATGGTACAGTACAGTGTAGGGGAATGCAGTGTAGTACAGTGTCGTACAGTTGCATAGAGTATAGTAGAGTGCTATAGAGTGCATTTTTATGGAGTGGAGTGTTGTGGAGTGCAGTGGAGTACATTGGAGTGTCGTACAGGGGCGTAGAGTGGCGTAAACTGTCATACAGTGGAGTCAAGTGGAGTGGCGTAGTATAGAGTGGACTAAAAATAAAGTGTTATATAGTGGAGTGGTGTCTCGTATTTAAAAGTACGGTAGGGTGGAGTAGAGTGTAGTGGTTTAGCACAGAGTGGAGTAAATATTTATAGGGAGGAGTGGCATGTTGTATATTGGAATGGTATGCTGCATCATGGAGTTTGGAAACTGTCACAGAGTGGAGCGGCATACAGTAGAGTACAGTGTAGTAGAGTGGAGTGGAGTAGAGTAGTTTCGAGTGTGGTGCAGCGGAGTGGCACAGCGTGTTGTAGAGTCAAGTGGTATACAGTGTCATTGAGTGGTGTGGCATAGAGTGGAGTAGTGGGGTAGAATCATAGAGAGTTCTATCAAAGAGTATTGTGGTGTACAGTGTCGAGGCATAGAATGACGTAGGGTGGAGTAGTGCCCAATGGAATATTGTACAGAGGAGTGGCATAGCTTGGAGTGGTGTTCAGTAGAGTATCATATTGTGGTATACCGTAGAGTGGAGTAGCATATAGTGGAGTAGTGTAGAGTGGAATAGCTTAAATTGGAGTAGCGTACAGTCAAGTGGCATATATTGTAGAGTCCTAGACTAGTGTGGCATACAGTGGAGTGGGGTAGAATGAAATAATATTAAGTGGAGCAGAGGCGGCCCCTCCATTAGGGCAGAGGAACGCCACCCCCCACCACCAACTGCAAATAAAATTATTATAAAATGGGTTTTAAACCTGTTTTATTATCGTTTTATTTTACTCCCCTGGATCCGCCCCCAGGACTCTAACGAGTCTCGGGGGCGGGTATAGGGGAATGACACTGTGGTGGGGGAGTGGTAGTGCACTCCATTCTCCCTTCTCTGTGCATGAGGGTTTAGCCAGCCGTTACCAGCCGGCCAAACCCTCATGCGCAGTGAAGCTTTCTCCAGCCCCAGCTGCTTTGCAGGGGCTGGAGAAAGCAGGCACATTCTCCTGGTCTGCCTGGAAGTGCAACTACCAGCACTCAGGTGAATCCTGACGCTGCTTTCATGCAGCGTCAGGATTGGCCGCAGTGCAGCCTGGGAGCCTGTCCCAGAAGCAGGAAGAGCACGATTGTTTGGATGGTGGCGGTGATCAGATAAGTTATTTTTTTTATTTTTTATTCCTATTTTGTTCCCCGATCCCCACCCCCCAAGCTCCCTCCTCCTGCCTGCCACGCCACTTCGGCAGGGGACGGGCCACTCCCTCCAGAATGTCTCCATAACATGCTTTGTGTGGGTTCTTAGGATAATCAGCTTAATTGGCCATGGCCAGGTGCCATGTTGTTATGCATTTTCTCTTGGCTCCCACAGGCAGGACAGGTGTACCTACTTATTTATTTATTTATTTATTTATTTGTTGGTTTATATAGCGCTAGAATCGACTCCAATGGAGTATCTCTGCGCTTTTCAGTAATCGGTAAAGCAAGGATAAGATGAAAAGGAGCTAGATCTCATTCCTAAACAGCACAGTTTTAAGGAGTTTCCTGTAGGTAAGGTGTTCTTTGCACTGTCTTAATGATAAAGGAAGTTTATTCCACAATGTGGGGCCTGTAATTGATAAAGCTTTGTTCCTGTGTCTGGCTTTTTTTGCACGTGGGATCACTAAGAGAAGGTTATTGCTAGATCTCAATGATCGAAGTGGAGTGTAGGGAACAAATTTATTTTGAAGATAAACGGGTCCTTGGCCATTTATACATTTGTGGATAAGGCAGCATATCTTAAATTTTATTCTCTGACGGATCGACAGCCAGTGTAGTTGATCCAGGAGGGGTTTGGAAGCAGTTCTTGGGGGAACATTAAGAACAAGGCGAGCTGCCGTGTTTTGAATGACCTGGAGCTTATTCAAGACGCTTTCGTTGGCAGAAAACAACAGGCCATTACAGTAGTCAATCCTACTTAAAACCAAGGTCTGAACCAAGGTTCTCCTACAGGAATCTGGTAGGAGGGGAAAAACTTTCCGTAACAAACTGATGGTATGAAAACAGATTCCTGAAGTATAATTAACATGTTGTTTAAAAAGCAAGTCTTGATCCAAACGAATCCCAAGATTCTTCACAACCTGTTTGGGTTCGGGAACTATTCCTAGATCGAGTGGCCACCAGTCAGGGGTCCATAACATTTTTGCCTCACCAAACAAAATTACCTCCATTTTACTGACATTACACTGGAGAAAGTTGGAAGACATCCAGCGAGCCACTGCCTTCATGCCAGCAGAAAAGGAACTTTTTACTTCAGCGGAGAGAGTTTTAAAAGGAAAGAGGAGCTGGGTGTCATCAGCATACGATACTGGAATAAAACCATATCTTCGCATCACTCTAGCCAGTGACGCCACATATATATTAAAAAGGGTTGGGCTTAAACAAGAGCCCTGGGGCACCCCCTTAGAGATCTCAATCTCCGCTGAGCGGTGGGAGTCCATGATGACTCTCTGAGAACGATTGAGGAGAAAGCTTTTCAGCCATTCGATGGCCCTATCCTTGATACCAGCGTTCGATAACCGTTCAATAAGAATAGCATGTGAAACGGTATCGAACGCTGCTGATAGATCTAAAAGCACCAGGATTACTAAAAAGCCCCTGTCCTGGTACATCTGTAGGTCATCTGTAACAGACAGAAGAGTAGACTCCGTGCTATGTTTAGGCCTAAACCCTGACTGAGAATAGTCCAGAGCCCCCACAAGTTCGATGTAATTGGACAAGTGGTGATTGACATGTTTCTCAGCCAGTTTCCCTAAGAATGGTAGTAGGGATATAGGCCTAAGGTTGGTTAGATCAGTCCATGGAACGGAGGTGTTTTTCCTGATGGGTCTAACCAGAGCCCGTTTCCAATCTCTTGGAACAGTGCCTGAACTAAGTGAAAGATTCACCAATCCTTCAAATATAGGACAAAGCTGTTCGCTCAGGACAGGTATAATCCTGGCTGGAATGTTATCATCAGGACTGCCACTTTTAATCTGTGATGTTAGTAAAAATGTTTCTTGTAAAGAAATAGATGGAAAGGAATTTAACATATGTTTTTCCTGCTTGGGTTCATCATCCATTTCAGGTAACACCTTATCAATGGAAATACTTCTATTGGCACATATTATTTTATCATAGATTAGTTCAATTTTATTCGTAAAGAAACATGAAATTTCATTGCATAGCTGTTTAGAGCCTAATTCAATAGATTCACATGCTGCAGGTTTAGTAAAGGTTTGTAGAATTTGATATAGAACCCTAGAAGAATTTCCTGCAGCTGTGATTTGTGCGGTGATGTAGTTTTTGCGAGCAGTGCGAATAGCTTTATGATATATGCATAGTGAGTCCCAATATTTGATTTTATCTTCTGCCAAATGAGAAATTCTCCACTTCTTTTCTAATTTTCTAGCATTGTGTTTTAATGTCCTTAGGTTATCCGAGAACCAAATTTCCTGTTTCTTGGCCGGTCTGGATTTAAATTGTTTCAGAGGGGCGATTTTGTCTATTGTTTCTATAATGGCTCCATTATGTTTTGTGAGGGCAGATTCAATACATATTTGTGTAGGGTAGGAAGAAAAGGTAAAATTTTCCTTAAAACTGCTGTCGTTAACTTTGTGCCATTGTCTATGTATCCTAGGTAGTGGAGCTGGACACGAGGAGGTATACTTCAGATGCTGAGTACGAAATTCAACAAGGAAGTGGTCAGTCCAACTAACCTGTTTAGCAGGTGGACAGGAAATCAATGAAAAGTTAGATAAAATCAGGTCCAGGGTATGACCTGCCTGATGTGTAGGGCCACAGTTACGTTTCAACAGTCCTAAGGTGGCCATGTCAAGCAATAATGATTGTGCCTCATTGCAGTCCGACTTGTCACTATGTACATTAAAATCCCCAACCAAAATAAAATCATTGTCATTATCAACATATGGGGCAAGTAGCTCCATCAGTGAGCTTGAAAAATTGTTACAAGGTCCCGGAAGACGATATACTAGAGCACCCTTTATATTTTCTTTAGGAGACAGTTTTATTTGAAAAATTAGTAATTCAAGTTCAGGAGTACTTAATTCTTCTAAGACCCGAATGCTAATTTCCTGTTTGTACACAATGGCAATCCCACCACCTATTTTCGTAGGGCGATCAAGTCTTACAATTTTATAGTTGTTTGGAACTCCTAAAGTTATGGCAGGAGTAGAATGTGGTTTTAGCCATGTTTCCGTAAAATAGCATATATCAGGTTGTTGAGAAGAAATTAAGTCCCACACTTCAGCGGTATGTTTGGGCAGTGATCTAATGTTGCACAGGAAGCTTTTTAACTCAACAGGTGTATGATTGCTTCCGGCAGCAGTTTTCTTTGTAGCAGGATCAGATGGTTTAAAGTACTGACACCTGTTCGTGGCCCGCGTTTGTGTGGTGCATTGGAACTGGCATTGTAGACACGAGAACGGCCCCTCTACCTCGGGGAGGACACCACCCCCGCAACCCTTTGATACTCCTGGGTTAAATCCCCGTAATACCTGTGAATTATAGGTGAGCCGCCCCAGAGGCGATATTTGCGTATCCGGTATAGCAGTCCCCATGGCCCCTTGCCCCGTCCTGTCGCGGACGGCCGCAGACGGGCAGGTCTTTGGCTTGTCTTCGGCGCCGTCAATGGCGCCCCCTGCGCGCAACCGCTGCTCGCTAGGGACGACGGGTGGCTAAATAGCCCCGTGAAGATTGCTGCTAGAGCGCTAACCGCTCGCCTGTCCCGGGGCTGCTGGGCGTGTCTCGCTCTTGTCTACCCCGCCCTCCGCTCAACGGTATTGGATACCGAGTCGGACCATGGCGGGTAGACTGTAGTACTGAGCAGAGACTAACACAGACTCCCTAAAGCCCCTAACAGTACTGGGAAGTAATACTGCAAGTCCTGTGCTTAATTTCACGTTTAGGCAGTCAGTTCAAACAGCACACCATGCGTTTAAAAAGAACAGGTGAGATTTTAAAATAACGCCGTGAGTTTAAAATCGAGTCAGATCAACAACATTAAAATGAAATCATGAATTGCGCTGAGTGCTCCGCTCTAGCCAAGCATTACCTAGTACCAAGCGGGGTCGGGAGACACTGCCACTGTCCTCCCCTTACCGCGGAAAGCCAGGCCTCCTCGCCGCCTAAATAGCCCCGTGAAGATTGCTGCTAGAGCGCTAACCGCTCGCCTGTCCCGGGGCTGCTGGGCGTGTCTCACTCTTGTCTACCCCGCCCTCCGCTCAACGGTATTGGATACCGAGTCGGACCAGGGCGGGTAGACTGTAGTACTGAGCAGAGACTAACACAGACTCCCTAAAGCCCCTAACAGTACTGGGAAGTAATACTGCAAGTCCTGTGCTTAATTTCACGTTTAGGCAGTCAGTTCAAACAGCACACCATGCGTTTAAAAAGAACAGGTGAGATTTTAAAATAACGCCGTAAGTGAGTTTAAAATCGAGTCAGATCAACAACATTAAAATGAAATCATGAATTGCGCTGAGTGCTCCGCTCTAGCCAAGCATTACCTAGTACCAAGCGGGGTCGGGAGACACTGCCACTGTCCTCCCCTTACCGTGGAAAGCCAGGCCTCCTCGCCACCTAAATAGCCCCGTGAAGATTGCTGCTAGAGCGCTAACCGCTCGCCTGTCCCGGGGCTGCTGGGCGTGTCTCGCTCTTGTCTACCCCGCCCTCCGCTCAACGGTATTGGATACCGAGTCGGACCAGGGCGGGTAGACTGTAGTACTGAGCAGAGACTAACACAGACTCCCTAAAGCCCCTAACAGTACTGGGAAGTAATACTGCAAGTCCTGTGCTTAATTTCACGTTTAGGCAGTCAGTTCAAACAGCACAACATGCGTTTAAAAAGAACAGGTGAGATTTTAAAATAACGCCGTAAGTGAGTTTAAAATCGAGTCAGATCAACAACATTAAAATGAAATCATGAATTGCGCTGAGTGCTCCGCTCTAGCCAAGCATTACCTAGTACCAAGCGGGGTCGGGAGACACTGCCACTGTCCTCCCCTTACCGCGGAAAGCCAGGCCTCCTCGCCGCCTAAATAGCCCCGTGAAGATTGCTGCTAGAGCGCTAACCGCTCACCTGTCCCGGGGCTGCTGGGCGTGTCTCGCTCTTGTCTACCCCGCCCTCCGCTCAACGGTATTGGATACCGAGTCGGACCAGGGCGGGTAGACTGTAGTACTGAGCAGAGACTAACACAGACTCCCTAAAGCCCCTAACAGTACTGGGAAGTAATACTGCAAGCCCTGTGCTTAATTTCACGTTTAGGCAGTCAGTTCAAACAGCACACCATGCGTTTAAAAAGAACAGGTGAGATTTTAAAATAACGCCGTAAGTGAGTTTAAAATCGAGTCAGATCAACAACATTAAAATGAAATCATGAATTGCGCTGAGTGCTCCGCTCTAGCCAAGCATTACCTAGTACCAAGCGGGGTCGGGAGACACTGCCACTGTCCTCCCCTTTGGAGTGGAGCAAACAGATTGCTTCCATAACTTCCATAGAAAATATTCCTCTTTGGAACATATCAACCTACCAGAGACAAATATTATATGTAGAACAATTGTAGCAAATATCACATTTGTTGTGGTAATAGAGATAATAAAGAGAGTAAATATGGCGAATGAAATGAACATTATGTTAGTACATTAAGTTTTCCTATGAAGCATCTGCTAACAATCATTAGCAGCTAAAATGTCTCCCAATAAGAAAAGTATGATGACAATTCCTTACCTGTGGCCCTCAGAGAGCGCAGCTCACTGTTTGAGGCAGGCCCTATACGCCAGATGACTTGGAGCGATGTTCCTCCCTGGAATGGAGGAATGTACTCCTGAACACGGGGTCCTACCGGTATCACTTTTTCATGAGGATCGTGATAAAGTGACCCTGTGATGCTATCATATCGCGAGAAGAATATAATAAAAATGGGTATATCCTTAAACACCTGTATTCATCCTAAGAAAAGCTAAGCCTAGATAAAGCACTATACCTCATTGGTTGCATATTTATGATTGAAAAGTGCACTGCCATAATATGAAAAACTGTGTGTGTGCATTCGTGCGTGTGTGCCCGCATGTGTGTGTGTGCCCCCACATGTATGTGTGGGTGCCCCCAATACAGCAAAAGCAGTTAGGGTCAAAGACTATTGTTAATACATTGTAGGCCATAGTCCTTAGGTCAGATGTTACATAATACATAATATTGTGCATACACACAATACTTTCCCATCCCGGTGGAAACACTTGGAGGGGAATATGGCGGCGGGCTGACGCTGGTCGCAGGAGCGTCCGAACCGAAGAGAGAGAAGCGGGCTGGAATAATGAGAATCTTACCGGACTGCGCGTAGATATCACTAAGGTGGTTTTCTGTGTTTTTTCTTTTGGGATATTGAGTGCGGCGGCTCAGGGGGAAAAACCTCGATTCTGGCCCCCGCTCTTGTGCTTCAATGTGGATAGGACCCAACGCAAGACATCATCGGGTCGTTTGGAGCAGGGCGTCAGCTCTCTGGCAGAGATCTCAGCTTGCGGCAGCACTTGCCGGCTTCTGGGTGGGGCCCGACAGAGTCGGCACTGTGTGGCAACCTACAGGCAAACAGCAGCACCTCGATTAAGAGGTACAGGAGTTTAGCAATGGCTTCCTGCAGGTTGAAAACTCTGGTGTTTGGAGACAGAAGAAAGTGAGGGGAAGGGCGGTGCTAGCAGCATGCAACCTCTGCAGGTACAGCAGGTACTAATAGAAATGAACCCTCCCCCACAGGTACCTTTAACTTCTAAGGGGCTTTTGGAGGTGGTGGAAGCTGAAAGTATAGGTGCTGCAGTAAAGGGGGGTATAGGTGAGAGAGATACCGCAGCAGATACACCACGAGTACCTTAAGTAAGGAATAGGTATCAGCTAAGATCTGAGCCAGACAAAAAAGCCAAGGGTGTGAGAGCAAGGGGGCGGACGGCCTATGAGATGATTACTGTGTCACCCACCAGAAAATTGGGGAAAGCTGCAGGGAGGCCAAGACATTGTGGGCTGAAGGAGGTGCATTACTTTCCTAAACCTTCACCCTCGCTCAATTCTTACTTTAAAATTATGGAGACGACAAGGGCTGCAGTACATGTTCCGGGGGGTGGTGGAGTGAAATGTCTAGCTGTAGTTTTTGAACACTAGCTCTGCCGGCACCTAGTGAAATGTTGCAAACCTATACATTTTTGAAAACTAGACACCCAGGGGAATCCAGGATGGGGGGACTTGACTGCCTCCCACCAGGTTCTGTTACCCAAAATCCCTTGCAAACCTAAAAAATTGTCCAAAAAAACACATTCTCCCCACATTTCTGTGGTGGAAAGTGCCGGAATCTGTGTGGATCCACAAATTTCCACCCACCCAGCATCCCCCAAAGTCTTACAAGAAAAATGGTACCTCACTTGTGCGGGTCGGCCTAGTGCTTGCGACAGGAAACGGTGCAAAACACAATGTGGTCACACCTCAATTTCGCAGTGAAAAATGGCCCTCTTTTGGCAAAGTGCCTAGCTGTAGTTTTTGAACCCTAGCTCTGCGGGCACCTTGGGAAACCTAGCAAACCTATACATTTTTTAAAACTAGACACCCAGGGGAATCCAGAATTAGGTGACTTGACTGCCTCCCACCAGGGTCTGTTACCCAAAATTCCTTGCAAACCTAAAAAATTGTCAAAAAAACCATATTTTCTCCACATTTCTGTGGTGGAAAATTCCGGAATCTGCGTGGATCCACAAATTTCCACCCACCCCGCGTTCCCCAAAGTCTTACGAGAAAAACGGTACCTCACTTGTGTGGGTCGGCCTAGTGCCCGCAACAGGAAACGGCGCAAAACGCAACGTGGTCACACCTCAATTTCGCAGTGAAAAATGACCCTTTTTTGGCAAAATGTCTAGCTGTAGTTTTTGAACCCTAGCTCTGCGGGCACCTTGGGAAACCTAGCAAACCTATACATTTTTGAAAACTAGACACCCAGGGGAATCCAGGATGGGGTGGCTTGACTGCCTCTCACCAGGGTCTGTTACCAGAATCCCTTGCAAACCTAAATAATTGTAAAAAAAAACAAATTTTCCCCACATTTCTATGGTGGCAACTTCTGGACTCTGCGTGGATCCACAAAATTCCACCCAACCCGCGTTCCCCAAAGTCTTATGAGAAAAACGGTACATCACTTTTGTGGGTCGGCCTAGTGCCCGCGGCAGGAAACAGCGCAAAACGCAACGTGGTCACACCTCAATTTCGCAGTGAAAAATGATCCTTTTTTGGCAAAATGTCTAGCCGTAGTTTTTGAACCCTAGCTCTGCGGGCACCTTGGGAAACCTAGCAAACCTATACATTTTTGACAACTATACACCCAGGGGAATCCAGGATGGGGTGACTTGACTGCCTCCCACCAGGGTCTGTTACCCAGTATCCCTTGCAAACCTAAAAAAATGTCAAAAAAAACACATTTTCCCCACATTTCTGTGGTGGAAAGTTCCGGAATCTGCGTGGATCCACAAATTTCCACCCACCCCGTGTTCCCCAAAGTCTTACGAGAAAAACGGTACCTCACTTGTGTGGATCGGCCTAGGGCCCGCGGCAGGAAACGGCGCAAAACGCAACGTGGTCACACCTCAATTTCGCAGTGAAAAATTACACTTTTTTGGCAAAATGTCTAGCTGTAGTTTTTGAACCCTAGCTCTGCGGGCACCTTGGGAAACCTAGCAAACCTATACATTTTTTAAAACTAGACACCCAGGGGAATCCAGGATGGGGTGACTTGACTGCCTCCCACCAGGGTCTGTTACCCAGTATCCCTTGCAAACCTAAAAAATTGACAAGACAACCAAATTTTCCCTACATTTCTGTGGTGGAAAGTTCCGGAATCTGCGTGGATCCACAAATTTCCACCCACCCCACTTTCCCCAAAGCCTTATGAGAAAAACGGTACCTCACTTGTGTGGATCGGCCTAGGGCCCGCGGCAGGAAATGGCGCAAAACGCAACGTGGCACACCTCAATTTCGCAGTGAAAAATTACACTTTTTTGGCAAAATGTCTAGCTGTAGTTTTTGAACCCTAGCTCTGCGGGCACCTTGGGAAACCTAGCAAACCTATACATTTTTGAAAACTAGACACCCAGGGGAATCCAGGATGGGGTGACTTGACTGCCTCCCACCAGGGTCTGTTACCCAGTATCCCTTGCAAACCTAAAAAATTGACAAAAAAACCAAATTTTCCCCACATTTCTGTGGTGGAAAGTTCCGGAATCTGCGTGGATCCACAAATTTCCACCCACCCCACGTTCCCCAAAGCCTTATGAGAAAAACGGTACCTCACTTGTGTGGGTCGGCCTAGTGCCCGCGACAGGAAACGGCACAAAACACAATGTGGTCACACCTCCATTTCGCAGTGAAAAAAATGACCCTTTTTTGGCAAAATGTCTAGCTGTAGTTTTTTAACCGTAGCTCTGTGGGCACCTTGGGAAACCTAGCAAACCTATACATTTTTGAAAACTAGACACCCAGTGGAATCCAGGATGGGATGACTTGACTGCCTCCCACCAGGGTCTCTTACCCAGAATCCCTTGCAAACCTAAAAAAAATGGTTAAAAAAAACACATTTTCCCCACATTTCTGCGGTGGAAAGTTCCGGAATCTGCGTGGATCCACAAATTTCCACCCCCCCCTGTTCCCCAAAGTCTTACGAGAAATACGGTACATCACTTGCGTGGATCGGCCTAGTGCCCGCGGCAGGAAACGGCGCAAAACGCAACGTGGTCACACCTCAATTTCGCAGTGAAAAATTACACTTTTTTGCCAAAATGTCTAGCTGTAGTTTTTGAACCCTAGCTCTGCGGGCACCTTGGGAAACCTAGAAAACCTATACATTTTTGAAAGCTACACACCCTGGGGAATCCAGGATGGGTTGACTTGACTGCCTCCCACCAGGGTCTGTTACCAAGAATCCCTTGCAAATCTAAAAAATTGTGAAAAAAACCAAATTTTCCCCACATTTCTATGGTGGCAACTTCCGGAATCTGCGTGGATCCACACATTTTCACCCAACCCACGTTCCCCAAAGTCTTACGAGAAAAACGGTACATCACTTGTGTGGGTCGGAATAGTGCCCGCGGCAGGAAACAGCGCAAAACGCAACGTGATCACACCTCAATTTCGCAGTGAGAAATGACCCTTTTTTGGCAAAATGTCTAGCTGTAGTTTTTTAACCGTAGCTCTGTGGGCACCTTGGGAAACCTAGCAAACCTATACATTTTTGAAAACTAGACACCCAGTGGAATCCAGGATGGGATGACTTGACTGCCTCCCACCAGGGTCTGTTACCCAGAATCCCTTGCAAGCCTAAATAATTGTCAAAAAAAACATATTTTCTCCACATTTCTGTGGTGGAAAGTTCTGGAATCTGAGTGGATCCACAAATTTCCACCCACCCCGCGTTCCCCAAAGTCTTACGAGAAAATCGGTACCTCACTTGTGGGGGTCGGCCTAGCGCCCGCGGCAGGAAACGGCACAAAACGCAACGTGGTCACACCTCAATTTCGCAGTGAAAAATGACCCTTTTTTGGCAAAATGTCTAGCTGTAGTTTTTTAACCGTAGCTCTGTGGGCACCTTGGGAAACCTAGCAAACCTATACATTTTTGAAAACTAGACACCCAGTGGAATCCAGGATGGGATGACTTGACTGCCTCCCACCAGGGTCTCTTACCCAGAATCCCTTGCAAACCTAAAAAAAATGGTTAAAAAAAACACATTTTCCCCACATTTCTGTAGTGGAAAGTTCCAGAATCTGCGTGGATCCACAAATTTCCACCCCCCCCCCGTGTTCCCCAAAGTCTTACGAGAAATACGGTACATCACTTGCGTGGATCGGCCTAGTGCCCGCGGCAGGAAACGGCGCAAAACGCAACGTGGTCACACCTCAATTTCGCAGTGAAAAATTACACTTTTTTGGCAAAATGTCTAGCTGTAGTTTTTGAACCCTAGCTCTGCGGGCACCTTGGGAAACCTAGCAAACCTATACATTTTTGAAAGCTACACACCCTGGGGAATCCAGGATGGGTTGACTTGACTGCCTCCCACCAGGGTCTGTTACCAAGAATCCCTTGCAAATCTAAAAAATTGTGAAAAAAAACAAATTTTCCCCACATTTCTATGGTGGCAACTTCCGGTATTTGCGTGGATCCACACATTTTCACCCAACCCACGTTCCCCAAAGTCTTACGAGAAAAACGGTACATCACTTGTGTGGGTCGGAATAGTGCCCGCGGCAGGAAACAGCGCAAAACGCAACGTGGTCACACCTCAATTTCGCAGTGAGAAATGACCCTTTTTTGGCAAAATGTCTAGCTGTAGTTTTTTAACCGTAGCTCTGTGGGCACCTTGGGAAACCTAGCAAACCTATACATTTTTGAAAACTAGACACCCAGTGGAATCCAGGATGGGATGACTTGACTGCCTCCCACCAGGGTCTGTTACCCAGAATCCCTTGCAAACCTAAAAAAAATGGTTAAAAAAAAACACATTTTCCCCATATTTCTTTTTTGGAAAGTTCCGGAATCTGCGTGGATCCACAAATTTCCACCCACCCCGCGTTCCCCAAAGTCTTACGAGAAATACGGTACATCACTTGTGTGGGTCGGCCTAGTGCCCGCGGCAGGAAACGGCGCCAAACGCAACGTGGTCACACCTCAATTTCGCAGTGAAAAATGACCCTTTTTTGGCAAAATGTCTAGCTGTAGTTTTTTAACCCTAGCTCTCTGGGCACCTTGGAAAACCGAGCAAACCTATACATTTTTGAAAACTAGACACCCAGGGGAATCCAGGATGGGGTGACTTGACTGCCTCCCACCAGGGTCTGTTACCCAGTATCCCTTGCAAACCTAAATAATTGTCCAAAAAAACACATTTTCCCCACATTTCTGTGGTGGAAAGTTCCGGAATCTGCGTGGATCCACAAATTTCCACCCACCCCGTGTTCCCTAAAGTCTTACGAGAAAAACGGTACCTCACTTGTGTGGATCGGCCTAGTGCCCGCGGCAGGAAACGGCGCAAAACGCAACGTGGTCACACCTCAATTTCGCAGTGAAAAATTACACTTTTTTGGCAAAATGTCTAGCTGTAGTTTTTGAACCCTAGCTCTGCGGGCACCTTGGGAAACCTAGCAAACCTATACATTTTTGAAAGCTACACACCCTGGGGAATCCAGGATGGGGTGACTTGACTGCCTCCCATCAGGGTCTGTTACCCAGAATCCCTTGCAAACCTAAAAAAATGTCCAAAAAAACACATTTTCCCCACATTTCTGTGGTGGAAAGCTACGGAATCTGCGTGGATCCACAAATTTCCACCCACCCCGCGTTCCCCAAAGCCTTATGAGAAAAATGGTACCTCACTTGTGTGGGTCGGCCTAGTGCCCGCGGCAGGAAACGGCGCAAAACACAACGTGGTCACACCTCAATTTCGCAGTGAAAAATGACCCTTTTTTGGCAAAATGTCTAGCTGTAGTTTTTTAACCCTAGCTCTGTGGGCACCTTGGGAAACCTAGCAAACCTATACATTTTTGAAAACTAAACAACCAGGGGAATCCAGGATGGGGTGACTTGACTGCCTCCCACCAGGGTCTGTTATCAAGAATCCCTTGCAAACCTAAAAAATTGTCACAAAAAAAAAATTTTCCCCACATTTCTATGGTGGCAACTTCCGGAATCTGCGTGGATCCACAAATTTTCACCCAACCCACGTTCCCAAAGTCTTACGAGAAAAACGGTACATCACTTGTGTGGGTCGGAATAGTGCCCGCGGCAGGAAACGGCGCAAAACACAACGTGGTCACACCTCAATTTCGCAGTGAGAAATGACCCTTTTTTGGCAAAATGTCTAGCTGTAGTTTTTTAACCGTAGCTCTGTGGGCACCTTGGGAAACCTAGCAAACCTATACATTTTTGACAACTAGACACCCAGGGGAATCCAGGATGGGGTGACTTGACTGCCTCCCACCAGGGTCTGTTACCCAGTATCCCTTGCAAACCTAAAAAATTGTCAAAAAAAACAAATTTTCCCCACATTTCTGTGGTGGAAAGTTCCTGAATCTGCGTGGATCCACAAATTTCCACCCACCCCGCGTTCCCCAAAGCCTTATGAGAAAAACGGTACCTCACTTGTGTGGGTCAGCCTAGTGCCCGCGACAGGAAACGGCGCAAAACGCAACGTGGTCACACCTCAATTTGGCAGTGAAAAATGACCCTTTTTCGGCAAAATGTCTAGCTGTAGTTTTTGAACCCTAGCTCTGCGGGCACCTTGGGAAACCTAGCAAACCTATACATTTTTGAAAACTAGACATCCAGGGGAATCCAGGATGGGGTGACTTGACTGCCTCCCACCAGGGTCTGTTACCAAGAATCCCTTGCAAACCTAAAAAATTGTCAAAAAAAACAAATTTTCCCCACATTTCTATGGTGGCAACTTCCGGAATCTGCGTGGATCCACAAATTTCCACCCAACCCACGTTCCCCAAAGTCTTACGAGAAAAACGGTACATCACTTGTGTGGGTCGGCCTAGTGCCCGCAGCAGGAAACGGCGCAAAACGCAACGTGGTCACACCTCAATTTCGCAGTGAAAAATGACCCTTTTTTGGCAAAATGTCTAGCTGTAGTTTTTTAACCCTAGCTCTGTGGGCACCTTGAAAAACCGAGCAAACCTATACATTTTTTAAAACTAGACACCCAGGGGAATCCAGGATGGGGTGACTTGACTGCCTCCCACCAGGGTCTGTTACCCAGTATCCCTTGCAAACCTAAAAAAATGTAAAAAAAACAACATTTTCCCCACATTTCTGTGGTGGAAAGTTCCGGAATCTGCGTGGATCCACAAATTTCCACCCACCCCGTGTTCCCCAAAGTCTTACGAGAAAAACGGTACCTCACTTGTGTGGATCGGCCTAGTGCCCGCGGCAGGAAACGGCGCAAAACGCAACGTGGTCACACCTCAATTTCGCAGTGAAAAATTACTCTTTTTTGGCAAAATGTCTAGCTGTAGTTTTTGAACCCTAGATCTGCGGGCACCTTGGGAAACCTAGCAAACCTATCCATTTTTGAAAACTAGACACCCAGGGGAATCCAGGATGGGGTGACTTGACTGCCTCCCACCAGGGTCTGTTACCCAGTATCCCTTGCAAACCTAAAAAATTGACAAAAAAAACAAATTTTCCCCACATTTCTGTGGTGGAAAGTTCCGGAATCTGCGTGGATCCACAAATTTCCACCCACCCCACGTTCCCCAAAGCCTTATGAGAAAAATGGTACCTCACTTGTGTGGGTCGGCCTAGTGCCCGCGACAGGAAACGGCACAAAACACAATGTGGTCACACCTCAATTTCGCAGTGAAAAATGACCCTTTTTTGGCAAAATGTCTAGCTGTAGTTTTTGAACCCTAGCTCTGCGGGCACCTTGGGAAACCTAGCAAACCTATACATTTTTGAAAACTAGACACCCAGGGCAATCCAGGATGGGGTGACTTGACTGCCTCCCACCAGGGTCTGTTACCCAGTATCCCTTGCAAACCTAAAAAATTGTCCAAAAAAACACATTTTCCCCACATTTCTGTGGTGGAAAGTTCCGGAATCTGCGTGGATCCACAAATTTCCACCCACCCCGTGTTCCCTAAAGTCTTACGAGAAAAACGGTACCTCACTTGTGTGGATCGGCCTAGTGCCCGCGGCAGGAAACGGCGCAAAACGCAACGTGGTCACACCTCAATTTCGCAGTGAAAAATTACACTTTTTTGGCAAAATGTCTAGCTGTAGTTTTTGAACCCTAGCTCTGCGGGCACCTTGGGAAACCTAGCAAACCTATACATTTTTGAAAGCTACACACCCTGGGGAATCCAGGATGGGGTGACTTGACTGCCTCCCATCAGGGTCTGTTACCCAGAATCCCTTGCAAACCTAACAAAAATGTCCAAAAAAACACATTTTCCCCACATTTCTGTGGTGGAAAGCTACGGAATCTGCGTGGATCCACAAATTTCCACCCACCCCGCGTTCCCCAAAGCCTTATGAGAAAAATGGTACCTCACTTGTGTGGGTCGGCCTAGTGCCCGCGGCAGGAAACGGCGCAAAACACAACGTGGTCACACCTCAATTTCGCAGTGAAAAATGACCCTTTTTTGGCAAAATATCTAGCTGTAGTTTTTTAACCCTAGCTCTGTGGGCACCTTGGGAAACCTAGCAAACCTATACATTTTTGAAAACTAAACAACCAGGGGAATCCAGGATGGGGTGACTTGACTGCCTCCCACCAGGGTCTGTTACCAAGAATCCCTTGCAAACCTAAAAAATTGTCAAAAAAAACAAATTTTCCCCACATTTCTATGGTGGCAACTTCCGGAATCTGCGTGGATCCACAAATTTTCACCCAACCCACGTTCCCCAAAGTCTTACGAGAAAAACGGTACATCACTTGTGTGGGTCGGAATAGTGCCCGCGGCAGGAAACGGCGCAAAACGCAACGTGGTCACACCTCAATTTCGCAGTGAGAAATGACCCTTTTTTGGCAAAATGTCTAGCTGTAGTTTTTTAACCGTAGCTCTGTGGGCACCTTGGGAAACCTAGCAAACCTATACATTTTTGAAAACTAGACACCCAGTGGAATCCAGGATGGGATGACTTGACTGCCTCCCAGCAGGGTCTGTTACCCAGAATCCCTTGCAAGCCTAAATAATTGTAAAAAAAACCATATTTTCTCCACATTTCTGTGGTGGAAAGTTCCGGAATCTGTGTGGATCCACAAATTTCCACCCACCCCGCGTTCCCCAAAGTCTTACGAGAAAATCGGTACCTCACTTGTGGGGGTCGGCCTAGTGCCCGCGACAGGAAACGGCGCAAAACGCAACGTGGTCACACCTCAATTTGGCAGTGAAAAATGACCCTTTTTTAGCAAAATGTCGAGCTGTAGTTTTTTAACCCTAGCTCTGTGGGCACCTTGAAAAACCGAGCAAACCTATACATTTTTTAAAACTAGACACCCAGGGGAATCCAGGATGGGGTGACTTGACTGCCTCCCACCAGGGTCTGTTACCCAGTATCCCTTGCAAACCTAAACAAATGTCAAAAAAACCACATTTTCCCCACATTTCTGTGGTGGAAAGTTCCGGAATCTGCGTGGATCCACAAATTTCCACCCACCCCGTGTTCCCCAAAGTCTTACGAGAAAAACGGTACCTCACTTGTGTGGATCGGCCTAGTGCCCGCGGCAGGAAACGGCGCAAAACGCAACGTGGTCACACCTCAATTTCGCAGTGAAAAATTACACTTTTTTGGCAAAATGTCTAGCTGTAGTTTTTGAACCCTAGCTCTGCGGGCACCTTGGGAAACCTAGCAAACCTATACATTTTTGAAAACTAGACACCCAGGGGAATCCAGGATGGGGTGACTTGACTGCCTCCCACCAGGGTCTGTTACCCAGTATCCCTTGCAAACCTAAAAAATTGACAAAAAAAACAAATTTTCCCCACATTTCTGTGGTGGAAAGTTCCGGAATCTGCGTGGATCCACAAATTTCCACCCACCCCACGTTCCCCAAAGCCTTATGAGAAAAACGGTACCTCACTTGTGTGGGTCGGCCTAGTGCCCGCGACAGGAAACGGCACAAAACACAATGTGGTCACACCTCAATTTCGCAGTGAAAAATGACCCTTTTTTGGCAAAATGTCTAGCTGTAGGTTTTGAACCCTAGCTCTGCGGGCACCTTGGGAAACCTAGCAAACCTATACATTTTTGAAAACTAGACACCCAGGGGAATCCAGGATGGGGTGACTTGACTGCCTCCCACCAGGGTCTGTTACCAAGAATCCCTTGCAAACCTAAAAAATTGTCAAAAAAACAAATTTTCCCCACATTTCTAAGGTGGCAACTTCCGGAATCTGCATGGATCCACAAATTTCCACCCAACTCTGCGTTCCCCAAAGTCTTACGAAAAAAACGGTGCATCACTTGTGTGGGTCGGCCTAGTGCCTGCAGCAGGAAACGGCGCAAAACGCAACGTGGTCACACCTCAATTTCGCAGTGAAAAATGACCCTTTTTTGGCAAAATGTCTAGCTGTAGTTTTTTAACCGTAGCTCTGTGGGCACCTTGGGAAACCTAGCAAACCTATACATTTTTGAAAACTAGACACCCAGTGGAATCCAGGATGGGAAGACTTGACTGCCTCCCACCAGGGTCTGTTACCCAGAATCCCTTTCAAACCTAAAACAAATGGTAAAAAAAAAAACACATTTTCCCCACATTTCTTTTTTGGAAAGTTCTGGAATCTGCGTGGATCCACAAATTTCCACCCACCCCGCGTTCCCCAAAGTCTTATGAAAAATACGGTACATCACTTGTGTGGGTCGGCCTAGTGCCCGCGGCAGGAAACGGCGCCAAACGCAACGTGGTCACACCTCAATTTCGCAGTGAAAAATGACCCTTTTTTGGCAAAATGTCTAGCTGTAGTTTTTTAACCCTAGCTCTGTGGGCACCTTGGAAAACCGAGCAAACCTATACATTTTTGAAAACTAGACACCCAGGGGAATCCAGGATGGGGTGACTTGACTGCCTCCCACCAGGGTCTGTTAACCAGTATCCCTTGCAAACCTAAAAAATTGTCCAAAAAAACACATTTTCCCCACATTTCTGTGGTGGAAAGTTCCGGAATCTGTGTGGATCCACAAATTTCCACCCACCCCGCGTTCCCCAAAGTCTTACGAGAAAAACGGTACCTCACTTGTGTGGATCGGCCTAGTGCCCGCGGCAGGAAACGGCGCAAAACGCAACGTGGTCACACCTCAATTTTGCAGTGAAAAATGACCCTTTTTTGGCAAAATGTCTAGCTGTAGTTTTTGAACCCTAGCTCTGCGGGCACCTTGGGAAACCTAGCAAACCTATACATTTCTGAAAACTAGACACTAGGCTTCCAGGGAGGTATGGCTTGCGTGGATCCCCCAACGTTTCCTTACCCAGAATCCCCTGCAAACCTCATTTTTAGTGAAAAAAAATCACTTTTTTCACACATTTTAGTGTGGGAAAGTTGTGGCATCACCGGGCTCACTCAAATTTCCCACCACCCAGTGTTCCCCCGGGTCTCCAGGTAAAAATGGTGCCTCACTTGTGTGGGAGGCACAAGTACCCGCGACAGGCAAGGGCCCAAAACGTAGTGAGGCGACATCAAAATTGCCTATCTCAAAACCACATGGTTTTGCAAGGGGGGTCACTTGGGTTTTTGGCCCGGTGCTCATCGGCCATCTAGGGAAACCTACCAAACCCATACATTTCTGAAAACTAGACACCCGGGGGCTTCCAGGGAAGTATTGCTTGTGTGGATCCCCTAATGTTTCCTTACCCAGAATCCCCTGCAAACCTCAATTTTACCTGAAAAAATCACTTTTTTCACACATTTTTGTGTGGGAAAGTTGAGGGATCACCGGGCTCACTCAAATTTCCCACCACCCAGTGTTCCCCCGGGTGTCCCGGTAAAAATGGTGCCTCACTTGTGTGGGAGGCCCAAGTACCCGCGACAGGCAAGGACCCAAAACGTAGTGAGGTAACATCAAAATTGCCTATCTCAAAACCACCTGGTTTTGCAAGGGGGGTCACTTGGGTTTTTGGCCCGGTGCTCGGCGGCCATCTAGGGAAACCTACCAGACCCATACATTTCTGAATACTAGACACCCGGGGGCTTCCAGGGAGGTATGGCTTGTGTGGATCCCCCAATGTTTCCTTACCCAGAATCCCCTGCAAACCTCAATTTTACCTGAAAAAAATCACTTTGTTCACACATTTTTGTGTGGGAAAGTTGAGGCATCACCGGGCTCACTCAAATTTCCCACCACCCAGTGTTCCCCCGGGTCTCCCAGTATAAATGGTGCCTCACTTGTGTGGGAGGCCCAAGTACCCGCAACAGGCAAGGGCTCAAAACGTAGTGAGGTAACATCAAAATTGCCTATCTCAAAACCACCTGGTTTTGCAAGGGGGGTCACTTGGGTTTTCGGCCCGTTGCTCGGCAGTCATATAGGGAAACCTACCAAACCCACACGCATTTCAGAAATGCGTGGGTTTGGTAAGTTTCCCTAGGTGCCCGCAGAGCTAGGGTTCAAAAACTGCAGCTCGTAACTTTGCCAAAAAAGGGTCATTTTTCACTGCAAAATTGAGGTGTGACCACGTTGCGTTTTGCGCCGTTTCCTGTCGCGGGCACTATGCCGACCCGCACAAGTGAGGTACCATTTTTCTTGTAGGACTTTGGGGAACGCGGGGTGGGTGGAAATTTGTGGATCCACGCAGATTCCAGAACTTTCCATCACAGAAATGTGGAGAAAATGTGTTTTTTTTATCAATTTATTACGTTTGCAAGGGATTCTGGGTAACAGACCATGGTGGGAGGCAGTCATGTCACCCCATCCTGGATTCCCCTGGGTGTCTAGTTTTCAAAAATGTATAGGTTTGCTAGGTTTCCCTAGGTGCCGGCAGGGCTAGGGTTCAAAAACTACAGCTAGTCACTTTGCCAGAAAAGGGTCATTTTTCACTGCAAAATTGAGGTGTGACCACGTTGCGTTTTGCGCCGTTTCCTGTCGCAGGCACTATGCCGACCCGCACAAGTGAGGTACCATTTTTCTCGTAGGACTTTGGGGAACGCGTGGTGGGTGGAAATTTGTGGATCCACGCAGATTCCAGAACTTTCCATCACAGAAATATGGGGAAAATTTGTTTTTTTTGTCAATTGTTTACGTTTGCAAGGGATTCTGGGTAACAGACCATGGTGGGAGGCAGTCAAGTCACCCCATCCTGTATTCCCCTGGGTGTCTAGTTTACAAAAATGTATAGGTTTGCTAGGTTTCCCTAGGTGCCGGCAGGGCTAGGGTTCAAAAACTACAGCTAGTCACTTTGCCAAAAAAGGGTCATTTTTCACTGCAAAATTGAGGTGTGACCACGTTGCGTTTTGCGCCGTTTCCTGTCGCGGGCACTATGCCGACCCACACAAGTGAGGTACCATTTTTCTCGTAGGACTTTGGGGAGCGCGGGGTGGGTGGAAATTTGTGGATCCACGCAGATTCCAGAACTTTCCATCACAGAAATATGGGGAAAATGTGGTTTTTTTGTCAATTTTTTACGTTTGCAAGGGATTCTGGGTACCAGACCATGATGGGAGGCAGTCAAGTCACCCCATCCTGGATTCCCCTGGGTGTCTAGTTTTTAAAAATGTATAGGTTGGCTAGGTTTCCCTATGTGCCGGCAGGGCTAGGGTTCAAAAACTACAGCTAGACTCTTCGCAAAAAAAGTGTAAATTTTCAGTGTGAAAATGGGCTGTGTTCACCTTAGGTTTTGAGCCACTTCCTGTCGTGGGCACTATGCCTACCCACACAAGTGAGGTACCATTTTTATCGGGAGACTTAGGGTAGTTCAGATTTGTAAAGCAACTGTTATTACCTATTGATTTGTGATGCATTTCTCCCTTCCAAATGAAAGACATTGTGTAAAAAAAAAGTCATTTTGAAAAATGACCAATAATTGTCATGCAAGTATGAGTATTCCCAATTTCGAAAATGTCCAAATATGCACTGTTTCTAAACTCTGTAATTTGTTCCCATTTCCGAAATACATAGGTGTGTTTCATACCCATTTTTCCATGTATACATTTTCCCACAATAATTGCTATATACCCGGAACAAAAAAAAAAAACATTACAAAATGCTGCTCAGTTTTTTACTCTGGGTTCGTTGGGCTCTTGGTGAACCTACAAGTCCTATATATCCCCACAACCAGGAAGGTCCACCGGATGTAACGGTACATTGCTTTCAAAGAGATGTCATAATTCGAAGAAGTTACAGGTGAAAACGTTGACTCAAAAGGCTGCTTTTTTCAACAAATTTTTAATTTTTCCTATATTTACCTGTTAGTTTCTATAATGAAACCTTGATGGATCTACACAAATGACCCCTTGTTGAATTCAGAATTTTGTCTACTTTTCAAAAATGTATAGCTTTTCAGGATCCATTATTGCTTTTCTACCCATTTTTACCATTATCTGGAAGGAGGTTGAAAGCACAAAAAATAGCAAAAATAGGGTATGTCCCAGAAAAATGTCAAAACTGTGTAAAAAATGTTGGATTTCTGCCAAAAATCTGTCATTCCCTAAAAGCTGGAGAAATTGTGATTTCAGCCCCACAAACCCTTTTTTGATATCATTTGCAGAGAAAAACCCAGACGCTTTCATTTGCAGCCACTTTTCCCCATTTTTCACAAAAAACCCAAAATGTTGCTGTATTTTGACTAATTTCTGGGAACCCTCTAAGAGAATCCACAAACCCTGGACATCTTTAGAATCCCCATGATATTGGAAGAAAAGGACGCAAATTTGGCGTGGATACCTAATGTGGTAAAAAAGTTACAGGGGCCTAAGCGCGCACTACCCCAAATAGCCCAAAAAAGGCTTAGCACAGGAGGGGAAAAGGCTAGCAGCGAAGGGGTTAAGAGAAATCACCTGTTTACCACCCATAGGGTATATTGGTCTCTGGCCAGGATTTCAAGAGTAACCGGGAATGTATATGCATGTCCAATGTGTATGCTCTCATCAGCAGATGACCTGAATATGTTTATGAAGTGTCCGAAGATCACCCCCTTCTGGATATTGGTATGTAACTTTATAAAGGAAGTGATCGGTCAACAGATAGAGGTAAGCTCTCAACGTATATTTTTTGGGCTGCATCCAGAAGCATGTTTACGAGCAAATTTCATCATAACACAATGTGTCTTTTATGTGATTTTGTTGGCACAGCAGAAGAAATGCAGACTTTAGAAATCTGAAAATACCCCACTCATTGTTGACTGCCTCAGAAGTATCAAATAGACGAGCCAGACTGATATTGCTTGTGATGCTAAAAGTTTGAAGACGGTCTGAGCACTGTATGTAGATTGGAGACAACAGTTAAGTGGGTCCAATGATTAAGCCATACACGCTGGAGGTCCCGGCTCCCCTCCGTTCTTCTCTCTACGGGAGGGAGAAGAATGTGGAAACAGCTGTATTCTTTGCGGGAACATGCCTATCTACCCCTCCTTTGTTTTGAGGGAAGAGGGCTATACCAGCAAGAAAGAGAAAGTTGGCAGAATGAGGACAATAAATAAATAAATAAATACTTTTCCATCCCTGGAGACTTTGGAGCACTATTCAGTTTCATTCCTGTCTTTATATAGAAACTGACAGGCAATGCTTTGTGTGAACAGATGTTTGCAATGTCAAAGTTTTCCCTGGGAGCTTTAACCAATTCCTCAAATTAATTTTTTCCAGCAGCTTCTAACATTCTAGAAATGCTTGGGGCCTTGTTTATAGGTGAGCTGTATTGGGGCATCTGTAGGGTGACCAGAATATTAAAGCCAAAAAGCAAAAGGGCTACAATTTTACTTTAAGTGAGTGCACAGTATGACAGCGCTCATCTGCGTAAAATTACAGAAGAGGCAGTAACAGTGGCAGCTGGCATGACACGTGTTTGGCGGGCGGTGCAGGGGGAGAGAGTGATGCGAAGATGGCATAGGGTTGCTCAATAACAATAAAATATATACACTTACCTTGCCATCGGGTCTCGCGTCTCAGCTCCTGCTCTCTTCCTGTGGCAGGAAGCCAGCAGCCAGGAAGAGCAGCCAGGCTCCCCTAACCAATGCAGCATTGTGATTGGTCAGCATCCTGGCCAATCACAATGCTGCAATGCAACATTGTAATTGGTTTTGAGCGTGCTGCTTTGACGCTTAATCAGGGAATGAGGGCCTGGTGCATGGAGAACAGGGAAAGTCGCATAACTGGTTTGGGCTGCCCGAAAGGGCCGACCATGAATCAGTGCGCACTTAGGAGTGGGCAAACCACTCCTACCCTGCCCTGTTCTGAGAGAAGAGAAGCCCCGCCCGATCCACCCGCAAGGGAAACATAAAATGATAATACCTGAAAGTTATTATCATTTTATGTTTCCTTTACTTTACAATGCTCAAAGCAGTGGGGCGACACTCCTCTGCCATAGAGGAGGAGCCGCCACTAGGCAGTAAGAGCATAAATAAAATTCAATTTTTAAAGCCAGTATCATGCCTGTTAATTAAATACCTGTTTAAGTCCATCTATAAGTTCTCTCATCTCATTTAGTTTCAACAAACCCTAGGCTACCCACCGGCTCATGGGTGTTGGAAATGCATTTGCTTCCTGCGCAGGATCCCAGGACCTGGGAGAAAACTATTCTTGATTGTACATATTTCAAAAAGGAAAACACGCTCTGGCAGTTTGTCTTCAAAAATGTAGAACATTTTGTCCAGTTCGTCTTGCTGGTTAGGTTAGTGAGCTGCCGGCATTGAGCAATGTCACCGAAAGTACTCCTGCTGTGGCAGCAGAAGCACTTTCAGTGATTATTTCCAGTTAAAACAGCAGAAACGTGTAAAGCTGGGTGGAGGTATAACACCTGCCACCCCAAAAGAACAGTGGCCCGATTGACGGGCTCTATGAGCTCCTTAAATGTCCTCCATCTCTAAATAAACGTGCACCTGAGAAATCTTTTGAGAAGTATGAGTAGAGTGGAAGTCCAAACAGGGGAGGTTGCCATCCATGGGGGGGGGGGGGGGTTCGGGGACAGGGGAGGGAGGGTGCACACACAAATTATATATATAAAAAATGTGTGCAAATAATATATAAAAAATAATTAAACTTACCTAACTTACACTGGACGTCCTCCGGTTCAGACCTCTTCTTTGGCAGGAACTTGAACCGGAAGCAGCAATTCCCTTGGCCAATCCTAGGGCTGCTCTCAACAGCATAAGAGCAGACCTGGGATTGGTGACAGTGGCCTCACAGCGCTCTGGAGACTTTGACTTGCTCTAACCCAGTTGTCTTAAGACAGCTGGGTTAGGTAAGAGCTGTTTAAAGAGCACCTGTGTGGCTGGCTGTCGCAAGACGGCCTGCCAAAAAGACATGCACACTTTAAACAGTGCTTTGCCGGACCACCCTCCTCCCTGCTGAGTGACATGCTGCTATCACTCAGCAGCGGCTCGACCCCAGTCCTGATGCTCTGTTCAGGACTGGGCATGAAAAATAAAATGGTAATAAATTACCATTTTATTTTTTATCTCATGGGCATTGGGGGGGGGTTAAGTCGGGCAATGATCAACCGTTCTAACGGAGGAGCTGCCCCTGATGTGTGTCTGTGTGATTGTCTGCATGGCTGAGTGACTAGTTGTAAGAGTAGCTGTATGGGTGAGTGAGTGGTTGTGTTAGTGACTGTATGAGTGAGTGAGTGTGTGTGTGAGTGGCTCTATCGATGAGTAATTGATGTATGAGTGCTTGTATGGGTCTGTGAATGGGTATGTGACTGGTTGTGTGGGTGTCTGAGTAGGTGTATGAGGTTGTATGGGTGGGTGTGTAAGTGGTTCTGTGGATAATGTCATCAATGATGTCATCAGTGATATCATTTGAGAAGTTATCAGTGATGTCATGAGTGATGTCACAGACCATGTCATGAGTGATGTAATATATGAGGTCATAAGCAATGCATTGTGGGGCATAAGTTATAGTTATCTCTGATGAATTTCTCTGGATTTTTGTATGAGTCAAATGTCAGCCTAACTATAACTCACCTGTAACCTTTGGTTTTTTTCAGTGAATTTTTAAGGTTTTTTAAATTATATTTCCTAACCATAATGTCCCTGTAACCTTTGATTTTTTAATGAAAAATAAAAAAAAACTTGTGTGGTATGTAGTTCACTATGTAGGTTGTGTTGTAGGTGTGCAGTATATTGTTTGAAACTGTGAAAATGTTTTCGGTGTGTGGAATATAGTTTGCCATGGGGAGTGTATTTCGTGTGAGTGCTATTTAGTGTACGATGGAACTGATTTTTGGTGTGTGAAAAGTAGCTTATCATATGGATTGTGTTTCAGGTATGGGCTTCATGTAGGTTACTAGGAGGATATCTTTTAGGTATGTGGCTTGCAGTTTACTATGGGGGCCTGTTTTAGTTATATGGCATACAAATTATAAAGGGAAAAATGTGTTAGGTGGTTAGATGCAGTTCATTGTGGACGATGTGTTTAGGTGCCGAGTAAGCAATTTACCACGGTAAGCATAATTTCAGTATGTGGTAAATAGTTTACCATCAGCAGTGTGTTTTCTGTGCATGGTAAATAGTTTGTTATTGGGAGTAATTTATATTTGTTTTGCACATAGTTTGATATTGAGAGTGTATTTTAGGAGTCGTTCATGCAGTACATAACAGGAAGTGGGTTTTAGGCTTATGGTGTGTAGATTAACAAGGAGAAAGTGGTTGAGGCATGGAAAAGTAATTTACCATGGGGAATGTGTTTTGGTGCACAGGTTGTAATTTACTATAGGAAGCATGTGTGGTTTGCAGTTGTCTTTGCTGGTGGAACATTCTTATGTGTCCCAAGGTATTCAGGGGTTACAAGGCACAACATGTAACAATTAGAGCTTTTTACCATAGGTGTTATGGAGCTTTATCTTACTATTGACCTTTGGAGTAGGGAAGTCGAACACTCGAAGGCTTATTCAGAGAGTTGGGGTGGGGTGTACACTCACTTTAATCCTACACACACAACTCAATACTGTACATAAAAGTTCAGACAGCCATTTGAATGGACACAGTTACATTTTGGGATTAATGAATGTGCGGAGGAACACACCGGTATAGCCTAATGAGTCTCTTTAGGTACCAAATGGTTTGTGCAAGGTAAGTTGTCCTTAGGGCAGTGGGACAGCAGAGAATGCTCTTTTTGCTCTCTGGTGGCCAGTCCTCTCTGTTTGGGTAGATGTAGCCCACGTGCTGGGTGTCTTGGTAGTTTCCTAATTGCTGTTTCTCTTGTTTACAATATGTTCTCTGTATCTGTTTTGAAGTTCCAGGCTTTGGCAGAGGCTATGCTGCTCCGTAATACCTGTCTTGGGCCTCAGGAAGAGGTGGCATTCACTTCTCCCCAGCCACGCTAATGTCGCTGGCAAAGCAGGGCTCGCTCATTCAGGCAACTCCATCTCCTTCTCTCTGCGATCACTTGCTGGCACTGTCTTAGCTCCACAAACTTAGGAACAACCTTGGGTTTTGACTTAAAAGGCAGCAAGGCCAAGTCAATATATAGTTAACACAACGAAAGTACTGCCAATGCTGCACTAGATATGAAGAAGATACTTCGGATCATGGACTGAACAAAACAGTACCACTAAAAACCACTTTTTCCGTTTGATTTTAATCAACAATTTTTTGGGTTCAGTGCTTCATTAACTCATTTTTAAGCACGGTTTTGTTTATACAGAACAAATTAGCAAAAATAGTAGAAAAAACAATACAACATTAATATTTACATTGCCTACACAAATACACACGACACTGCTACTGGCATACAAAAGTCAATCATACCATACATCCATACTACTCAATCATACTGTGAGACACTTGAGACAAATATTCAATGACAGTTTGGAATGACGATTTTTTGAATAGAGGGGGGGGGGGGGCTATCGAAGACTTGTTTACAGCCTAATAGTAGTAGTTTGAAAGTGATTGAGTTGTTAATTGTACGATTAGCCCACAGCGAAGAGGTCTACGCGTTTCGAATCCCTCGAGTTGTGGGGATTCTCATCAGGACCAGATGCTCACTCGCAGCCAATGCCAACCAAGGGGAGACTTGCGAATATTGAATATAGACCTTTTCAAAAGAACTTGTCAGCCTGACGATGTCGTGTATCTTTCTGCTGGCGTGGGTTGAGGTTCAACACCTGCATTGGCGTCACAAGCACGGACTACGGGTTCCCTGTAAAACTTTTGCAAACTACATCGGAAGACGACAATTAAACTCGTTCCGAAACATGAATCATCATTTTTAATAGCCGGGACTTTGTCCGGAGGAACCTCAACCCACGCCAGTAGAAAGATACACGACATCGTCAGGCTGACAAGTTCTTCGATAGCCCCCCCCCCCCCTCTTTTCAAAAAATCGTCATTCCAAACTGTCATTGAATATTTGTCTCAAGTGTCTCACAGTATGATTGAGTAGTATGGATGTATGGTATGATTGACTTTTGTATGCCAGTAGCAGTGTCGTGTGTATTTGTGTAGGCAATGTAAATATTAATGTTGTATTGTTTTTTCTACTATTTTTGCTAATTTGTTCTGTATAAACAAAACCGTGCTTAAAAATGAGTTAATGAAGCACTGAACCCAAAAAATTGTTGATTAAAATCAAATGGAAAAAGTGGTTTTTAGTGGTACTGTTTTGTTCAGTCCATGATCCGAAGTATCTTCTTCATATCTAGTGCAGCATTGGCAGTACTTTCGTTGTGTTAGCTCCACAAAGACATCTCCAACAGACTGCTCCAGCAGTTGCAGGGGATAGATCTCTCTCCTTCATTACACGGCGGTGGTGTTGTCTCTGTGGTGCAATGAAAGTAGTATCAGTGCAGGAGCTCTGCTTCTTTCTTCATAGCAGTCTTTAAATCAGAATCTCTTGACTTTATGGTTTACATTAACAAGTTGGACACAACCTCACTTCAGTTGGATTTCACTCAGCAGATGGGCAGGGAGACCAGGAGACCCTGGGCACTTCACAGGTCTTCTCCGCACTCTCTCACTTTTCCTCTGCTCACTCTGGGACTCTCCCCCTACTGGATTTGTCAGCTGAGTTGCTTTTCCACAGGCAGGCAGACTCCTGTAGGACAAGGAGCTCTCCTCTTTCTGGCTGCTCCTAGGGCACCTGGTAGTCTCACAGCTTCTTGCAGCAAAACATGATGAAACCATGTGATATTCCCTCACCTTCAGAGACTGGCTATTAGTCCTGGAACACAGCTATATTTTTCTTCAGGTAGTGAAGCTGCTCAAGCTGGAACATAGTGGGAAAGTTTGGGATCCAGTTTTATACAATATTTTTTGACAAGGGATGCGAATCCACTCTCTAGATTTAGAAATTGGTTTGGCATGGCTTCCCCCCATAGTTTCTTTTTTTTGCAGCACAGAGATGTTCTTTGTGCACAGTCGTGGCTCTTCACAGCAGGTAGTGGCAATGCCTGCTCCAAGCAGGGCATCAACAAACATGAGCATAATCAGTGCGAAAGTCTGCACCTGGGGCTCTCATCTGCTTTCCAGGGTGGGCCATGGTTCAATGACAGAAAATCATGGAAAACAATCTAGATTCTCCAAAATATTCCCAAAATATCATCGATTACAAAAATGACATCATCCTATACTCAACCCAATAAAAACCACAAATATCAAGGCCAAAAATATTGGTGTAAAAATATCTAGATTTAACAATGTCAAACACACACATATTGAAAGAATATTGTGTACTAATTAAATATATGCTCATTGTCAAAAATATCAAAACACACAAGTTGCACTAAAAATAAGATCACTAAACATAACCAAAAATATTTAAAAACGTAAAAACAGAAACTATTTTTTTTAAATAAGATCAATATAAACATATTAATAAGTAAACACAGTACTACAAGTAAAAAACACATAACAAGTAATTAGAAATAAATGGGAGATTTAAAATATATTGACATTACAATAATCCAATAAATACATATATTTAAACTAGAAACAGAAACACTGATTAGTGTCCACCAAAAAAGGAGGTAACTTAAAAAACTTCACAAAAGGTAGTGCACACCCTGTGATTTACTGCAACACAAACTAACCAATAGAAATATAAACCTAATTAAATAAACAGTAGAAAGAGATCACAAAAACTCATTAATTTTCCCAAGAAAAATTTAACAACTACTAGAAAGAGACACTCTGTTGAACAGCACGAAGAAAAGTCAGAAGGAAGACTTCAACAAAATAACAAGCCATCTTTACAGGTAAGTTTAAAAATTATTTAAACTGCAAAATAACCTAACATAATTATAAAATGTGAAGGGGAAAAATAAACAATAAACTCTCTTTGTTATAATCAATAGCATTCTTTAGATACTAATGAAACACTTCAACAAAAAACAAGTACTGGCACCAGTCTAGAAGTAGATGCCAATCTAAATTCCAAATGCCATGTTGGAATGTCTACGCAAGTACAATGGCTCAACAAGCCAAAACTAGCAATGTAGTAGAATTATGGCAATATGCTTTCCAAGCCACACTGCGAAGAACGCAACCAATCCTCTAAAACATCATAGAAATTCTCCAAAAAGAACAAAGCTACCACCAAATAATGAGAGAGCAGTCAGTAAACCAAAGAAACCTAAATTAACAAAATAAAAATACAGGGAGATGTACAAAATGCTACAGTTCAAAGTCAGATTGTTTGTAAATAACAGAGGAGTTGAATATCTGTAAATAATAGCTACATCACTATTATAACATGCCTACCAATATACTCAAAACTAAAATACAACGAAATAACAACACCAGAATATTGTAAACAATTTTCAATAAATATTAAAATAATTACCTTTCTTAACCCCTTCGCTGCGGGGCAAATTTCGCCGCGGTGCGAGAGGTGCGGGGTTGGGCGTGGCGCTCCCGTACTCAGGACGGCCCCCAGCCATCATAAATCACGGTGGACGTGTGCTCATGATGGCCGGGAGCCGTCTGAACTCCGCCCACTGATTAATTCTCTCGCACAGGCGGGGAATTAACACCGCGTGAGTGGAGCGGCAACGTTCGGACGGCTCCCGGCCGTCATTAGCACAAGCCTCCTGTGACTCATGATGGCCGGGAGCCGTCATGAGCACTCAACGAGTTAACCGGTCCATAGCAAAAATATATAAAAAACTACAACATAAGACAGGAAAAAAAACAAATAGATGATGTAAATATTTATTGAAAATACTCATAGAAAACCAAAAAAATTATATGTACAACATATACAATGAAGCTCCCAATTTAAACATACATATAAAATAAAACAGTTTAAATTCCAGTCAAAGTGAAATACATATAGATAATAAAATATAAAACGTTACACCCAAAAATGAAAAAAAAATGTCTACTTATATTTGCATAGATGATGTTCTTGGTCCATCTCCATTTCAAAAACATCCCCCAAAAATTCAAAAATTAAATTTCCAAATTAAATCCACCAGAACATTTATTCATTAAAAACCATTAAAAAAATTGAAAACTTCATAGTAAAAACTATTTCAGGAAATCTGAAAAAATCAAAGGAAATTAGGATAATAACCTTGATTTAAATCAGACGTAATGTATTTTCTTTTTTTGAATAAAGAAAAATGCATTAAAAGTAGTCACAAATGTTGCACTCTGACTTCCAAAGCTGTAAAAAACAATAATATACCCACCCTCAGAAAACAAACATCCCAATTACAATTCAAACAGAACATTACAACTCTTCAACTATAATATAAAATATGAAAATATTGATAAAAACTACTAATAAAAAGTATAGTTATGCTGATCCTACTACACCACTTAGCAATGAAACACAAACTACCACTAAAAAACTTCCCAGTTCAAACTAACACTATAACCCACAATAACTATACCCAGTGCCACTGGAATTATGCGATTGTGCGGCCAAGGCAATTTTTACATTATTATAGATTTGCTGCATTTGGCAAATAATTCATCATCTGCCGCTTAATCTTCAAATTTTAACAAAAAATTGTCCCTAGCTCAAACAGTTCAAAGGTTCCTAAAAACACAGCAACATGTGTTACCGCGCAGTGGAAGGCCTTTGGTAAAGGTTGACTAGTCACCTTTCTGTTGCTTTTTGCTATATTTGGATGTAAAATTGATACTAATGAGGTGAAACCAATACCCACACAGTGTTAACAGGTTTAAAAATGTCAAAATCATAATGTAATACTATCACAAAAATGTGCCACATTATGCTGCATAATTTACCTTCTCTTGATGCATAACTTACTCAATGCTGTCGCATAATTTGGCTCTCCCCTGCTGCATAATTCCAGTGTCCCTGACTATACCGACCCACATACCCTCTACCCCTAAAACCCTAAATAAAAATATAAAAATGTGTTTGATTGTCCATTGAACAGCAACAGAGAGCCACGAAGGACATTAACAAAATCCACCGCAAAATTATATTATACAAATTATATTTGTAGAGTACAAAATACAGGTAGCAGTAAAGAAAAAAAGGGCTGCTAAATGAAAATAGAAAAGACAGTTTTCCTTTAGAAATCAATAGAAATGTCCAAAAATATTACATTATTAAAAATTATTAAAAGATGCATGTAAAATTTTTTAAAAATATCTATAAAATGTTAAAGTTTTGGACAAATACAAATTTATAAGTAAAGTATAAATTAAATAGTACTATACATTAAACAGTACTAATTAATATGTAGTAAAAAATGTATTCTTAAAATTCAAGAACACCATGTACTATGTCTAAAAATATATTTTTGGAAAAAATATTATGTACTGTTTGTGAAAAAATATTTAAAAATGTACATGAATGAATGTGTTAAAAATACAGTACATGTGATACTATACCAAACAAACTATATAAAAATATTGTACAACTATAACATGTAAAAACAATATATTTTGTTATCTATCTTTAAAATGTATAGATCAAAAACAAAGAATAAACATTTACGTAAAATAAAATAAATAAAATACATTGAGATGCATTCCTTATTACTCAAATATATATTATTGTGAGGAAGGTGTTGGACACCAAAGGAGTAATTATTGAAG
This sequence comes from Triturus cristatus, assembly GCF_964204655.1. Lineage (NCBI taxonomy): Eukaryota > Metazoa > Chordata > Amphibia > Caudata > Salamandridae > Triturus > Triturus cristatus. Next base: position 626,620,255 of record NC_140593.1, read on the forward strand.
ACTTAAGAAGTTGCATGTACTATTCCCACTCCAATTTAAATTCATTTTAAGGATTGCTGGATACCAACAGGATCAGATTTTCTATTCCCACTCCAATACAAAGTATTTTGAGGACCCCAGTTAATATTCCCACTCCAATCTAAACCATTTTGGGAGACGTGCACTAGACTAATAGAGTCTGATTTGCTGTTGCCACTCTAATCTAAACCATTTTGGAGGAAGTGTTTGCCATTATGGGGTCACATTTACTATTCACACTCCAATGTAAACCATTTTTATGAAAGTGTTAGACCGTAAAGAGGACACCTTTACTATGCCAGCCCGACTCTAAACCATATGGGAAAGGTGTTGAACACTAAAAAGGTTACATTTACCATTCCAATCATAACTATTTTGATGAAGGAGTTAGGCACTGAAGGGGTCAGATTTACTATTCCTATTCTAGTCTAATCCATATTGGGGAAGATATTGGACACTAAAGAGGTTACATTTGATTTAACCACCACAATCATAACTATTTTGTTGAAGTTGTTGGACACTAAAGGCGTCACATTTACTATTCCCACTCCAGTCTAAACCATTGTGTGGAATGTGCTGTACACAAAAGGTGGCAGATTTACTATTCCCAAGCTAATCTAAACCATATTTGGGAAGTTGTTGAACACTAAAGGGACCACATTTACTATTTTCCACTCCAATTTACACCGTATTTGGGAAGGTGCTGGACACTAAAGAGGTAAGATTTACTGTTCCCACTGTAGTCTAAACCATTTTAGAGAAGGTGTTGGACACTAAAGAGGCTTTGTTTATTATTACCGCTCCAATCAAAGCTATATTGGGTAAGTTGCTGGACACTAAAGGGGTTACAATGACTATTCCCAGTCCAATTGAAACTATTTTCTGTAAGGTGTTGGACATTAAGGGGGTGGATTTAATATTCTCACTCCAATATAAAAAAATATTGTGGAGGATGTTGGACACGAATGGGTCAGATTTGCGATTTTCACACAATTCTAAACCATACTGGGGAAGGGTCAGACAGCTCTCCGAGAGCTGTTCGTAGCCTTACCTTGTGACCGACCCGTACCCGGAGCCGGTCCATCCAGGTCATGAAGTACGATGCGCATAACTGCCAAAAATCAGATCGACACGTAGTGTGAGAAATTGGCCTGGTATATGCTGATCACTAGTTAAAGTGGACACCTTGCACCAGTACAATTTGACTCTTATGGTAGATAGGTTTAAGACAACCTTTTAAAGAAAGCTATCCTAGTGGTAGCTGTGGAGAGCAGCCTTCAGGCTAAGTCTTTAGAGGAATGTAAAGCAGCTTGTTTTACCTTATAATCTCTTGAATTACTAAATGAAAGTACACCACACAGGTATATATATCAAATATATAAGTATGTATTACTAGCAACTCTCTGCTAATCTCTTTATGAGATTAGAAGTCAGGAACATATGCACAAATCAACATTTCACAATAAGTTGAGCACAAATATGGCTGGGGACCTAGGGGCGTACCAGACCATATACTAAAAAAGAGACTTAGAGATAACGACTTGCAAGGGGACAAGGCCTAGGGCCTTCAGAAGCGCTGGGGCCTCACGAAACCACCCAAGGCAGGTAAGTAAAGGACCCACGGGAGACGCATGCAGTGTGAGAACCCAGCCGCGAATCCCTATTGACTTCAATGGAGCAAGTCGCGATTGGAAATTAGGAGTTTTAGGATACTTCGGGAGAGTCTACAAGCAAGTCACTTACAGGGTAAGTTGTTCTAGAGCCAACACCCACAGGAGCACCGTAGTGCTGGCGTTACCTCACCCAGGGAAGCCGGGTGCCTAGGTATCTTTTGTTGTCGGGTCGCGGCGTCGTTTTCAATGGGAGCCAAAGAAGACTTGCTGCTTGTGAAGACAGGAGAAGTGTCCGGTAGAATCCAAGCCTGGATTCAGAAGAAGGAAGACCTGAAAGCAGAGGGGACAGTGTTCAAAGTCACTTGGCAGCGACCCAGGGCAAGGAAGATGGATGCCCACAGTCATCAGTGATTTCAGGTGATCCATGGGTGTCTTGACTCTTCAGCCATGAGGTCCAGGAGGCGTCAACGACAACCAGGAGCTGGATTGAGCGTGTCCCACAAAGCCTGCAGCTTACTGCGGTGTCGGTGACCAAATTGGAGTCAACAAGCCTTGGTAACAGCAAGTCTTGTGGAAAGGATAAAAAGTCAGCGGTGCAGACCAGCAAGGTCTGAGGGACTCACCCAGCAAGGGTAAGTCAGGGCAGGCCTGGAGCAACCAGAGGAGCCCTTTGGAACTGTAGAAAAGTCTTCAGGGAACCCACAAGCCAACCAGCAAGGGATCGCAAAGACGCCTCGGGAGGATTCACTCGACAGGGGCCCACGGTCACTTGGGATGGGGTAGGCCTCTGATTTTTCTAGGGATTTCTGCTGGAGGCTAGGACCACACGTGAGTCAATGCACAAGTTTGTAGAGTGTCGTGAAGGGGTTGCACTTGAAAATAGTGCATGGTACCCAGGTATTGCGGTTCCTCATCAATCGTGGGGTCCACTTGCCTCAGCATCACTGGGAACTCGCGATGGCCTTAGAGAAGTCAGGAAATCCTCTTCCTGGGCTGCAGGGACTTCGGACTCCGACGGGAGCGGGGAAGTTTGTGACTGCTGATTGCAAGATTTGGTGCCTGCCAAGCAGGGGAGTCACTCCCTGACTCCAAGGAAGATTCTTCCATCTTCCAGAGGTAATGGAACGTCGAAGGTCCAGGATTCTTCTTCAGAGCATCGTCCAGGGATATCTAGTTTGCAATGGCAAGGTTTCCCTAACTTATACTAGAAGGAAGGGAGGGACTAGCTCTATGACCCCACCTATGGGAGGGTCTGGGGAGTGGGTGGCTACACCCACTTCCCTTTGTCCAGATTCGTGCCAGAGCAGGGGCAGGTAGCCCCTGAGCCAGTTTGAACTGGTGTATGCACAGAGGATCCTACTGCTCCCCCAGTGCAGGACTTCAAAGCACTCTAGGAGTGCACCCACCCAGCCCCAATACACTAAATCATGTCTGGGAGGTGGCCAAACCTCCCTGTGACAGGATGCCTATTGTTGGGCTTCCTCCACTGCGAGTTTTGTTCATCAGCAGGAGGGCAGCCAAGTGTCTGTGACTGGTGGCATCCATTTTGTGATGCCAGGGCTCTTCAGGATTCTACCGTGTTTCCACAGTAGGTACATGTCTATCCCTCTAGAAGGGTGGGATCATACTCCCACACCAGTTACTAGTGTGGGGGTATGATTCCAAAGCGTTTGACACCAAACACGACCTGTTTTGATGCAGCCATTCCAAAGTTAGCATTTACTGCGAGGTTATAATGCACTTAAGAGTGTATGGTTTGACCACATTCACAAACAGCCCCAGAGAATAGACTCTGAGAGCTGCAGAGGGGCCCTGCTCAGGCAGAGGCACCCCCTCACATGGAAACCAAGCACCCTGCCCTCAGGATTGATAGAGCCTGCCTTAGGGGTGACTGATAGGTTTAAATGTGTGTGCAGGGAGAGATATAGTGAACCTATATCTCAGTGAGGAGTGCTAACACTACCTCACCCAGGCTGCAGTAGCCGGCCTGTGGTGTCAGATTTAGTCTGCTTCCCAGGGGTGGCATAATACATGCTTCAGCCCCTGGTAGGCCTGTAAAGTACCTATGCCCTTGATACCTAAGGTACCATATACTAGGGGCTCATAAGGTACCACAGTATCCAATCACTAGTGCACCAAATATGCACTCCAAGTTGTTTAGAGAGAACAGAGAGGCTTAGCAGGGTCCCAGCCAGACTATAGCCAGAAACCAGTGTAATCATCAGAAAAAAAGTGGGGGCAACATAAGAGGCAGATCCTACTCTCCTACACGTAGGCTGTGATTCAAGCTTTATTCTCTGTCCGAGCCGTAACTCCTAATGCCCAACCGAATCGCCCGGAAGCAGTATCCATAGCAGTTTCTGCCCGGACAAGTATGTTGTGTACTTCCTACGCACCGGACTGGTCGTCACGTACGACACGTCACAGCATCCGGAAAGGAACTCTTAACTCAATCCACGGCTGCGAGACGGACCAGCTTGCAGAGGGTACAAGACGGAGCAATAAGCAGAGTGTACGAGACGAACACATCATGAATCCCATTGTGCAGGTCATACCAGTACTCTACATCTATGACCGGATCAGGAACAGACGCGGATGGTGCAGACAGTAAGTCAGACACCCACCACACACACAAACGACACGTACCCACAAACTATCACACACACAGGGATACATATCCTGGCCACTAACAACAGGCCACCATAGGGCTTGTATGGCCAGCACCACTACCACCCCCACCCATAGGGCTCATGTTGACCATCAGCACTGCCCCCCCCACCCATAGAGACTGTGTTGCCATCACTACTGCCACCCCCACCCATAGGGCTCATGTTGCCCATCACTACTGCCACCCCCACCCATAGGGCTCATGTTGCCCATCACTCCTGCCACCCACACTCATAGGTGACCTTTTGCCCATCACTACTGCCACCCCCACCCATAGGGGACCTGTTGCCCATCAATACTGCCACCCCCACCCATAGGGCTTATGTTGCCCATTACTACTACCACCCCCACCCATAGGGCTTATGCTGCCCATCAGTCCTGCTATCCCCACTCATAGTGGACCTGTTGCCCAGCACTATTGCCACCCCCAGCCATAGGACGTATGTTGCCCATCACTACTGCCACCCTTACCCATAGGGGACCTGTTGCCCAGCACTCCTGCCACCCCCACCCATAGGGCTTATGTTGCACATCACTCCTGCCACCCCTGCTCATAGGGGACCTGTTGCCCATCACTACTGCCACCCCCACCCATAGGGGACCTGTTGCCTATCACTATTGCCACCACCACCCATAGGGCATATGTTGCCCATCACTACTGCCACCCATAGTGGACCTGTTGCCCATCACTACTGCCACCCCCACCCATAGGGCTTATGTTGCCCACCACTACTGCCACCCCTACCCACAGGGGACCTGTTGCCGAGCACTACTGCCACTTCCACCCATAGGGATTATGTTGCCCATCACTACTGCCACCCCCACCCATAGGGACTATGTTGCCCATCACTACTGCCACCCCCACCAATACGGGACATTTGCCCATCACTACTGCCACCCCCACCCGTAGGGACCTGTTGCCCATCACGCCTGCCACCCCCACCCTTAGGGACTATGTTGCACAGCACTCCTGCCACCCCCACCCATAGTGGACCAGTTGCCTTTCACTCCTGCCACCCCCACCCATAGGGACTATGTTGCCCATCACTACTACCACCCCCACCCATAGGACGTATGTTGCCCATCACTACTGCCACCCCCACCGATAGGGGACCTGTCGCCCATCACTACTGCCAACCTCACCCATAGGGGACCTGTTGCCCATCACTAACGCCACCCCCACACATAGGGAACCTGTTTCCCATCACTCCTGCCACCCCCACCAATAGGGACTATGTTGACCAGCAGTCCTGCCACCCCCACCCATAGGGGACCTGCTGCCCATCACTACTGCCACCCTCACCCATTGGGGACCTGTTGCCCATCACTACTGCCACCCCCACCCATAGGGACTATGTTGCCCATCACTACTGCCACCCCCACCCATATGGCTCATGTTGCCCATAACTCCTGCCACCCCCACTCATAGGAGACCTGTTGCCCATCACTACTGTCACCCCCACCCATAGGGGACCTGTTGCCCATCACTACTGCCACCCCCACCCATAGGGCACCTGTTGCCCATCACTACTGCCACCCCCACCCATAGTGGACCTGTTGCCCAGCACTACTGCCACCCCCACCCATAGGGAGTATGTTGCCCATCACTACTGCCACCCCTACCCATAGGGGACCTGTTGCCCAGCACTCCTGCCACCCCCACCCATTGGGCCTATTTTGCACATCACTCCTGCCACCCCTGCTCATAGGGGACCTTTTGCCCATCACTACTGCCACCCCCACCCATAGGGGACCTGTTGCCCATCACTACTGCCACCACCACCCATAGGGCATATGTTGCCCATCACTACTGCCACCCACATCCATAGTGGAACTGTTGCCCATCACTACTGCCACCCCCATCCATAGGGCTTAAGTTGCCCACCACTACTGCCACCACTACCCACAGGGGACCTGCTGCCCAGCACTACTGCCACCTCCACCCATAGGCACTATGTTGCCCATCACTCCTGCCACCCCCACCCATAGGGCTTATGTTGCCCATCACTACTGCCACACCCACCCATGGGGATTATGTTGCCCATCACTACTGCCACCCACACCCATAGGGACTATGTTGCCCATCACTACTGCCACCCCACCCATAGGGGACCTGTTGCCCATCACTACTGCCACCCCCACCCATAGGGTCTATGTTGGCCAGCACTCCTGCCACCCCCAACCATAGTGGACACGTTGCCCATCACTACTGCCACCCCCACCCATAGTGGACCTGTTGCCCACCACTACTGCCACACCCACCCATAGGGACTATGTTGCCCATCACTACTGCCACACCCACCCATAGGGACTATGTTGCCCATCACTACTGCCACCCCAACCCATAGGGACTATGTTGCCCATCACTACTGCCACCCCCACCCATAGGGGACCTGTTGCCCATCACTACTGCCACCCCCACCCATAGGGACTATGTTGGCCAGCACTCCTGCCACCCCCAACCATAGTGGACACGTTGCCCATCACTACTGCCACCCCACCCATAGGGACTATGCTGCCCATCACTACTGCCGCCCCACCCATAGGGCACCTGTTGCCCATCACTACTGCCAACCCCACCCATAGGGGACCTGTTGCCCATCACTACCACCAGCCCCACCCATAGGGAACCTGTTGCCCATCACTCCTGCCACCCCCACCAATACGGACTATGTTGACCAGCAGTCCTGCCACCCCCACCCATAGGGGACATGTTGCCCATCACTACTGCCACCCTCACCCATTGGGCGTATGTTGCCCATCACTACTGCCACCCCTACCCATAGGGGACCTGTTACCCAGCAATACTGCCACCCCCACCCATAGGGGACCTGTTGTCCATCACTCTTGCCACCCCCACCCATATGGCTTATGTTGCCTATCACTACTGCCACCCCCACCCAAAGGGACAATGTTGTCCATCACTACCACCACCTCCACCCATAGCGACTATGTTGCCCATCACTACTGCAACCCCCACCCATAGGGGACCTGTTGCCAATCACTATTGCCACCCCTACCCATAGGGGACCTGTTGCCCATCACTCCTGCCACCCCCACCCATAGGGACTATGTTGGCCAGCACTCCTGCCACCCCCACCCATAGTGGACAAGTTGCCCATCACTACTACCACCCTCACCCATAGGGCTTATTTTGCTCATCACTACTGCTACCCCCACACATAGGGGACCTGTTGCCCATCACTCCTGCCACCCCCACCCATAGAGCATATGTTGCCCATCACTACTGCCAACCCCACCCATAGGGGACCTGTTGCCCATCACTACCGCCACACCCAACCACAGGGAACCTGTTGCCCATCACTCCTGCCACCCCCACCAATAGGGACTATGTAGACCAGCAGTCCTGCCACCCCCCACCCATAGGGGACCTGCTGCCCATCACTACTGCCACCCTCACCCATTGGGGACCTGTTGCCCATCACTCCTGCCACCCCCACCCATAGGGACTATGTTGCCCATCACTACTGCCACCCCCACCCATAGGGCTCATGTTGCCCATCACTCCTGCCACCCCCACTCATAGGGGACCTGTTGCCCATCACTACTGCCACCCCCACCCATAGGGCATATGTTGCCCATCACTATTGCCACCCCTACCCATAGGGGACCTGTTGCCCAGCACTACTGCCACCCCCACCCATAAGGGACCTGTTATCTATCACTCCTGCCACCCCCACCCATATGACTTATGTTGCCCATCACTACTGCCACCCCCACCCATAGGGACTATGTTGCCCATCACTACTGCCACCCCCACCCATAGCGTCTATGTTGCCCATCACTACTGCCACCCCCACCCATAGGAGACCTGTTGCCAATCACTATTGCCACCCCCACCCATAGGGGACCTGTTGCCCATCACTCCTGCCACCCCCACCCATAGGGACTATGTCGGCCAGCACTCCTGCCACCCCCACCCATAGTGGACAAGTTGCCCATCACTACTGCCACACCCACCTTTAGGGTGTATGTTGCTCATCACTACTGCTACCCCCACACATAGGGGACCTGTTGCCCATCACTAGTGCCACCACCACCCATAGGGCGTATGTTGCCCATCACTACTGCTACCCCCACCCATAGTGGACCTGTTGCCCATCACTACTGCCACCCCCACCCATAGGGCGTATGTTGCTCATCACTACTGCCACCCCTATCCATAGGTGACCTGTTGCCCAGCACTGCTGCCGCCCCCACACATAGGGGACCTGTTGCCCATCACTCTTGCCACCCCCACCCATAGGGACTATGTTGACCAGCACTCCTGCCACCCCCACCCATAGTGGACCTATTGCCCATCACTTCTGCCACCCCCACCCATAGTGGACCTTTTGCCCACCACTACTGCCACCCCCACCCATAGGGCTTATGTAGCCCATCACTACTGCCACCCCCACCCATATGGCTTATGTTGCCCACCACTACTGCCATCCCCACCCATAGGGACTATGTCGCCCAACACTACTGCCACCCCCACCCATAGCGACTATGTTGCCCATCACTACTGCCACCCCCACACATAGGGGACCTGTTGCCCATCACTACTGCCACCCCCACCCATAGGGCGTATGTTGCCCATCACTACTGCCACCCCCACCCATAGTGGACCTGTTGCCCATCACTACTGCCACTCCCACCCATAGGGCATATGTTGCCCATCACTACTGCCACCCCTACCCATTCTGGACCTGTTGCCCAGCACTACTGCCACCCCCAACCATATGGACTATGTTGCCCATCACTACTGCCACCCCCACCCATAGAGACGATGTTGCCCATCACTACTGCCACCCCCACCCATAGGGACTATGATGCCCATCACTCCTGCCACCCCCACCAATAGGGACTATGTTGACCATCACTCCTGCCACCCCCACCCTTAGGGCTAATGTTGCCCATCACTTCTGCCACCCCCACCCATAGAGACTAAGTTGCCCATCACTCCTGCCACCCCCATCTATAGGGACTATGTTGCCCATCACTACTGCAACCCCTACCCATAGGGCTCATGTTGCCCATCACTCCTGCCACCCCCACTCATAGGGGACCTGTTGCCCATCACTACTGCCACCCCCACCCATAGGGGACCTGTTGCCCATCACTACTGCCACACCCACCCATAGAGTACCTGTTGCCCATCACTACTGCCACCCCCACCTCCACCCATAGTGGACCTGTTGCCCATCACTACTGTCACCCCCACCCATAGGGGTCCTGTTGCCCAGCACTACTGCCACCCCCACCCATAGGGACTATGTTGCCCATCACTACCGCCACCCCCACCCATAGCGACTATGTTGCCCATCACTACTGCCACCCCCACCCATAGGGGACCTATTGCCAATCACTATTGCCACCCCTACCCAGAGGGGACCTGTTGTCCATCACTCCTGCCACCCCCACCCATAGGGACTATGTTGGCCAGCACTCCTGCCACCCCCACCTATAGTGGACAAGTTGCCCATCACTACTGCCACCCTCACCCATACGGCTTATTTTGCCCATCACTACTGCCACCCCCACCCATAGAGTACCTGTTGCCCATCACTACTGCCACCCCCACCCCCACCCATAGTGGACCTGTTGCCCATCACTACTGTCACCCCCACCCATAGGGCGTATGTTGCCCATCACTACTGCCACCCCTACCCATAGGGGTCCTGTTGCCCAGCACTACTGCCACCCCCACCCATAGGGGATCTGTTGTCCATCACTCCTGCCACCCCCCCCATATGGCTTATGTTGCCCATCACTACTGCCACCCCCACCCATAGGGACTATGTTGCCCATCACTACCGCCACCCCCACCCATAGCGACTATGTTTCCCATCACTACTGCCACCCCCACCCATAGGGGACCTGTTGCCAATCACTATTGCCACCCCTACCCATAGGGGACCTGTTGCCCATCACTACTGCCACCCCCACCCATAGAGCGTTTGTTGCCCATCACTACTGCTACCTCCACCCATAGTGGACCTGTTGCCCATCACTACTGCCACCCCCACCCATAGGGCGTATGTTGCTCATCACTACTGCCACCCCTACCCATAGGTGACCTGTTGCCCAGCACTACTGCCACCCCCACCCATATGGACTATGTTGCCCATCACTCCCGCCACCCCCACCCATTGGGATTATGATGCCCATCACTACTGACACCACCACCCATAGGGACTATGTTGCCCATCACTACTGCCACCCCCACCCATAAGGACTATGTTGCCCATCACTACTGCCACCCCCGCCAATACGGGACATTTGCCCATCAGTACTGCCACCCCCACCCATAGGGGACCTGTTGCCCATCACTCCTGCCACCTCCACCCTTAGGGACTATGTTGCACAGCACTCCTGCCACCCCCCCATAGGGACTATGTTGCCCTTCACTACTGCCACCCCCACCCATTGGGGACCTGCTGCCCTTCACTCCTGCCACCCCCACCCATAGGGACTATGTTGCCCATCACTACTGCCACCACCACCCATAGGGCTTATGTTGCCCATCACTATTGCCACCCCCACCCATAGGGGACCTGTTGCCCTTCACTACTGCCACCCCCACCCATAGAGCGTTTGTTGCCCATCACTACTGCTACCTCCACCCATAGTGGACCTGTTGCCCATCACTACTGCCACCCCCACCCATAGGGCGTATGTTGCTCATCACTACTGCCACCCCTACCCATAGGTGACCTGTTGCCCAGCACTACTGCCACCCCCACCCATATGGACTATGTTGCCCATCACTCCCGCCACCCCCACCCATAGGGATTATGATGCCCATCACTACTGACACCACCACCCATAGGGACTATGTTGCCCATCACTACTGCCACCCCCACCCATAAGGACTATGTTGCCCATCACTACTGCCACCCCCGCCAATACGGGACATTTGCCCATCACTACTGCCACCCCCACCCATAGGGGACCTGTTGCCCATCACTCCTGCCACCTCCACCCTTAGGGACTATGTTGCACAGCACTCCTGCCACCCCCCCATAGGGACTATGTTGCCCTTCACTACTGCCACCCCCACCCATTGGGGACCTGCTGCCCTTCACTCCTGCCACCCCCACCCATAGGGACTATGTTGCCCATCACTACTGCCACCACCACCCATAGAGCTTATGTTGCCCATCACTATTGCCACCCCCACCCATAGGGGACCTGTTGCCCTTCACTACTGCCACCCCCACCCATAGGACGTATGTTGCCCATCACTACTGCCACCCTCACCCATAGTGGACCTGGTGCCCATCACTACTGCCAACCCCACCCATAGGGGACCTGTTGCCCATCACTACCGCCACCCCCACCCATAGGGAACCTGTTGCCCATCACTCCTGCCACCCCCACCAATAGGGACTATGTTGACCAGCAGTCCTGCCACCCCCACCCATAGGGGACCTGTTGCTCATCACTACTGCCATCCTCACCCATTGGGGACCTGTTGCCCATCACTACTGCCACCCCCACCCATAGGACGTATGTTGCCCATCACTACTGCCACCACCACCCATAGGGGACCTGTTGCCCATCACTACTGCCAACCCCACCCATAGGGGACCTGTTGCCAGTCACTACCGCCACCCCCACTCATAGGGAACCTGTTGCCCATCACTCCTGCCACCCCCACCAATAGGGACTATGTTGACCAGCAGTCCTGCCACCCCCACACATAGGGGACCTGCTGCCCATCACTACTGCCACCCTCACCCATTGGGGACCTGTTGTCCATCACTCCTGCCACCCCCACCCATAGGGACTATGTTGCCCATCACTACTGCCACCCCCACCCATAGGGCTCATGTTGCCCATCACTCCTGCCACCCCCACTCATAGGGGACCTGTTGCCCATCACTACTGCCACCGCCACCCATAGGTGACCTGTTGCCCTGTAGTGATGATCGTTATCTACCTATGTACAACGCTAAGTTAGCATAAACGCGTTTAAATGTTAGAAAGCCATCTTGCCGCTTTTGCTGCTTTTGCACACGACACTGTAGTCACATATTATTAGAATTGAGAAATGCTTACTCGACTTTGCTTCACATGAGAACTGTCTGTTGTTAACATCTTGAACAGTGAATAGCGACCTTGGTCTGTACACAGTGTAACAGAAACAGTCTGGATCGCTAGACGGTGCATGTTGTTGAGTTCAGGTTGATCGGCCCACTAGTTTAGCCATAACACGCACGCAGCTGCAAATACCTGAAAGTCGAATGCTTTTAATATTGCAGTGCTACATGTTTTCAACACATTCTGAAGAAGAGCGTTCCTAGGAGCAGAGCATAGCTGATCCTGTGATGTGAACTCTCTGAGCTGATCTATACGGTATGGAGTTCCCCATTCAAGCCTAGAGACCTTTTATTAGTCTAATAATACTATTAGTGTGTTAGAGAAAGGAAGGTGGCCTAGAGCCACTGTCATTTTAGTATGATTGCTCCTTTCATTTTCTATGGTATTGTAACTATGCTGATGGTTTTGATTTTAATCGTTTGTCTGCTAATGTTAGCCAAACTGCTGCATCTTAGGACACGAGGTTTATAAAATAAACTCTTTAAACTTTTCCCGTGTCTCTGTTTATTCTGTTGTGGACTGGTACGAGAATAATTACGAAAAGGTGTTTCTGATTCCCACCATTCCTGAGAAATATACTAAGTCGCTTGTTCTGGGTTGTCTATACATTGGGACCGACGAGCTAAATCTCGGATAACGAATGGGACACTGATGCTGGGCGGATAGGGGTTCTGGGTTCTGAGGTGAGTTTTTGGTACACCACAATTCACTGAGGGCCTGGGTTCCTGCGCATAGTTCTGCGCATAAGCAGAACCCCTGCAACATAGTGCACCTAACGTTTGGTCTATTGATTTGAGACGCCTTAGTAGTGCTTGTATTAGTCCAAAACACCCTCACTCTGGTTTCCGGATAACGGGAGTGACGGTTTAACCTACCTGTGTTTCGACTAAATAGGTTCATTCAAGCTTGATCATTAAAAAGGTTATTTAATCTGAACCCTGGTGCTACTGAAATATTGTAGATTTACTGTTTGTGTCCTAATGGTGGTCGATTTTCCAGCTCATAGCCGAGCACCCCTGAAACGTCATTTGGCGAATTATGGGGTGCCAGACAATGGTATGGCTGTGATTTTTGTAGTGAGTGCCGATGCGTTGTTTGCGTTTGACTTGTTCTACTCTTGGGTTACTTTCCCGGCGATAAGTGATGACGATGATACGTTCCACAATTATACTCACACGGCGTTACCAGCCAAATATACGCCATATAGGACTCAAGAGATTCCTATTTCCGCTTGGCAGCATAACATTTGGTTTAATGGCGCCCTTCCCCATGCGGTAACACCGGCGAGAATGGGCCCTTTGTCCATCCCAGGGGCCACATGGCCGGTGTTAGCCGGATTTACGCCTCATCCCCGTTACCTGCTGGTAGCGGTGGCTGAGTTGCGCGTTCTGCACACTGCCCTGATTACAGTACATAGGGCTCTAGTGCAGTACGTGTCACGCAACGTGCAGGTGGTCGCTACTGCTGTTGCGGGACAACCGACGGACCACCACGCGGTGGTTATTAGTCCTATTATGGTCAATTCGGTGGTAGGCAAGCGACCCCAGAATAGGGATGATTTCCCTTATTGGCTTGCTGAGAAATTTGATCAAATAGAAGCGGTTTATCCGCGTACATCTCCTGTGGAGAAGCACAGGATCCTTACCATTGCTTTCCCTAAAGACTTAGTCCCAGATATGGCAGATTGTGAAAACTGGGGTAAGGTCTTTGCAGCGACATACTCGAAGTGCTATGGCACTCCGTCTCTGTCGGTACTGCCCTCCGTTATAAAACGTGTTCAGGAGAATCATGGTGCGGAGGCTGCTATTGAATTAGGTATGCGGCTTGTCGGTGTCTTTGATGTGGTTGCTACCATGATATTGGGCAACCTCAAAGGAGATGCTATGCAGTTCCAGGTGCTTAATAAATTAGACGCAGAGACGAAGACGACAAGCCGAGGGAATTCGCAAAGATTATTGCGATGGCCTATAAACAGGTTGGCCGTAGCGCTTTAGGGGTAAAGCCAACTGTGAAAAATCCTGATTCCCAGCAGACAAAGGCAAACTCGTCTGGTAAGGACGAGCGCCCTAACTTTCCTAAACAAAGTTGGAGGGCGAAAAAACAGGAAAAACAGCAACAGAAACAGGGGTCTCGTCCTGCCTCTCCAGTTCAGTCAAGTAGTGAACGCACTTATGATTTGCGCGATCGTGCTACTATTAAGTCACCTGATAGATTTCAGGTTTCTGAACAACGCTCTCCTCGTTCTTCACAGGAAACATCGGCTTCACAATCCAGTGGCGGAGGCGCTGGGAAAAGTCGGGGTGCACCGCAAGCACGTGAACAATCCCGACAGACTGACGGCAAAGGCAAGCAAGAAGACTCTGCACGTCAAAGACCCCGTTTCAGAAGAAGAAAGTTGCTGCTCTGACAGCGAGGTATGCCTCAGATGGTACGGACGCAGCTTCAGAACCTAACATGGGCGCTAACGCTGCTGGACAGCGCAGCGGAAGTTACAGTAGTGAGACAAGCACTGCGTCCATATCTGGTGGCGACAGCAACTGATATATTCGTGAATATTGAAACTGCTGACACTTGTGTGTCTCCCCCTGATAGGCTATATAATATAGTTCTTCACATTGAAGGTGGCATACAACGTACAATTCAAGTGGTTTTTTGGGCTTATCTGACCACTACCTATGATATTTTGTTGGCGGAGGCAGATTGGCCCCCGGCTTTCGTTTTGGCTGCTCCTAGAGGGGAGGAGGTAATCCTCCCGTCCTTTGCGCACACTGTGCCTAAGGTCCTAGCTGATAAGTATGCCGGGGAATGGGCTCAGGTGCAAGCGCCTGCGTTATATCGGACTCAGGTGGGCTGGGATAAATTTTCCCCCGGCCATGAGATTCCGTTGCGGTCTACGCCCCAGCCACAAGCCTAATACCCCATGCGTCGTGAAGCTAGATCTCACGTAGCATCTATCCTTGAACAATTGGAATATCAGGGAGTAATCGAGACATGTGTGTCACCTATGAATAATCCCTTGTTTACTGTGACGAAGCCTGACGGGTCGTACCGCCTAGTTTTGGATTACCGGCACCTTAACTCTCATTGCTGGACCTGTACAGTACAGAACACCCATAGTTCGGTTCTCGTCGATAGTCTCGTGAGAAAAAGGTTTAAAACCATACTTGACATTTCCAATGGCTTCTACAGCCATAACCTGTCCTCTCTTAGTAGTGAGTGGATGGCGTTCACCTCTGATGGCAAACAAAAACAATTCAAAAGATTGCCAATGGGCTATAAAAACAGCCAGGGAGTCTTTGCCGCTCGCGTGGTCTCCCGCTAAGAGGGTGTAGACCCAGATGCGTACTCGTACGTGGATGACATTTATCTCACAGATGACGAGTTAGACCCGCATCTTCGACGCGTTGATCGCATTATTGTTTTGTTTGCAGACTTCGGTTACAAATTCAATTTTGCGAAGTCGCACATTGCAGAGTATACAGTGTTGTTCTTGGGGTACAAACTCAACAATGAAGGTCGAGGATTGGCTCCGCACTTTCTAGAAAAGTGCGCATGCCTCCGTGCTCCTACTTCACTGAAGAAATTACAATCTCTGCTGGGTTTTCTGAATTTCGGTCGAATTTATATCTCGGATTATGCCCAGCGTATCAAGCCGCTTTACGCCTTGGTACAACCTACTTTTTCCAAATCCTGTTGGCTGCCTGAGCATTCAGCTATATTGCAGTTATTGCAAGCTGATCTTCTTGCTTCTAAGTACTTACTGACACGTGATAATCACACTAACCTGGTCATAAGAATCGTGCCCGGCGCAGTTGGTTTCACATACTTAACGTTCAATGAGGGCGACACCGTCCCCATTGCTTACAAATCTCACTTGTACACTTCAGCTGAACTGCGTTTTTCCGCTGTCGAGAAAGTTCTGACAGCAGTACAGATGGCGATTCTGAAAGAACGAGCGTTGTCACAAGGAAAACGCATGTTGGTGGTTACACCTTATCCCGCCCTAGAGGCGGTGACGAAAGCAAGTGTACCGAATTCTAAAGCTTTGCATCCAAGGTGGATACATTCATTTCATTTCATAAGGCTTTATTGGAACATAAGATAAGTTCATAAAAGCACAAATTTAAAAAGACAACATGATTAAAGACAACAGAGGTAGAAAAAATCGACAGTGTAACATTGTTTAAAATAGTTAAAAGAGCATACTTTTCCTGACATTAATGGATTTAAGAAGAAAAGTAGCCGTATAAAAACACACATCTGGATGATACAAATTAAAAAGTAAACACATACAGTCACGTAATGATTTGACCCCAAATTTGACAAACAAGGGTTTTAAATATGCTATCCGATGATATTTATACAGCTGACAAAGCAGAAGAAAGTGCACAGTACTTTGGGGGGTAAAGTTGTCACATGGACATGGACCAGCTGGGGGTAGGTTCAAAGACGGGAAGGCAACCAGGTTGTGGGCTACTCCCATTCTAAACCTGGTCAATACAAACCGGTGTGCCTTCCAGGTAACTTGAGATAAATAAGGTTGATAACCCACAACTTCATTCAGTTCGTGGTAATAGGCATAAGATGAAAGCTTAAGGCTAATATGGTGTCGTTTGGTAGAAGCCTGGTGTAGAAAACACCGCTTAAGATCAGATTTAGACAACATATCTGCCCCATAGTGATCCATGGCAATGTTAATGTTATAGATCTCCCGAAATTTATTGGTTACATACTTTAGCCATGGGATTTTGGTGTAGTGGTCCAAAGTAAGACAATCAGAGATAATAGCTCTACACAGAGAGGTCTCTTCTTTGGTCCATATGGAGCGCCAAAGGGTCAATGGTCTAAGTAAAATCAAATCTGAAAGGTAGTCAATGCCTAATTCATTATGCACTAAGGCATTTGAGACAGAGGTTGGTAGGCACAAAAGTTTCTTCAAAAAATCATTTTCCTCTGCCTGGAGAGATCCTGCCGGGGCATAGCCCCATATACCAGCTCCGTATAAGGCAATTGAAACACACCGGGATTGGAATATTTTCAGCATGTCATTTACCCGCCTATCTCCCAATTTTGTAGCCATGGTAAAGATTCCATACGCGCTCCTGGCCATTTTAGACCGTACATTCTTATGCTCATTTACCCAAGAATTTTTGTTTGAAAAAGTAACCCCCAAATACGAAAAGTTATCCACAGCCTGGACCTTTTGGCCCTCTATATAAAAGGAGGGCTGTTTCTTTCCTTGCCTGCGACCATATTCCATTACATAAGTTTTAGATTTGTTTAAAACTAACTTTCTGCTTTTGATAAATTGCATAAAACCATCCAACAGCTGTTGGAGACCGTATGGTGTACGTGAGATTAAAACCGCGTCGTCCGCGTAAAGTAGCACAGGGATATATTCATTGTTAATTTTAGGAGCATCCACTGACAAAGATTTCAAAAAGGAATCAATCTCATTAATAAAAAGTATAAAAAGCAGTGGGGCTAGCACACATCCCTGGCGTATTCCACGACCAATCTTAAACATGGGAGTACATTCGCCTTGTGATCCATAACGGACACATGCTCTCAGTTTGGTATATAGGTGTGCTAAAAAGAAGACAATACCATCCGGGGCCCCCATTTCTAGCAACTTTGCCCAAAGAATGCCGTGATCCACCAGATCAAAGGCACTACTTAGATCTGCAAAGCAGAGGTAAATCGTGCCAGTCTTGGCCAAAGTATATTTGCTAATGAGCAGCTCTAAATTTAAACACTGCTCAATCGTGCCACGACCTTTCCTAAAACCAAACTGACTCTCAGCTAAAATACTGTTTTCCTCCGCCCATTCCTCCAATCTCACTAAGAGCACTCGGCTCATAACTTTTACAGAGGAATCTAGCAGCGAAATTGGTTGGTAGTTCTTGGCTTCCCCACGATTACCTTTCTTAAAAATTGGGACTAAAATAGATTCTTCCCAAATCGGGGGCATTTCATTAATAACAGCTGAATTAAAAATATTGGTAAGCAAAGGCCCCCATATTTCTGGGACCAACTTGTATACATCAATTGGTACCCCATCTGGGCCTTGAGCTTTACCCCCTTTGCTGTCCCGTATGCTATCTAAAACTTCTGATACCGTAAAATTTAATAAAAGATGCGGCCATCTATTCTCCAAAACATGAGAAACACCATCTGACTGAAAATGTTTTGAGAAATGCGAGACCCATTCTGCCTGCATAACGTTCGAGGTTAGTTCCGGAATTTTGTCATCTTTAAGGAATGGAGAATTGACAGTTTTCCACAACAGGGAACAATTATTCAGTTCAGCTGCCTTAGTCAAGTTGTCCCATGCCTCCTGCTGGAGTTCTTATTTCCTGCGTTTGAGGGTTTCTTTATATCTGGCTCTTAAGTCTACGACCAGACCCCTATCTCTAGGTTTGGTTGACAGGGCGGATTTCAATTCCCTCAGGGCCAGGGTACAAGTTGAGTTGAACCAACCCCGCGGTCGATCCTCCTTGTGCTTATATGTACTTGCAAGTTTGGAGTTGATGGCCGCATTAATATTGATAAAATGCTCTATAGATCCAAGGGAACCAGAGTTATCTTCTAGGATCACGATAATATCTTCTAGGCAACTGTGAATGATAAAATCAGACGTAATGTCAGCCTTGCCCCCCTTCCATCTAAGTCTTGTACCATTGGGGCGTTCCGCCTCAATACTAGTGATAGTACGGCCCAGAGTACTGGCATCATACTTATCCCATAACATAACCTTTACTACCAGGCAGTTATGGTCACTTAGTTGGATGTCTATTACTTTAGGGGCAGTAATCCAAGCCTCAAGACCCGGGGAGATACAAATAAAATCTATTATTGAATTCGTTCCCCGCCCTGTGAAGGTAGGACAAATCTCCCCCTTTGAATTTTTCTCGTTGGCCATAATACACATATTATATGTAGCAAGAAGGTTATTTAGGGCGTCTCCCTAATGATTATGTTGAAAGTGAAGAATCCCATCCTCGTGGTCATCCACCAACCCGCAGACATTAACCTCTGAAAAGGGACAGGTGGTAATATTAAAATCCCCGGCCAAAAACAGATCAAAGGCTTCATTAGATTCCTTAAAGAAGTCTACCAGTGCCCTTAAAAGATCCTTAACCGGCTGATCCCTAGAATCATTAAAAATATTATTGTAAAAATTGATTAAAAGAATGTTCCTACCTCGACTTATGTGCAGCCATAAAAGCTGGGAGTGAGCCCCAACCTGAACATATTTAATAACCGACAAAGGGGCTTTAACTGAAATCAAAACGAGTAGACCCCCTTTGGCTCTTCCAGATACTGAGGCGGTAGCGGGTAACTGATATGAATTAAAACCACAATAGCCTTTAAAGTCGGTGCACCAAGTTTCCTGTAGACAGATAACATCCAAAAGATCTAAGAATTCCGTCCACCCCAGACTATCTGATTTTGATCTAATTCCTGCAATATTCCAACTTACAATATAACATCCGGAGGAGCCGTGGATACCTGACCCCGCCTGATAATGTTGGGGAGCAGCGAAGATAGGGGTCTCCTTGGATAACTCAGGGTGGCCTACTAGATCTCCTTCTTTACCCTTAGTCATACAAATAATACTTGACCCAGGAATTGCCTCTTCCACCCCAGGCAAACATGCAGTTGAGCCTATATCCAATAGGACTTGATTCCCCTGGGTTACCGGTGGTACCACATCCACCTCTATTTCAGAATCCAAACAAACTTCAGTGACGTCCATCTTATCCATTAATATAGGCTCTTCTATTAATCCTAAAACAACACTGTCCTCCTGTCAATCATTTTGGTCCAACCCACTCAGGCATTGAAAACGGTTAGCAGTATCTATCTGAAAACTGTTTACCAAGCTAGACACCCCTTCCCTCCTTAATTTCCCTCCCCCTCGGTGCGCTGAAAAGTGTTCTATATGCTGACTATAGAAAAAACCAAGGGGGCGGAGTGTAATCCCCTGGTCAATACTAGGGCGGGACGTAGCTCTAATCAAAGCTGTCGTGGCAAGGTGGGGAGAACTAAAATTTATAATAACACAATCCCCAGGAATGTTTTTAGGGGACATTCCAATCCAGTTAGTTCTAGTAGTAGCCAAAATCTGATCCGCCATAGCCACCGGAAAACCACATTCGCGGTTAAGCCATGCCACAGTTTTGTTCTTAAGGGAATCATGTGATTCCACAGAGTGGTAGGGCCTATCCTCTCTGATGGGTGGCACATGAGTCAGGACTGCCACGTATGGTGCGCAATCAGGGGGCAGATTTGGTTGCGAAAGGCTTCGATTATTAAAAACCCCCCTTCCAGATGTCCTTGTCATACTTCCCGGGGCATGTGTATCTACGTTTGGGGTGATACCAATAGGGCAAGCAGATATAGCTGGGATAACACTAAGTTCACTCCCAGAAACAGATCGTGTTACATTGCCAACACAACCTTGTCGTTCAGTAGCAGGAGTAATCCTACTCTTTGACTGTGTGGGAGTATTAGTGCCCACGCATAGCTGGCCACTACTAGATTGCTTATTAGGGGGTTGCATGCTTTTACTGGTCAAGCCTACATTCCCGTTTGCCACAACGGGCAATTGGGGGCTATTATTAGAGTTTAAACCGGATTGCACCATTTCGCCTAGTCTGCTCACTTCCCTAGATATAGCCTCGAGTTTATCTAAAAGAGGTATGATAATATTATTTAACTTACTGTCAATCATACCAATTAGCAGCTCGAGCTGGTCAGGAGCTAATGTCAAATGGGTAGAATGAACCTCATTATTAGAACAGATATGCTCAGAGGGGCCTGTGTTAGAAACAGAAACAATGTTCTTTTTTTTTTTGCGGTCCCCTTTTTTAGAAAAAAACGGTCTATTAAGATGTGACCCTGATCTTAACACCCTATGTATATTAGGAACCACGGGGGTCACAACAACAATATCGTTGGAAGACCTAAGAGTATCAGATACCCCAGCGACATTAGCTTCTAGCGGGGAGACCTGAGTTGGCTCAATAACACATGTACCCTCCCTCACTGGAGAGACTATAGGGGCCGAGACTGTGATATCATCAGAAGGGTGGATCTCAGCAGGAACTGATTGGCTCGTTATCTCCGGTCTGTCGTTACTAGCTAGACCCAGAGATAATCTGCGTTCCTTATTAAACTTGTCTACAACTTTGACCAAGTAATTGTCAAGTGTAGATACAGTGGGGCGAGAGGTCCCAGTTGACTTGAACATGTTGTCTGAGAATACAACAAATAAAATATATGGCAAACAAAAACAGCCAATTGGAATTAAAATAGCACTTACTATGAAATGATTTCGATTATTTAAACATTACACATGACACATGCGCTAAAAACAAAAATGGACCACAACACAACCCTTATTTACAACACAAATTAGTAAGGATTGTATATCAACACAAGTCTGTGATTCACCAATATTCCTGGGACGATGGGGTACGAAGTGCACAACGTTGCGCAACGAACTTAAATCCACAACTTGCAACAGCAACACTAATAGTCCCAACAGATGTAAATGTCACAGTACCTTGCAATAGTGGTCCTATCGGAAGAAATTAAGGGGGTGGCCCAGCCCGGCCTCCTCTGGCCCCTGACGGCCCGCCCTTGTCCCGGGCTTAGCCCGGCGCCGCCCGCGCGCGTCCCGCGACGCGGGAGGAGCGTCGTTCTTTTACGCGCCTCCGGGCGCGTGTGAAGCGCAAGGCACTCTGGGGGCTGTGGTCTCCGGTCTCCGGCCGCGAGGGGTGGAAATGGCGGCAGGGAGACACGCAGCGAGGAGGCACCCGCAAACGGTGACAGCAGCGCCAGCACCAAAACGCCAAGGATGCCAGGAAAGATTCAACTGCAGGTAGGGAGGTAGACGGTATTCCAGAAGTCCAGGGTTCCCACTCCGCAACAAGAGCGTCACTCTTTTATGCGCCTCCGGGCGTGTGTGAAGCGCAAGGCACTCTGGGGGCTGTGGTCTCCGGTCTCCGGCCGCGAGGGGTGTAAATGGCGGCGGGGAGACACGCAGCGAGGAGGCACCCGCAAACGGTGACAGCAGCGCCAGCACCAAAACGCCAAGGATGCCAGGAAAGATTCAACTGCAGGTAGGGAGGTAGACGGTATTCCAGAAGTCCAGGCTTCCCCAAGGTGGATACAATGGGCCACTTCCTTGACCTCGCCGGACGTCACCTTTATATTTGACGCGGCACTTCAGACTCAGGAGTTTTTGCAGTATGAATTCGTTCATCCAGCTCCTCTGTCCTTGCGCCCGCTCGAGGATTACCATTGTGTCATATACACTGACGGGTCTGCGCAACCCGCAACTGGATCAAAGCACGCCTATTCAGCGGCTTGCGCAATTGTAGTTGGTACTTTCGTGAATGGTGAATTCATGTCCGATGTAGTGCACACGCAGTCATTGGGTGATTGTACCGCTCAGTTGGCGGAACTACGTGCCCTGGTGCTTGCACTGGAGTTTGCTGTGCCCCAAGTCACTACACTTATAGTGAGTGACTCCTTTTATTGTGTTCAATCTTACAACGACAATCTACACTTTTGGTCTCAGAATGACTACCATGATTCCAAAGGTAGCACTATAAAGCATAAACTGCTTTGGGTTCGAGTGGCAGATCTTAAAGACCGTCTGCCTCTCGTGAATGTAATTCACACTCTTGGTCACCAACGCGTTGGTGTCCATGCTGTCGGCAACAGCTTAGCTGACGAGGCAGCAAAAACAGCAGTGGCGCCATACTTATTAGCAGCAGTTACAAGATCCAAAAGTAAGATCGATGATGACATCTTGGCAGCTATTGCTGCTACAGAGCAAGGCACGAAGCCACCGAAGGGTTTCCCTACTCGTTACCATTATTGCTTAAGTCCTGATAAAGTCCCATTAGTGAGGATTAATGACGTTGGTGACAGATTGATTCCCAACGCGGACTGCAGACCTTCTTTGATATTAGCGGCCCACGAGGACATCGTGTCCGCGCATGCCGGCGTTGCGGCTACTATATCTTTGTTACAACAACGTTACTGGTGGTGCGGTTTGTACAAACAAGCCAGGGCTTATGTTCTTAATTGTGATATTTGCCAGCAGATTAAACCTTCTTCAGCGGCACGCCCGCCACAAACTCAGTTGTACATATTTAGTAAACCATTGGGTTGTGTTTATTTGGATCACTGCGGTCCTTTTACCTCTGATACTGCTTTCAAATACATCTTGGTTGCAGTGGATTCGTGCACACGTTTTCTGTGGGTGTGGTCACAAAGGAGTGCTGTTTCTCGCACTGTCATTAAGGATTTGCGTGTCTTTGTTGGGAGTTTTGCGTGTGGTACCTTTCATTCTGATCAGGGCCCGGCGTTCGCCTCTAAGGCGTACAAAGAGGCCATGAGAAATTTGGGGGTCCAAGTAAAATTTTCGTCTCCCTACCGGCCTGAGGGCAATATTGTAGTGGAGCGAATGAACCGTGACTTAAAGCAATCTTTGACAGCCCGAGTTTTGGGTACTGGCCGGAACTGGCTTGCCCACTTGTATGGCGTGCAACGTGCACTTAATAATCTCCCTAGAAGGTCTCTGGGTGGGCGGACCCCATACATGATGCTCTTTGGTGTTCGAATGTTTGTTCTAGACCTTGATGGTCTAGACATGGCGGCGTCAGCCGCACCCTTTGACGGAGATGAACACTGTGCTGTATTGCAGACTCTACAAGAAGCCAGAAACAGTCTAGCGAAGGAACACCTACCCTCCTCATCTGAAGCTGAGGTTCAGATTCCGGTAGTCGGCTGGCTACCCCGAGTTGGTGATCTGGTCCGTGAGAAGGTGGAGAACAAGAAGGAGTTCGGCCCCTCTTATCTTGCACCGGTTCCAGTGCTTGGAGTGCAGGGTACAAGAACTGTCATTTTACCCCCTCTTCCTGGTCGAAAGGATAACAGGTACATTTCGATTGACAATGTCAGACTACAACGAGTGGCCGATTCTTCTTAGTATGACTCCGGCAGTATCATGCCCTTCAATGCTGAGAAATTCTGTTGTGGCCTGAGCTTCTGACATAGTGCTTGATGTTGCCGTCGAGATGCATGCCGTTACTGGTCCCTTGTTGCCACAAACACCTGGTGGCGTGCTTGAAGACATTGAGTATGCTTATCCTACGGACGTTACCTTGCCTGTTTTACAATCCACTACAGTTGCCCTCTCACAAGACTCTTTTGATTCTCGTTCAGCGACTTCCATTGCCCCGTCCAAGGTTTCGATTTTTGTGGCTTGGTTCAAGAGACATTTTTTGATACCCCCTTGGACTTACATTTGGCTGGTGCTCATATGTGTTTTTTGTTTATGTCCATTGGCTTTGTGGTAGTGTTTTTTAGACTTATCAATGGACACTACCTGAATGAACGTTCCACGATTCGACTAATTAATGGAACTTTGGCCCCCCACTCCTCATCACACATAATGAAGAGGGACCAGACTTTTGTGAACATTACTGCCTGGCCTGTACGTGATGGGATCGCTTGGGATGCTGTTAAATTTCAAATCCATGGCCCCACTGAAGTGAATAATGTGCCAAATGTATTTCGTGTTTCTATGGGTGATGTCGTTAAACAGAACATTCACTAAGATGATTGGGATGTTCAAGCCATAGAAGCACTGTTTTCTGATTTGAAATATTATGCTGCTTTTGATGCTGAGGATTTGTATTTAGATACTGCTAATTATGATGAACAATTTTGTTATCAACATTATGGCACACATTTCCTGCACAAGGCAAATACGTTTAGAAATTTTGTAAATTTTACACAATGGGAACACTGCCCCGCCCCTAGGATGGGCAGTTCTACCACGCTAGTGGAGAAGTTCACTTATTTTTCTGATTTTAGTGTAGCCCATCCAGCGTCCTTTTATTTTAAGGTTGCGCCTGAGGCTGCTTCTAAGATTAGACTGACACACACCAAATTACTGTATTCCAAGTCCTTTATGGACGAGTTGGCAATTGGTGGGTATGATCTGTGGAAAGCTACAGTCGATCTTAAATTGGTTTGGGGTTCCAAACGATGGCAGGTACAGGGAACAGAGGCTTTGCATCGTGCCTATCTCATCCCAAATCATATGTTATTTTTAAATTCCTCCATTTTTCAGACGACCTGTTTTGGATTGGCTACCCCTAAACAATTAAATTCTCCCTCCATGCCGGATCTGGGTGCTTATCCAAATTGGGGTAATCATACGGGTCTATCCCTTGATATGTTGCGGACACAGGTTTCCAACACTTCGTTCAATATTTCTACATTGAACCCGAAGGGGTGGTTGGTGTGGCAAACGAGTGCGGACTCTTGTCAAAATAGGTTTCAGGATTTGAAGCAGGGGTATACACAGGTTCGTGTGGACCCCCATTTTGAATCCTCTCACACTGTAACTACATACTCAGTAGGGAAGTTATGCCAGTCTTGGCTGCAACATTCCACTTTATCGTCTGTTAAGCTCCATTTAGCGCGATTGAATGACTAAATAGATTTGAATGATTTTGTTTAGGGTCCTGCTGTTGGCAGACCCAAGCGAAGGGTGTATGCTGTTTATAACGAAGTTTGGAAGTTGTCACAAATTGAGGCTGCTTCCAGATTGCGTGCTATTAATCAGGCCAATATGGAAAAAGTGCTGGCTGTTATAGATAATAGCATTAACACCCTGTCTTCCAGAATCTATACTTTAGATAACATTGTTTCATCAGTAGTAGACATTGTGCAGGATGATTTATCTGTGTTGTATCATGGTCAGAACCAATTGCGCTCCATTATGCAGTTTGCATGGGCATTGCAAACTTTGAAGGCAGGGAAAGTCCCTTGGGATTACATGAATACTTCATCTTTATTCCTTCCCTTTAATTTGACTGCGAAACAGCAATTCATGTCCATGAAGGATGCTACATATTCATTGCTACACATTGAAAAGTTAAAACCTTTGCCTTTCTCTGTTGCTGAACTGAATTCGGCCGTGTGGCTTGTACATGGGTTGATCACTCTACCGTTTCCCTTGTTCAAGTTTAGTTCGTGCATGAAACATTATGCCTTGGGCAGGTACGAACAGTTGGGTACTGCCTTCTTACATGAAGTCTGGTCGCTCCCTTTCACATACAGATGTGTGAGGGATGGCAAGGAGGTTTACTTGAAAGGTGAAGAGTGCACTTCTGCACGGATCACTCTGTTGTGTGTAGGCACATTCAATTGCATGGTGCATGTAATGTACAGGCCCCTAATTTAGCTTGCGTCCTGAAAGGGATCCCTGTGTCTGTTATAACCCCGTCTTTTACGCTGCTTGCTAACGGTAGTTATTTGCTGTTAAATAATGAAGCTTGCTGTGGGATGCTAGTGGGAATTCCCTACATCGTGACTGTATCACAGAGGGTGGTTTGCTGTAATAACGTCCTTTTCCCACCCCCGCATGGCCGGCTGGATGTCTCCATGTGGCCTTCAATTCCAACCTTGAAAGCAGAGTTCAATAAGATGAGCAGAATAAGGGCTCTATTGTCTCAGAAAGAGGTCGCTTTGACTTCATCCCGGGAAACATTTGTCCTTCACGTAGCTAATATCCGCACTGAAGTGCAAGCGCTTTTAAATACTGATCTTCCCCTTCATTTTGGGACCTTGATACAGACTATCTTTAATGCCTCTTCCACAAGTGGCATAGCTCATTTTTTTAAAATCGTGGGCTCCGGCCTCGTGACCTCTTTTCAAACTATTTTTGGAGTGATCCCGGCCTTTTTTCATTCTATTTTTTCCAGTGTCTTCGGAGGTCTCCCTTTACTTCTTGCCCTCGTAGCTGGAATACTATTGTTGATCTGTGCCTTGCGCTATGGATGCACAACTTGCGTGGCACAACAACATGTCCCGGCTGCACCATCTTCGTAACCAGATGATTGAATTCTATGGCACCTTACCACTGGCGACTTTGAGCGTAGCCTATGGATTGTCCTTCCGGTTTGCCTACTTTACTTGTGTGCAGCCTGTCTTTCATTGCCTAGATTGTCCGTTCCAATGGGCTCTGGATTTGCGTCTGTCAAACCCGGTGTCTCCTGATCCGGATTATGATCGGCTTATGAGCCCCCTAGTGGCCCACGAGTCGGACTGTTCTGGCGTCGGGATTATGACCTGTGCTGCAGTGCATGGAGTTCTTGGTAATTGGGACATCGGAAATGCAGCGATTGACTTCTTGACGAACAGTTATCTTGAGATACCCACCGGTTGTCCTCACCAGGTGCTGGAGGCTCCGGTGGTTGAAGAACACGTCTGTTCTTTCCCCGTCCTGAACTGGATGGCCGATACTTTTGCAGAACGTTCCAATGATTTCCTCTTGGAAGCAGTAGCAACGTATTGTGCATACACTTTGATGGATTGACTTTTGTACTTTCGTTCGGTCCTCAGTCCTTGATTGTTTTTTTTGGGGTTTTTTTGTGAGTAGTTTTTTCACCTCCCTTCTACGTTTTAACTCTTTCCATTGAAATTGTTTTTCTCGTACTTTTTCACTTCCCTTATGTGGACTTCTAGTTCATGCCCTTGGTTCCGTTCTATCGAACTTGAACTCTGCGTTCTTACTAGTGCGCCCCTAGTGGTTACTGGTCCGATCATGGGGGGATGTAGTGATGATCGTTATCTACCCAAGTACAACGCTAAGTTAGCATAACCACGTTTAAATGTTAGAAAGCCATCTTGGCGCTTTTGCTGCTTTTGCACACGCTACTGTAGTCACATGTTATTAGAATTGAGAAATGCTTACTCGACTTTGCTTCACATGAGAACTGTCTGTTGTTAACATCTTGAACAGTGAATAGCGACCTTGGTCTGTACACAGTGTAACAGAAACAGTCTGGATTGCTAGATGGTGCATGTTGTTGAGTTCAGGTTGATCGGCCCACTAGTTTAGCCATAACACGCACGCAGCTGCAAATACCTGAAAGTCGAATGCTTTTAATATTGCAGTGCTACATGTTTTCAACACATTCTGAAGAAGAGCGTTCCTAGGAGCAGAGCATAGCTGATCCTGTGATGTGAACTCTCTGAGCTGATCTATACGGTATGGGGTTCCCCATTCAAGCCTAGAGACCTTTTATTAGTCTAATAATACTATTAGTGTGTTAGAGAAAGGAAGGTTGCCTAGAGCCACTGTCATTTTAGTATGATTGCTCCTTTCATTTTCTATGGTATTGTAACTATGCTGATGGTTTTGATTTTAATCGTTTGTCTGTTAATGTTAGCCAAACTGCTGCATCTTAGGACACGAGGTTTATAAAATAAACTCTTTAAACTTTTCCTGTTTCTCTGTTTATTCTGTTGTGGACTGGTACGAGAATAATTACGAAAAGGTGTTTCTGATTCCCACCATTCCTGAGAAATATACTAAGTCGCTTGTTCTGGGTTGTCTATACATTGGGACCGCCGAGCTAAATCTCGGATAACGAATGGGACACTGATGCTGGCCGGATAGGGGTTCTGGGTTCTGAGGTGAGTTTTTGGTACACCGCAATTCACTGAGGGCATGGGTTCCTGCGCATAGTTCTGCGCATAAGCAGAATCCCTGCAACAGCCCATCACTACTTCCACCCCCACCCATAGGGTACCTGTTGCCCATCACTACTGCCACCCCCACCCATAGTGGACCTGTTGCCCAGCACTACTGCCACCCCCACCCATAGGGCGTATGTTGCCCATCACTATTGCCACCCCTACCCATAGGGGACCTGTTGCCCAGCACTACTGCCTGTGGCAATGTAAAAATAACATCCCCTCACTGTGTAGAACAAAAGTTAAGTGTGTGCTTCCAAACTGCAGCAGCATTTGAGCATTGTGGTGATGGGGTCCAAACCCCCTCATTACAGTGACCAAAAGGTAAGTGTCATCATGGACAAAGCTGCAAATGGCAAACAGCATGTATGATTTCTGCTCCCAACACATGAAACGCTTTTGGGCCAAAGTAGTGGTTGTGTCCCATACCCACAGAGATGTGGTGAGACTAACAGTGCTGTGATAACCTAACATACTCTCGGCCATGTGCAGACAAGCACCACCCATGAGGGCTGACAATGTATACAGTGTACAATGACACAAAAGCAGAAGTGACCATCACAAAGCATACACACATCTCGAAAATAGACACACAAATCAAAACAACCTGTGTTGACTGTAGGTGTCGGGTCAAAAACTCCCATTCCATGCCAGAAATGGCACCTAACAACCAGGATGAATGTACACAATGATGTGAAATGACTCACAGGGACAGCAGGGAAAATCACAAAAACAACATCCAGACAATGGCCCACAACAGCAATACCAATGCACTGGTGCAGATGCACAAACATAAACAGGCAACCTCACACTGCTCATCTGACACAACATGTGTGTGTGTGTGTGTCTCAGTATCCCCAGGCAACTACACAACACATGAGGGGGCTGAACCACAGTGAGACAGATGTAGACACAGTGCCATACAAAAGTAACCCATCAATGGGCCCCCCTTAGTGGGCAATCAGGCATTGTGATATGAGAGGGAGCACAACAGACACATGTGACACAAGCTGGAATGAACAGCAACTAACACAGCAAGAGACTGACACACAACAGCACTACCCCCAGGGACCAGACATTGGGGTGACACAAGCATGCATGACACCTCCACTGTGCTGACAAAGGTAGATGTCGTACAAACTGTGAAACCCAGACATCCCACCTACACAAACACAAATCACTCAACATGGCCCACCATCCATGGACAAACAGGAGCTAGGGGCCCATCCATGCAAACATTTACATCAGTCCGCCCTCAACACCACACACCCTCAACTGCACCAATGTGCATCTGTGAAGCCCACATGGACAGGTGACATTGCACATGCACCCATGACAAACACAGTAATGTTGGGAGGAACTAAGGTGCACAGACTCATCACACAAGGACAGTTTACAACCTTGGTGAATTACAGACATACTGCACAGTATGCGGTACATGGTCATGACGTCAAAGCTCCCGTAACCTGCGGAATACCTGCCACAGTCCCAGGACAATGCAGAAGCCAAGGAGAACCACAAGGCACACATGCTGACACCTGCAAACATTGCAGCCCTGAACTGGACAAGTGGGATCAGTCACACACACATACACATGTCTCAATCACTGAAAGGTACCACCTAGGGACAACTAAATGATATTGCGAACAAACAAGTGCCTTGGGGACCCCTGACTGTGTCCCATCTGTGTCTGACAACATCATCACCACTCAGAACTGACAAATCCCAATGATGAAACACAAATTAACAGTAGTGTGTCATGCACCCACACATCTGGTAGCCCATGGCAAAGTTGTGGGATCAACACAGTACCACTCAGCAAGCATCAACAACAGGAACATATCAAGGGAACACTGCTTGTGTATGAAAAGGGATGTGGACACACACATACATGCCCACACAACACACAACATGGGCCCTGGCAATGTCACGGAACATCACCCTTACTTGAGGGGACTCAACTCCTGTGGAAGCTCAGCTGTGCCAAACATAGCCCCAGCAGGTCTCAGTCATATCAGCAGAACACTTGGGCAGTCAGCCATCAGTTACCACACAATGAAGGCTCTGGTCACAACAGCCTGGGTACGGCAGTGTCCCTTAAGTCATCTGCACATACTCAATACATATGTCCAGCAAGTTGCACAGAGGACCCAGTTGCTCCTACACCAATGATGCCCACACTTACATGTCCAGTGGTGGCGATGCGCCCACAGTCAGGGAAATAGACAATTGGACAATGGGAAGCACATCATATGTGCATGTGTGCAAGCCAAAGATGTGACCATGCAAATGAAATGTTTACAGAGTGTCCACTAATTGTTAATCATGACACACCCATTTAGCTGCAAAGGATGATATGGATAACAATCAGAATAGGATACACATTTCATGGACCACATGGAGTACCTCACATCAACACATCAGTATTCAACATTTGAAATACAGCATTACAACTGCAAGTTCATGATAATCATCCACATAATGTACAGCTAAATCAAATTCACAAGAATAAAGAAAAAATCTTTATTCAGCAGATGAAAAATTAAAAGTCCGTTCAGAACAAAAGCCAATGGCCAGTCTATTATCAAATTACAAGAAGTGAACTTGAGTGACAACTGTCACACGTTGCTTGCCTGCACTGGTAAGGACAGGGGACATCCCCTCAGAGGGGCATACATGGGGACAGGCCAGGCACCGCAGGGCCAGGATCAGGGCGCAGCAGAAGGAGGCAGTGAAGGGGTGGTTGATGCAGGAGTGTCACTGGCAACTGCAGTGGAGCTGACTGACGTAGTGGGTGCAGTCACAACTGTGGGGCACAAGTCAGCTGGGGTGGGTGCCGGCACAACTGCAGTGGACAGGTCAGATGGAGTGGACTGGGTCCCCACTGCAGTGCCCAAGTCAGACAGGGTGGTTGTGGACTCCACTGCAGTGCCTAACTCAATGGGAGCAGAATGGGGTTCAGGTGAGGTTGGTAGGACAGAGGGGGGGGGTCACAGTCCCCACATCAGTGGCACTAACTGTCTGACTGGGGTGGAAGAGCAAGTGGTAGGGGGAGGGCCTCAGCATTTTGGGGATGGTGTATCTGTGGGTGGGTGAAGCTGGGGCAGGGTGTGACAGGATAACCTCTGCGTGGTGGCCTGGGGGATGGAGGACAGAGACTTTGCCATGGAGCTGCGGGGCGGGGGTGGGGTCTTGCTCTTACGGCTCTGGGGGGACTTGCAGGTGGGGGCCTCATTCTGACTGCACCTGGGGAGGGTGAACGGATGTGAGGGGCACTCCCCTCTGTGTGTGGGGACTTCCTCTTCCCCTTGTAAGATGGATCTCCTGGGTCGGTGGGAAAGAGGCAAAGGTCACAGAGGAAGAGCTTCTGTGGAGATGGGGTTGCAGGTGAGGCAAGGGAAGGGGGCTGGGAGGGAGAGGTATCGGAGGACTGCGGAGTGGTTGTGGATGACTGTGTGTGTGTCTGCAAACCATCCCCTGTGAGTGTGGTATCAGTCACCTGCGCTTGCTTGAGTGTACGCCTAGACCTTGTATTGGGTGTTTGTGTGCTGCCCGTGTCTGTGGGTTTGTGAGAATGTGCAGGTGTGTGAGTGCTAGGGACAGGTAGGGTGCTAGGAATTGTGGGTGGTGCAGGGGTAGGAGGGGTGCGCGACTGTTGGAGGAGGGACACTGCTGCCGTCAGGGAGGAAACCACAGACTGATTGTTCCTCTGTAGGGCTTACATGCCCGATGAAATGCCCTCCATGAACGACACCAGTTGTGTCCACAGACTGGTGTGTGCATGGAGGACACTCAGCATTGATGTCTGCCCTACATGGATCTGTCTAAGTAAGTCCACAGACTCCTCACTCAGGGCAGCAGGGGACACAGGGGCAGGGGTTGCGGTGCTGGCACAAAGGAGACATGCTCCCGAACACAGGGGCCTCCACGGACCTCTGGGATGGGAGCCGGTGAGAGGGTGGTGATGGTGGTGGTGGGGGCAGTGGCGGGGACAGCCTCACTAGCTGGGGTTTGGTGGATGCTGACACCCGCCTCCACAAGGGAGTCATCCTCCGAGCTGCTGTGGCCCTCAGCTGGTGTGGATGGTGCTGAGGACTCCTCGGTGTGGCTCCACTCACCCTCCATGCCACTGGGTCCCCCCGACTCCTCGCATTCTGTCCCAGTCAGGCTCTGTGGCTCCTCCTGGTCCGTGGAGCTGTCCCCTCCTGTGGCCGTGGATGTATCTGGATAGAAATAGGAAAAAAGAGAACAACATCAGTCACCTGCACTGACTGCACACACCACAGTGAGTACATCACATCACAGGGCAAGCCCTGGCATCATCAGCTGAACACTGCTCAAAGTGCTCACACTGTTTAGAATAAGCCAATTGTCATTCTCACCATCAACCATGGTACTCATATCCCTCCTGGACTTGCACCCATATGTCTGTTGCATGTTGGATGCTAATACCCCAATGTGCCGACATGCACCACCCACACATTTGTTGGACATGCAAGTGAACATGTAGGAGTATGTCACTATACACACATCACATCTCTTGCCACTAACTCAGTACAGGTGTCTGGATGAAGGGATGGGCAGAGACTCACTTCACATGCTTGTGATGCATGCCAGCAACGCACACTATGATGTTCTCATGTCCTGATAGTCAATGCCACAATGGAGTGCATGGAGCACACTTGAACACAATGCAGGATCACTCATAGCAAGTTAAATGCCATGGCACTGGCATGCCTGGAAAGTCAGTCAACACTGTCTTCTGTCACAGGGGCAGGGAATCCAGACAACAACAGTATGCACTGTGTCACAATCATAGCTCAGGGGTAAAGCAAACTCTGCAGCTGACAAGTGCACTTGCCCATCCCCTGCAAACAACATATCCCGGACCCAGAAGACCCCACATCATACAAATCAGACACATGAGTCTCTGCGAACACAACTCCCTGTACATTAGCACATCACAGTCTGCTGTGCATGTAACCGAGCTGCCTGAAGTGCACAGTTGCATACACCATTGTGCAATGTCAAATTATCACACACCTATATGTCACACAGGTCTTGTCTCTCATAGTCACATCTGAGAAGTCCTGCTGACCCTCAAACTCATGAACACCCCCAGTTGTACATAACAGGAAGCCACACCAAAATGACACAGA
This sequence comes from Triturus cristatus, assembly GCF_964204655.1. Taxonomy (NCBI): domain Eukaryota; kingdom Metazoa; phylum Chordata; class Amphibia; order Caudata; family Salamandridae; genus Triturus; species Triturus cristatus. Next base: position 626,654,396 of record NC_140593.1, read on the forward strand.
GGCAGACACCTGAAGGCACATGTCACTAAGCACAACCTGTAAGTTGATACACAGGAGTGGGATTACAGTGTGTTTCTAAGTGCCCTTGAGTAGGCATGACTGTCCAGGTCTACGTGAAACAGTGTTTAGCCCTGGACAGTAGTCAGGTGGCTAAGCAAGTGTGACACACTTGATATACATACTCCTGTGGCACACAAATTGGAGTCCCCTGCTGCATGGTTTTGTTTGAAATACCCCAGCCACATGTGGCGAGTCAGACCAGCAATTGGATCACATATCAAGGGCACACACAGATCACATATCAGATCTCAGGCATTGGGTAAACAATTGACCCACCCATGAAACACACAACAGAGTCACGGGAACAGATGCTGTCCGGAAGCTGAAGCATAGTTGACTGCAGGGACACAGTGCCCTAGTGACACAAGCAACAGACTGTAGGGGCCACATCCGTGGATCAGATGAGGAGGGTGCATCACACAATTGAGGGACATGAGTATTGGACTACAAGACCTACGTAATGTGGAAGTGTGACCAGGCCAAAAGACTGCAATTAGCATGTCAGACATAGTACACAGATTAGGCATGGATTTACCCCCTCGTTGCTGCTGTCTGGCCTTCAGCTGCCCATCCAGGTCCGGGAAGATCACTGCCAGTATCCGGTGCATGTGGGGGGTCAGGGTCCGGTGTCTGCCCCTCCTGCAAGGAGGCGACAGCTTCAGCTGGACCCTTGCGATCCTCAGGGTCCAGCCCCGAAGGTCCTGCCACCTCTCCTGGCAGTTGCAGATCCAGCGCTTGTAGAACCCCACCGATCAAACTGCCCGGGCGATGGTCACCCATATCTCCTGCTTCTGGTGGGCATCAACCTGTGAGGATGACAAAGTTAAAAGTCCATTAACACACATGCCCCATATTTGTTGTGCACACAGTTGGATATACATGTCATCATCACAAAGGAAAATGAGTGACACAGGTAGTGCACCCATGGAAAAGGACAAATGCCCTGCATGTCTGACATGTTAACCCCTTCGCTGCCAGGCCTTTTCCCCCTCCTGTGCCACGCCCTTTTTTGTCTCTTTGGGGTAGTGCGCGCTGAGGCCCCTATAACTTTTTGACCACATAAGGTATCCAAGCCAAATTTGCGTCCTTTTCTTCCAATATCATGGGGATTCTGAAGGTACTCAGGGTTTGTAGATTCCCCTGGAGGGGTCACAGAAATGAGCCAAAATACAGCAAAATTTAGGTTTTTTTGGGAAAATTGGAAAAACGGGCTGCAAATGAAAGCATCTGGGTTTTTCCCTGCAAATGTTATCAAAAAAGGGTTTCTGGGGCTGAAATCACCATTTTCCCAGCTTTTAGGGGATACCAGACTTTTGTCAGAAACCCAAAATTCTTTACACAGTTTTGGCATTTTTCTGGGACATAGCCTATTTTTGATATTTTTTGTGCTTTCAACCTCCTTCCAGTTAATGGTAGAAATGGGTACAAAAGCAATAATGGATCCTGGAAAGCTATACATTTTAGAGAAGTAGACAAAATTCTGAATTCAGCAAGGGGTAATTTGTGTAGATCCATTAAGGTTTCTTTATAGAAACTAACAGTTAAATATAGGATAAATTGAAAATTTGTTGAAAAAAAGCGCCTTTTGTGTCAACGTTTTCACCTGTAACTTCTTCTAATTTTGACAGCTCTTTGAAAGCAATATACCGTTACATCCGCTGGACATTACTGGTTGTGGAGATATATAGGACTTGTAGGTTCACCAAGAACCCGACGAACCCAGAGCCAAAAATTGAGCAGCAACTTGCAACGGTTTTTTATTATGTACCGGGTATATAGTAATTATTCTGTAAAAATGTGTACATGGAAAAATCGGTATGAAAGACACCTATGTATTTCTGAAATGGGAACAAAATATAGAATTTAGAAACAGTAGATATTTGCACATTTCCGAAATTGGGATACTCATACTAGCATGAGAATTATCAGTCATTTTTTAGAATGACTTCTTTTTTACACAATGTCTTTCATTTGGAAGGCAGAAATGCATCGAAAGTCAATAGGCAGTTCCTTTACAAATCTGAATTACCCTAAGTCTCCCGATAAAAATGGTACCTCACTTGTAGGGGTAGGGATAGTGCCCACGACAGGAAATGGCTCAAAACCCAACGTGAACACACCACATTTTCACAATGCAAAGATACCCTTTTTTAGCAAAGTGCCTAGCTGTAGTTTTTTAACCCTAGCTCTGCCGGCACCTAGGGAAACCTAGCAAACCTTTAAATTTTCGAAAACTAGACACCCAGGGGAATCCAGGATGGGGTGACTTGACTGCCTCCCACCAGGTTCTGTTACCCAGAATCCCTTTTAAACCTAAAAAATTGCAAAACAAACCACCTTTTCCCCACATTTCTCTGGTGGAAAGTTCTGGAATCTGCATGGATCCACAAATTTCCACCCACCCCGCATTCCCCAAAGTCTTCCGAGAAAAATGGTACCTCACTGGTGTTAGTCAGCCTAGTGCCCGCGACAGGAAACAGCGCAAAACATAAGGTGGACACACCTCAATTTCGTAGCGAAAAATGACCCTTTTTTGGCAAAGTGCCTAGCTGTAGTTTTTTAACCTTAGCTCTGCCGGCACCTAGGGAAACCTAGCAAACCTATACATTTTTGAAAACTAGACACCCAGGGGAAGCCAGGATGGGGTGACTTAACTGCCTCCCACCAGGGTCTGTTACCCAGAATCCCTTGTAAACCTAAAACATTGCCAAAAAAAACACATTTTCCCCATATTTCTGTGGTGGAAAGTTCTAGAATCTACTTGGATCCACAAATTTCTACCCACCCAGTGTTCCCCAAAGTCCTCCGAGAAAAATGGTACCTCACTTGTGTGGGTCGGCCTAGTGCCCGCGACAGGAAATGGCGCAAAACGCAATGTGGACACACCTCAATTTCGCTGTGAAAAATGACCCTTTTTTGGCAAAGTGCCTAGCTGTAGTTTTTGAACCATAGCTCTGCCGGCACCTAGAGAAACCTTGCAAACCTATACATTTTTGAAAACTAGACACCCAGGGGAATCCAGGATGGGGTAACTTGACTGCCTCCCACCAGGTTCTGTTACCCAGAATCCCTTGAAAACCTAAAAAATTGCCCAAAAAATGCATTTTCCCCACATTTCTCTGGTGGAAAGTTCTGGAATCTGCGTGGATCCACAACTTTCCACCCACCCCGCGTTCCCCAAAGTCTTCCAAGAAAAATGGTACCTCACTTGTGTGGGTCAGCCTAGTGCCCGCGACAGGAAACGGTGCAAAACGTAACGTGAACACACCTCAATTTTGTTGCGAAAAATGACCCTTTTTAGGCAAAGTGCCTAGCTGTAGTTTTTGAACCATAGCTCTGCCGGCACCTAGGGAAACCTAGCAAACCTATACATTTTTAAAAACTAGACACCCAGGGGAATCCAGGATGGGGTGACTTGACTGCCTCCCACCAGGTTTTGTTACCCAGAATCCCTTGCAAACCTAAAACATTGCCCAAAAAAACACATTTTCCCCACATTTCTCTGGTGGAAAGTTCTGGAATCTGTGTGGATCCACAAATTTCCACCCACCCCACGTTCCCCAAAGTCTTCCGAGAAAAATGGTACCTCACTTGTGTGGGTCGGCCTAGTGCCCGCGACAGGAAACGGCGCAAAATGTAACGTGGACACACCTCAATTTCACAGCGAAAAATGATCCTTTTTGGGGGAAGTGCCTAGCTGTAGTTTTTGAACCATAGCTCTGCCGTCACCTAGGGAAACCTAGCAAACCTATACTTTTTTGAAAACTAGACACCCAGGGAATCCAGGATGGGGTGACTTGACTGCCTCCCACCAGGTTCTGTTACCCAGAATCCATTGTAAACCTAAAAAATTGCCAAAAAAAACACATTTTCTCCACATTTCTCTGGTGGAAAGTTCTGGAATCTGTGTAGATCCACAAATTTCCACGCACCCCGCGTTCCCCAAAGTCTTCCGAGAAAAATGGTACCTCACTTGTGTGGGTCGGCCTAGTGCCCGCGACAGGAAACGGCACAAAAAGCAACGTGGACACACCTCAATTTTGCTGTGAAAAATGACACTTTTGTGGCAAAGTGCCTAGCTGTAGTTTTTTAACCATAGCTCTGCCGGCACCTAGGGAAACCTAGCAAACCTATACATTTTTGAAAACTAGACACCCAGGAGAATCCAGGATGGGGTGACTTGACTGCCTCCCACCAGGTTCTGCTACTCAGAATCCCTTGCAAACCTAAAAAATTGCCAAAAAAACACATTTTCCCCACATTTCTGTGATGGAAAGTTCTGGAAAATGCGTGGATCCACAAATTTCCACCCACCCTGTGTTCCCCAAAGTCTTCCGATAAAAATGGTAACTCACTTGTGTGGGTCGGCCTAGTGCCCGCGACAGGAAACGGCGCAAAACGCATCGTGGACACACCTCAATTTCGCTGTGAAAAATGAACCTTTTTTGGCAAAGTGCCTAGCTGTAGTTTTTGAACCCTAGCTCTGCTGGCACCTAGGGAAACCTACCAAACCCACACATTTCTGAAAACTAGACACCTGGGGGATTCCAGGGAGGTATGGCTTGCGTGGATCCCCCAATGTTTCCTTACCCAGAATGCCCTGCAAACCTCGAATTTAGCTGAAAAAATTACCTTTTTCACAAATTTTTGTGTGTGAAAATTGTGGCATCACCGGGCTGACACAAATTTCCTACCACCCAGCGTTCCCCCGGGTCTCCCGATAAAAACGGTGCCTCACTCGTGTGGGAGGCCCAAGTACCCACGACAGGCAAGGGCCCAAAACGTAGTGAGGCGACATGAAAATTGCCTACCTCAAAACGACCTGGTTTTGCAAGAGGGGTCACCTGGGTTTTTGGCCCGGTGCTCGGCGGGCGCCTAGGGGAACCTACCAAACCCACACATTTCTAAAAACTAGATACCCGGGAGATTCCAGGGAGGTATGGCTTGCGTGGATCCCCCAACGTTTCCTTACCCAGAATGCCCTGCAAACCTCAAATTTAGCTGAAAAATTCACCTTTTTCACACATTTTTGTGTGGGAAAGTTGTGGCATCACCGGGCTGACACAAATTTCCTACCACCCACCATTCCCCCGGGTCTCCTGATAAAAACAGTGCCTCACTCATGTGGGAGGCCTAAGGACCCGCCACGGGCAAGGGCCCAAAACGTAGTGAGGCGCACTACGTTTAGGACCCTTGCCTGTTGAGGCGCACTACGTTGTGGGCCCTTGCCTGTCGCGGTACTTGGGTCTCCTACACGAGTGAGCCCCAGTTTTTTATCGGGAGACCCGGGGGAATGCTGGGTGGTAGGATATTTGTGTCAGCCCAGTGATGCCACAACTTTCCCACACAAAAATGTGTGAAAAAGGTGACTTTTTCAGCTACATTTGAGGTTTGCAGGGCATTCTGGGTAAGGAAACGTTGGGGGATCCACGCAAGCCATACCTCCCTGGAATCCCCCGGGTGTCTAGTTTTCAGAAATGTGTGGGTTTAGTAGGTTCCCCTAGGTGGCCACCGAGCACCGGGCCAAAAACCCAGGTGACCTCCCTTGCAAAACCAGTTTGTTTTGAGGTAGGCAATTTTCATGTCGCCTCAATACGTTTTGGGCCCTTGCATGTCGCGGGTACTTGGGCCTCCCACAAGAGTGAGACACCGTTTTTATTGGGAGACCTGGGGGAACGCTGAGTGGTAGGAAATTTGTGTCAGCCCGGTGATGCGACAACTTTCCCACACAAAAATATGTGAAAAAGGTGATTTTTTTCAGCTAAATTTGAGGTTTGCAGGGCATTCTGGGTAATGAAACATTGGGGGATCCACGCAAGCCATACCTCCCTGGAATCCCCCAGGTGTCTAGTTTCCAGAAATGTGTGGGTTTGGTAGGTTCCCCTACGTGGCCCCCGAGCACCGGGCCAAAAACCCAGGTGACCCCCCTTGCAAAACCAGGTCGTTTTGAGGTAGGCAATTTTCATGTCGCCTCAATACGATTTGGGCCCTTGCATGTCGCGGGTACTTGGGCCTCCCACATGAGTGAGGCACTGTTTTTATCAGGAGACCCGGGGGAACGCTGGGTGGTCGGAAATTTGTGTCAGCCCGGTGATGCCACAACTTTCCACCACAAAAATGTGTGAAAAAGGTGATTTTTTTCAGCTAAATTTGAGGTTTGCAGGGCATTCTGGGTGAGGAAACGTTGGGGGATCCCCACATGCCTTACCTACCTGGAATCCCCTGGGTGTCTAGTTTTCAGAAATGTGTGGGTTCGGTAGGTTTCCCTAGATGGCCGCCAAGCCCGGAGCCAAAAACTCATGGGACCCCCTTTGCAAAACCAGGTTGTTTTGTGATAGGTAATTTTGATGTCTCCTCAATAGGTTTTGGGCCCTTGCCTGACGCGGGCACCAGGCCTACCCACGCAAGTGAGGTACCATTTTTCTCTGAAGACTTTGGGGAACGCAGGGTGGGTGGAATTTTGTGGAGCCACGCAGGTTCCAGAACTTTCCACCACAGAAATGTGAGGAAAATGTGTTATTTTGGACACATTTTTAGGTTTGCAATGGATTCTGGGTAACAGATCCTGGTGAGAGCCAGTGAAGTCACCCCATCCAGGATTCCCCTCGGTGTCTAGTTTTAAAAAATGTACAGGTTTGCTAGGTTTGCCTACGTGCCAACTGCGCTAGGGCCCAAAATCCACAGGTATGCACATTGCTAAAAAAAAATTCGGAGCCCAGTGGGCTTTCTGCCGCCCTGGGGGAGAATCGGGGAAGGGGGTTTCATCCTGATATGCCCCTAAAGGGGCAGAAAGACTGTGGCTATTTTTTGTGGGGGTGGGGGCATTGGTATGACCATTTTGGGCAACCCCCACGCATAAAAAAAGCCTGCGTACTCGCTGGCGCCTAGTGGGCTTTCTGCCCCCTCAGGGGGCAGATCAGGGGCCACTGCCACCATCTGCCCTCCTGGGGGGGGCAGAAAGACTGGAATTTCCCTGGGGGTGGGGTGGGGTATTGTCATGCCCATTTTGGGGAGCCCCTACCCCTACACTAATAAAACAAAAAAATCCATGGTTTCTAGTGGGCATTCTGCGCCCCCGGGGGGGGCCAGATTGGGGGCTACAGCTCCCATCTGCCTCCTGGGGGTCAGAAAGACTGTCATTTTTGTGGGGGGAGGGTGGGGGCATTGGCATGCCCGTTTCGGGCAGCCCACACCCTAAAAACAATTGCGCAAAACAAATCGCTGGTGTTTAGTGGGCTTTTTGCCCCCCTGAAAGGGCAGATTAGGGGCCAATGCCCCATATGCCCCCCGGGGGGGCAGAACGACTGTAATAATTGGGGGGTGGGGGCATGGGCTTGCCCGTTTTGGGCAGCCCCCACCCCTATTTTTTTTTTTTATTCCCTGGTGTCTAGTGATCTTTTGCCCCCCCGGGGGGGGGCAGATTGGGGGCCAATGCCCCATCTGCCCCCCAGGGGGGGCAGAAAGGCTGTAATAGTGGCGGGTGGGTGGGGGCATTGGCGTGCCCATTTCGGGCAGCCCCCACCCTAAAAAAAAACTGAAAACAAATCCCTGGTGTATAGTGGGCTTTCTGCCCCCCCGGAGGGCCAGATTAGGGGCCAATGCCCCATCTGCCCCCCGGGGGGGCAGAAAGACTGTCATTTTTGTGGGGGGGAGGGTGGGGGCATTCGCATGCCCGTTTCGGGCAGCCCACACCCTAAAAACAATTGCGCAAAACAAATCGCTGGTGTTTAGTGGGATTTCTGCCCCCCTGAAGGGGCAGATTAGGGGCCAATGCCCCATATGCCCCCCGGGGGGGCAGAAAGACTGTAATAATTGGGGGGTGGGGGCATGGGCTTGCCCGTTTTGGGCAGCCCCCACCCCTATTTTTTTTTTTTTATTCCCTGGTGTCTAGTGATCTTTTGCCCCCCCCCCGGGGGGGGCAGAAAGGCTGTAATAGTGGCGGGTGGGTGGGGGCATTGGCGTGCCCATTTTGGGCAGCCCCCACCCTAAAAAAAAACTGAAAACAAATCCCTAGTGTATAGTGGGCTTTCTGCCCCCCCCGAGGGGGCAGATTAGGGGCCAATGCCCCATCTGCCTCCCGGAGGGGCAGAAAGACTGTGATGATTGGGGGGTGGGGTGGGGGCATGGGCCTGCCCGTTTTGGGCAGCCCCCACCCTTATTTTTATTTGTGAAAAAATTCCCTGGTGTCTAGTGGGCTTTTTGCCCCCCCGGGGGGGCAGATTGGGGGCTACTGCCCCCCAGGGGGTGCAAAAAGACTAAATTAGGCCAAAATTATTTGTGGGGAGCAAAGGCCCTTGCCCAAGGGGCCGCTCCCCCCTCCCTGGTGTCTAGTGGGTGGGTCCCTGCTTAAGGATCGCCCTCCTGTGGCGATCCCCAAGCAGGGATCCACTGGGGAGAGGTACCATTGGAAAGGGGAGATTCTCCCCTTTCCAACGATACCTCTCCCGTCTTTCTACGTGCTCAGGGGGCTGAGATAGCCCCCTGAGCACGTTCAAAGTGAAACTGAAATGAGCCTCTTGGTTCATTTCAGTTTCAGTTTCAGTGTAATGACGTCGGCGCGACGTGCGCGCCGATCGTTATTACACTGAAAGCAGGGGGGGGGCCTCGGGAGCTGGGGAAGCTCTTCCCCAGCTCCCGAGGCTATTTTCAGTAAAAGGGAATCCCTCTGGTGCCCGCACCAGAGGGATTCCCCAGGGAATGCCTCATGACGAGCTGGACTCGTCATGGGCACAGCGCGACTGTGCTCCATGACGAGTCCAACTCGTCATGGGCACAGAAGGGGTTAAGAATGCCTGGGAAGTTTGAGCTTGCACAAATGCACTTTAGCTGCAGAACACCTGTTTATTACATGTACCTACACACTTTGGGGGATGAAAGTACTCTGTGAGTATGCTTTCCACTGGTGTACACACTGCTAGTACTGCTAGTCAGACAACATGCATAATTAGGAAGGCAGTGGAATGCACATTCACCTGCTCCCCTGGTTTCCCATACAGCTTGCTGTACTGTGGAAGGAGCCCGTCCAGCAGAGCCTGGTTCTCCTCCTCATTGAAGGCTGGGGCCCTCTCCAGAGTACGTGCCATAGCTTTAGCCAGAGGATGCAGAGACAGCAGCAGTGGTAGCAGGGATGTAGTCCAGTAGCATGTAGTGCAGGCAAGTGAGCTCCCTGGGGGACAGCCAGCCTTATATCTGTGCTGCAGAGGCAGACTCTGTGCCATGTGTCCCCAGTGATAGGTCCAAGACGGTTGCATTCTATGAATCTGGCCAATCCATGGAAATGTACGACTTGTACACGTCTTCCGCATCGTTCAAATCTTCACCTTCATAAAACACTAGGAATTGCAACATTGTTGTAGGCATCCAACTGAATTTCCAGCGCACAACTCGTACAAGTTTTGAATGTGCATCCGTCTCCATGACAGTCCAGAGCCAATGGGTGCGCCCGGCTCGGTCAACTGACTGTACAACGCGTATTTTGAAAATACACATGCACCTCTCTCCATACGATTCAATGGCCAAGGCATACGCCTGTCTCGGACCATGCCTGCCCGACGCGCATGCATGATAGTCACCCGCGTCGGGCCTCATTTCGGTCAATGGCAAAGCGTACTCACGGCTCAGACATGAACCGTGCAATGAGTACACATTGTGACATGCGTCGGACCTCATTGCAGTCAATGGCAAAGCGTACGCACGGCTCGGTCATGAACCGTGCAATGCGTACGCATTGTCACCCGCGTCGGGCCTCATTGCAGTCAGTGGCAAAGCGTATGCACGGCTCGGACATGAACCATGCAATGCGTAAGCATTGTCACCCACGTCGGGCCTCTTTGCAGTCAATGGCAAAGCGTACGCACAGCTCGGTCATGAACCGTGCAATGCATACGCATTGTCACCCGTGTTGGACCTCCATTGGTGTTACTATTTGACTGCTTCAACACACAATTATTTGCCAGGGACACATGTGCACACCTACCACACTACAGCATTGGCCACACAGTGTCCCATGGCATGTAAGGCTGCATTCCCTGTGTGTTGGGGGGGCAACATTTGGTTTGTTGGGTGGCACTTTTGTACAGCCACTCCCATGCTGTGCACGTGTTCATGGGGACAGAATCCTTTGTGTGTTGTGCACATTACCACTGTGATGTGCAACTGTACAGTTATGGGCATGAGTCATGGACACAGTTGCAGGTTGGATATGTTTCGGGCATGCCACATACACCCTGAGTCCTGGGGGTGATGGCATTTACGTCACAGTGAGACCTGTAGCCACAATTCTGATTCAGTCTATGTGCATGTTGTGTCTCAAATGTGGCTGATCAAATGTGCCCAATGGGAGACAGTCTCCACATTCATGTGGTTTGTGCAGCAACCTTGATGTTGTGTGTGTTTGTCTAAGAGACGTACATGTAGGGCCTGCAAAGACAACAGTGGCCACTACCTGTGGGACTCACGCTTGCCTTGAGGCATGTACGTGATATGCCATGTCATGCCAGTGTCGATGTGGCAATACAGGGACCCTGGGTATCTGCATGGCAAAGATCAGTGATGCCTGGGAGACATCAGGCCTCACTTGTCACTGTGGTGTGTGTTTGTAATGTCACAGCAGTACATAGGTAGGATGACACAGCCCAATGATTGGCCATTGTACTACATGGGACTTATGTGGACATGTGGACTTGAGATGTGAGGTGATGTCCATGTAGGTGACATATGTGTCCATGCCCAAAAGCACACACCTCAGTACATTGTGTATTGTCATGATGTATCATGTGATATTTTGCTTGGTCATGGCCACATGGGTGGATGAACCGACAATCTTCCTTTGTGTATCTCTGTTCTGCAGGGCACCAGCTGTCCATAGACTGTTCCCAGACCTTGAAACCATGCAGGAACGCGACTGCATCTGACGGTACCACTTCACCAGGCCACTGATAGAGGAGTTGACAGAGCAGTTAGCGCCACATCTGCTACCTGGCAGGACATACCCTACAGCACTGACCCCAGAGGTGAATGTGATGGCAGCCCTGCACTTCTTTGCTACTGGTACCTTCCAGTACACTGTGGCTACTGTTGGTGGTATGTCGCAAACTATGTTTAGTCGTGTGCTACGCGATGTCTTGGAGGGGATGTTGCATTTCCTTGACCTGTACATCAAGTTCCCTAGCCCAGCTCAACTCCCTGAAATAAAGGATGCATTTTATACACTGGGGAGGATGCCGAACATCATCGGATCTATTGATGGTACACATGTGGGCCTGATACCACCACAGGCACATGAGCAAGCATACTGGAACAGGAAACTTTTCCACTCCATCATTGCACTGGTGGCATGTCTTGTATACATGTGTATCACACATGTGTGGGCACGTTTCCCCGGTTCTGCGCACAATGCCTACATCATGAGGAGTAGTCGCATTGCAACGCTGATGTCACAGATGCCAGACCAGCGTGCCTGGCTTGTCGGTGTGTACTGACTGTTTACCATTGTGTGTGTTTGGCAATGTTGCATTCCGCACTCCTACAAAACTCTGCTAATTGTTCAATTGTTTGTGTGTAGGTGACTCCGGATACCTCAACATGCCATGGTTGCTGACACCCCGCAGGAACCCTGTGACACCAGCCGAGATGCGCTACAATGAGGCACATGGTCGGAGCAGGAGGGTGATTGAGCGGAAACTTGGTCTCCTGAAAAGCCGCTTCCGCTGCCTGGACAAGATCAGAGGGGCCCTCCCATATGACCCTGCAAAGGTGTGCAAAATTATCCTTGTATGCTGCATGCTACACAACATGGCAGTGCGGAAGAAGGTGCCTCTCATCCAGGATGACGATGACCGGCCTCCGCCACCTGTGGAGGATCCCGGCCTGGGACACAATGCCAGTGATGATGATGATGATGATGAGGGTGACGTCCGCACAGAGCTCATCAACAACTTCTTCACATGAATGTGAGTTTACAGGGTTGTTATGTCAATGTATGGATTTAGCCTGAAATGTGTTGTGGCTGCTCTGTTGCTGCCTGAGTGTGTCTGTGTGCCACTTGACTAAATGCGTGCAGTGATGTGTCCATTCAGGTGGTCTGTACTCCACAAAAGTGTAGTACTGCTAAGTTGTTTCTGTGTAGGTTTCTTGTGACATGTTTTGTGCATGTGTATTGCATTTCTCTCCTGTACTGCTGTGGTTTTGACTGTGTCTTGTGTCTGTCCTTCCCAGGGTACTTTGCCTGTTGTTTGGTCAACACTGACCCCCAACACCCAGAATCCAACACCAGTGTGGGAGTAGTCAATTGCCATCAAGTGATGTGCTACTCACCCCTGGACTTCACTTCTCAGACACTCTGTGACCATGTGTCCACCGTAACGTACAATTGCCTTGCAACTATTTTAGAATAAACATGTTGCTGATGTGTAATGAACCTGTGCTATGCTTTGTTAGGTGCGTTGTCTGTCTTCCCACATCTGAGTGACATTTGCTTACCTCACCTGTGGACTTTTTACCCCTGACTGTGGATAGGTGTTGTGTCTGTGCATACCAATGAGTTTCAGGTCAACATCATTTTGTGGGCTGAGTAACATGGCCATGGTGAGTATGTGTTGTGGTGCCATAGTGGTGTGTCTCCCTCACATGTGTCACATCACCATGACTCACATAACGGTGGTCACATTGTTGTAGTATTTGGCATGCACTGTGTTGTTTAGCAGATCAACATCTCCATGACACATGACAAGTTGGAATCACAACAGTGGCAAGTATGGTGTACTGGTGAGTTTATTTATGAACATGTGTGAGGATAGTGCACAGGATGGTGGGTGCTGTACATTGGGTTTTGAATCCAAAGTTCACAGTAGAGTTGGAAGTGTTGGTAGATGAAATGTCCAGAGTAAAGTCCACAGTCATCTGATACATTGGACCAACATGAACCCTCCATGTCATGTGGGCGAGTTGTGTCCGATCGGACAAGGTGAATGGGTTGCGCACAAAGAACACTGTCCAGAACAGGTTTAGAGGCCCTGGGGGATGTGTAGGAACATCTGCATCTCACTTGTCCTTCTTCGGACGACCCCTCTTCTTCTTGGGGGGGGGATCCTCAGGTGCAGGCCTCTGCGGTGCATGGGACTCTCCGCCAGATTCCTCCTCCCTCCCTGTGGCACTAGCAGATGGTGTGGCAACAGATGTTGTGGCCACACAGGGAGGTGTGGACATGTTTGTGCTGATCTGGCGGAGGCATTGGAGTATGTCCCGATGCACCGCAGTAAGTGCATCCCACTTTGCCTCCATGCGGGCATGGTGGGCAGCCTGCTCCTGTTGTATGTCCTTGAGGATCCCCACTACCTGGCCAAATCCTCCGGTGCTATCCTGGTACGCATCTATGATGCGTGCCAGTTGGGGGTCATCATGCAGTCCAGATCCCTTTGCAAGGTGCGCCCTCTACCTCCCACCCCTCCCAGCACCCCTATCCACACGGGCAGGACCTGCGGCGGCACGCACAGGTGACACTGGGACCCCTTGGGTGGTGTTGCTGGTGGTGTTGGCTGTAGCTTCCGGGGGGTCCTGTGTCTATGTACTGTTGGTGTTCTGTGGCCTTGGTCTGTCCGTGTTGGCGGGGTGTACCCTGTCTGTTTCCAGATGCTGGAGGCGTGGGTACAGGGGGTGCAGATGTTGGTGCTGCTGGTGCTGCATGATGACTCATACCGGAGTTGCCAGGTTGTTCGTCGTCATCCATAGAGGATAGAGACAGATTCAAACCAAGGAGCTCAGTGTCCACCAGAGTCTGGGACTGGGAATCCTCTTCATTTGGTGCTGTGTCCCCACCACCACCTGTGTTTGGAAGAGACACACAATGTAAGTTAGGTTTCTACAGGCATCAATGGTTCACAAACATGACATTTTCTACTGTACGAATGGATGCCTGCCTGTACACTGCTTTGTTCGGGTTGTCACGGACAGAGATTGATATTGTTGTTGCACATTGTCCTGCCAAGATGAAACATTTCAATGTGCATGTCAAAGTGGGTGCATGCCCAGCTCCTGGATAGATTTGTCTGTACATGACCATTACTACTCATGGGCCATCACGTTGCTGACACAGGTGTGTCATCCCTGTACACATGTGAGATTTAACAAGGACATATGTGCTATTCCACTGGGGATATGTTATACTATTGGGGCATGTGTGATAGCAGAGTTTGCTAGTCTTTGTGTGCCACATTGGTGTATTGGTACGACATGGTCACAGTCCGGTATGCCTGTTATCTCTTTGGAGGAAGTGTTTCTTTACAGTGTTCCTAGTTCCCATCTCATTTCATACAAGTGATGATGTCACCATCGTTATTGAGTCTGGTGCTGAGTTTTGTACCTGCATATGTGATTTGACTTGTCAATGTTCTCCATGGTGACATGGATTGGGCAAGGTAGCACTCTGGCTTTTCAATGCTCATGACAGTGAGGGCCGGTGGTGTGTGTGTTGCAGTTTGGCTGCTGTGAGTAGCATGTCTCCTCCAATGCAGTCCAGGTTTGACCTTGTGTCTATGTCAGTGAGTGGTGTGTTGTGTGAAGGATGCCTATGTTTCAGCACGATGTAGGAGTGGAATGCAGCTCACAACAGCACCGAGTGTGAATGCGAACATGCTATGGTGTCGGCTATATTGGTGTGTCCATTCCATTCACTGTCATATGTCCCCTGTCAATGATGTATATGTGAGTTCCTGTGTGTTTTGTGCAATGTACCTTATATATGGCTCTCCACATTTGTCATCTGCAAGACACACCTCCCCTGCCCGGCCAGGGGGCACCCCTGGACACTCTATCCCCAATGATTTGGAACATATGGTTGCAATGGCTGTGTGTGCGACCGGGTTTTGTTTGGCCAGTGCATATGTGTGATTGTCAGCCACATCATTTTCAGGCCCAGTGTCAGACATATTGTCAGTCCCTACCCACTCCCTGTGATGCGAGCATGGTTCAGTGTGAGCTTGCTGGGCCATGTGGGGGGGTAGGGATTGCCTGTGACTGCAACTCCCATCATGCTCTTGGCTACACCCCCTTCCCAGCATGCCCATACTTCCTTCCTCTTGACTCTGCTTCCCTTTGAGGGGGTGTGACAGCAATGGCAAGATGGCTGACTGTGAAGTCCTGGTGTTTGTTGGTGCCCAGTTCCCAGCATGGCCTTGTGCTCCCCACAACAGAGCCCAGTGTCAAACATCCTGTCAGTCCCTTCCCACTCCCTGTGATGCGAGCATGGTTCAGTGTGAGCCTGCTGGGCCATGTGGGTGGCTGGGGATTGTCTGTGACTGCAACTCCCATCATGCTCTTGGCTACACCCCCTTCCCAGCATGCCCATACTTCCTTCCTCTTGACTCTGATTCCCTGTGAGGGGGTGTGACAGCAATGGCAAGATGGCTGACTTTGAAATCCTGGTGTTTGTTTGGCTACTAATCCAAAGAGAGCCCCTGTGCTTCACACAGCAGCACCCAGTATGGTGTATCTTTTGCTGATATTTCCCTGAGGTGTGGGTCAATGCATTCTACCTGGTGAGTTGTGTGGAGTCTGTGTTGAGGGGTGTGTGTGTCTCCACATGCTGATAAGTATGGTCAGAGCTGTCAGTCCTCCTTCCCACCCAGCCCGACATCCCACCATGAAACGTGCTTCCATTGGAGGGCTTCCAAGTTGTCTTTCAGGATGTCATTCAGTGGTGTCCTGCTTCTGATTTGCGCACAACCCCTACCAGGGCCTTGTGCTCCCCAAAGCAGGACACAGTGTCAGACATCTTGTCAGTCATTTTCCACTCTCTGTGATGTGGGCATGTTTCAGAGAGGTCTTGATGGGCCAATTTTGAGGGGGAGCATTATCTGTGACTACAAACCCCATCATGCTTTTGGATGCACTCACTTCACCTGCATACCCACTATTCCTTCCTGTCAGTCAGCTGCACTGTGAGGTAGTGTGTTTGTGTTGGCAAACTGTCTGACAGTGTTTATTTGGCTTTGTGCCATTGCCTTACTCTATTTGTTGGTAGGTTTGTACATGTCATGATACAGTTCCAAGTCACTATGAGATAGCAGGTATTGTGTTTGTCTGACTAGCATACACATCTTGGGATGATTATCTATTGGTTACTGTGGCTTTGCAAACGATGCATGGTTTCACTGTCCCCTTGCCACACAATATTGAGTATGTTGGTTGTGTACTCACCAGGCTCTGGTATGTCTGCTAGACCATGGACGATCTCTGGTGATAGGATGTCCCGCACCTTCTCCTCCCAGGTCCTGAAGTAGACTGGTGTGGCAGGAGGGCCACCGCCAGTGCACTGACTCAAGGCGTGATCTTTCTTGATAAGTTTCTTGACCCTCCTGCGCACGTCATACCACCTGTTCTGGATATCGTCCTTTGTGCACCTTGTTGGTGCTTGTGCGTTCACCTTGTCCACAATCCTCACCCACATCTTTGTTTTCTGTGACATGGGGGTCCTTTGGACCAATTTACCAAACAAATGTGGCTCTACTCTGATGATCTCGCCTACCAGCACTTCTAACTCATCATCTGTGAACTTTGTATTCTTCTTTGGGGGCATGGTGATGGGTGGTGGTGGTAGTGGTGAGTGATGTGTGTGAGGGTGCAAGTGAGGGTGGGTTAGTATTGATTTTACTAGCTGTGTGTGTGTGTGCTTTTGGTGAGGTGCTAATGGTGTGTGAGTTGTGTGATGGGTGAATTGTGAGTGTGTCTGTGGCTGCTGTGTGATGGTGTTTGCTGCTGGCTGTTGTCTCCTATTTGCAAAGGATCATGGCAGTGATTGATGTCCTTTATATAGGTGGAGTTGTGGGTGTGTCTTTGTCCCAGTTTTTTTATATATATATTTATTGGCTTTGTCATTGCTTGTTTGGTCCTTTTTTTGTCTTTTTTCCTTTGGGTTTTCTAGGCATGAAGGAGACGTTCTTCTGACCGAGACAGACGCTGATGTTGGCTCGTGCGGGCTTCTCCGGGTCTTTCACGCTGACTTTCTTCTGGGTTTCATGCGCGTCGGTCGCGGAGATCTCTATTGCTTGGGCTCCCTGTTTTCTGTGCGTGTCGGTCATGCGGCCTGGGCTCCATGCGAGTCGGTCTGGGTTTACACGCATTGTATCGTACTACGCGGATCGGACATCGAGGGTACGTGTCGGTCGGGTTAATTCTGGGTATGTGTCGGTCGGTGCAACTCACGTCGGTTTTCCGTCCGAATCACTATTTTCCCTACGGCTCGGTCGTACGGCTTGTATTCCATACGTGTCGGTTGTATTCACATGCGTTGCATCGTACTGCATGGGTAGTGCGGCGCCGGTCCGTGTCGGTCGGTCTCCGTTCCAGGTCCGTGTCGGTCGGTACATTTTGCGCCCAGAATCAGAATCGGCCCCTAAATAGGTTACATATACTATTGCCCCTCCAATCTAAACAATTTTGAGGATGGTGTTGGACAGTAAACGGATCAGATGTACAACTCTCATAACACTATACAGCATTTTACAAAATGTTTAAAAATATTACAAAACCAATAAATGTCAATCACCATAGATATTTACAAGTTACCTAAAAACCTCTTTAAACATAACACAATATAAAATTTAACATAACAATCACTATACACAAAATGTGAAATTAAGAAAAATCAAACAATAAGTAAATATTACAGAACATACAAATTATGAAAAAAAATAATATTTATATACTTCAATTATTACATTTTGAAACTACAAATATCTAATTTTCTGAAATAAGTTTGCAAGCAATATTAATATTATGAATAAATTGCAAACTAAACATTTGAGATTTAATTTGCTTAATTAAAATAAAAGAATGTGCTAAAAATACAAACACACTTTTCAAATAAATAAATGCAATCATAAAATCAACACTTAGGGGCCGATTCCGATTTCGGCCGGAAGGGCTCCCAACGATGGTTGGAGCCCTTCCGACCGAATCGGAAAGTGTTGGACGGATTCCTTTCCGACCGAGCCATTCTGATGGGCTCGGTTGGAAAGGAATCCGACTCGGATTTCCGGATGGCTGACGACAGGCTCGGAGAGCCCGTCCGCCGTCTGGAAATCCCTCAGTACTCCCCCGGCCGCCTCTTTACAACCGAGGGAGTACGATGGCAGTTTTTCACTGCCTTTTTGGCATGAAAAGGCAGTCGGAAACTGTCTTTGGGGGCCCCCAGTAGGGCCCCTATGGGTGCGAGGCTGCCGAATGGTGGCCTGGGGGCACCTATGGTGCCCCTCTGTGTATCCCTGCACCCAGTGGCAGGCACATTGGGGTGCCGGCCACAAGGTGCAGGGATGAACTGCACCCCTGCTTTTCACAATGCAAGCATGCATTCCGCTCGGTCTGTTCGGTCGCATCGTACTTGCAGGGCCGTAACCGACGACAGCAGGTCGGTCGGTTACGGCTCCTGACTGATGTCGGACGGACCTGAGTCCGTCCGACATCGGAATCAGCGCCAAAGTATACACACCATAACTGCTCACTTAAATTAATTTTAAGTAATACATACATACATTAATACCATTTAGATTTTTTATGAAATATTAAAACCAACTATACATCAATAAATAATAAAATAATGTTAAAGAAATACAAATTAAAACTATACAAAATTACATTCATGAATTTTCATCTTAAATCACATATACTAAAATCAAATGACATCAAAAACAACATAGCAATTTACACTTTGCATATACATTTATTACATTTAAAAATGATAAAATATACAGTTTGTAAAAAAAATATTTTAAATTCCAAAACGGATACAAAATAAATATTTAGACAAGCATACTTTAAATATCTGTCCACTGTTTGTCCTTGTAAAACCAATGTCCTACCACTAAGCATTTTATTAAATATGTCTTTCACTTCAAACAAAATCATTTAGAAATTAAATATATTAAACATTATAATTATATTTTTAAATTATATAGATAAATCAATCTATTTTTAAATTAACCAAATGAAATAAATTTAAAAAGTAACATAGCAATTTAATATTTCATAAAAAAGATATGCAAAAATATTTTAGTAAACATTAAATTTACAACAATATTAAAAACAACACCAAAATTAATCTTTCATTCAATATTTATGTTCACAATATTTTTGACATCATGTTCTTTCAGTAACGATATTTTCATATCACAATACCAACACCATTCACAAACTGTAAAAAGAAGGTAAATCGAACATTAATAAAGTAAATATAATTGCAAAAAATAATAATAATGAAGAGCATACTAATCAATATTAAATATTTTTTTCTAATCTTCAAATTCCTAATTTTCAGGAACAACTTTACAGATAACTTAATTATTATAAAATGTATATACACTAATAACTTAAAAATTGAGTATTCATTGTTGTAATTAAAATAAAATAATTTTGTTAAAAATACATAACTTGATCAAAAAATTAAGTGTAATTATAAGATCAACACATAGGGGCCGATTCCGATGGCCGGTCGGACAGCTGTCCGTAGCCTTACCCAGCGACCGACACGTACCCGA
Organism: Triturus cristatus; assembly: GCF_964204655.1. Classification (NCBI taxonomy): domain Eukaryota; kingdom Metazoa; phylum Chordata; class Amphibia; order Caudata; family Salamandridae; genus Triturus; species Triturus cristatus. The sequence goes on from NC_140593.1 coordinate 626,673,985, forward strand.
AGCCGGTCCGTCCTGTATAGGAAGTACGATGCACATAACTGCCAAAAACACGACCGACACATAGGCTGTGAATCAAGACCCATTCTCGGTCCGAGCCGTAACTCCCAAAGAGGAACCGTGTCGCCCGGAAGCAGTATCCATAGCAGTTTCCGGCATGACAAGTATGATGGGTACTTCCTACGCGCCGTCGGATCGTCACGTACGGCACGTCACAGCATCCGGAAAACAAGCATATCAGCTACGATTCGCGCCACAACTCAATACACGGCTATGAGACGGAACAGCTTGCAGTGGGTACGAGACAGAGCAACAAGCAGCGTGTACGACACGAACACATCATGAATCCCATCGTGCAGGTCATACCAGTACTCTACATCTAAGACCGGATCAGGGACCGACGCCGACGGCGCAGATGGTTATTCAGACACCTACCAAATAAACAAACGACACGTACCCACAAAATGGCACACACACACAGGGGATACATATCCTGGCCACTAACAACAGCCCACCAAACGGGTTGCATGGAGAACACCACTAACACCCCCACCCATAGGGGGCCTGTTGCCCATCACCCCTGCCACCCCCACTCACAGGGGACCTGTTGCCCATCACCCCTGCCACCCCCACTCACAGGGCTTATGTTTCCCATCACCCCTCCCACCCCCACTCACAGGGCTTATGTTTCCCATCACCCCTGCAACCCCCACTCACAGGTCTTATGTTTCCCATCACCCCTGCCACCCCACTCACATGAGACCTGTTGTCCATCACTCCTGCCACCCCCAGCCATAGGGGACCTGTTGCCCATCACCCCTGCCACCCCCACTCACAGGGCTTATGTTGCCCATCACCCCTGCCACCCCCACTCATAGGGGACCTGTTGCCTATCACCCCTGCCACCCCCAGCCATAGGGGACCTGTTGCCCATTACCCCTGCCAACCCCAATCACAGGGCTAATGTTTCCCATCACCCCGGCCACCCCCACTCACAGGGGACCTAATGCCCATCACCCCCGCCACCCCCATTCACAGGGCTTATGTTGCCCATCACCCCTGCCACCCCCACTCATAGGGGACCTGTTTCCCATCCCCCTGCCACCCCCACTCACAGGGCTTATGTTTCCCATCACCCCTGTCACCCCCACTCACAGGGGACCTGTTGCCCATCACCCCTGCCACCCCCAGCCATAGGGGACCTGTTGCCCATCACCCCTGCCACCCCCACTCATAGGGGACCTGTTTCCCATCCCCCTGCCACCCCCACTCACAGGGCTTATGTTTCCCATCACCCCTGTCACCCCCACTCACAGGGGACCTGTTGCCCATCACCCCTGCCACCCCCAGCCATAGGGGACCTGTTGCCCATCATCCCTGCAACCCCCACTCTCAGGGCTTATGTTTCCCATCACCCCTGCCGCCCCCAGCCATAGGGGACCTGTTGCCCATCACCCCTGCCACCCCCAGCCATAGGGGACCTGTTGCCCATCACCCCTGCCACCCCCACTCACAGGGCTTAAGTTTCCCATCACCCCTGCCACCCCCACTCACAGGGAGTACCTCACATCAACACATCAGTATGCAGCATTGTAAACCAAGCATTACAGGTGCAAGGGCATCTAAAACAACCTCAACATGATGTACAGCTAAACCAAGTTCACAGGGACAAAGTAAAAAGCTTTATTCAGCATATGAAAAGAGAAACGTCTGTTCCAACAAAAGGCCAATGTCCAGTCCATGTCCAAAGGGCAAGGAGTGAACTAGAGTCACAAATTCAGTATATGAAATTCGAAACATCTGTGCAACCACAAGGCTAATGGCCAGTCCATGTCAAATTGTCAAGGAGTGAACTAGAGTGACAACTGTCACACCTTGCTTGCCTGCACTGCTACGGCCAGGGGTCATCCCCTCGGAGAGGCATACATGGGGGCAGGCCAGGCACTGCAGGGACAGGTTCAGGGCGCAGCAGAAGGAGGCGGTGAAGAGGTGGGGGATGCAGGCGAGACACTTGCTACTGCAGTGGAGATGAATGAAGTGGTGGGTGCTGTCACAACTGTGGGGCACAAGTCAGATGGGGTGGGTGCCGGCACAACTCCAGTGGGCAGGTCAGATGGAGTGGATTGGCTCACCACTGCAGTGCCCAAGTCAGCTGGGGTGGGCGTGGACTCCAAAGCAGTGCCTACATCCATGGGAGCGCAATGGGGGACAGGTGAGGTCTGCAGGGCAGGGGGTGGTGACACGGTCCCCACATCAGTGGCAGCAACTGTCTGACCAGGTGTGGAGGAGCAAGTGCTAGGGGAGATGGCCTTAGCATTTTGAGGATGGTGTATCAGTGTGTGGGGGAACCCGGGGCAGGGAGTGGCGGGGGAACCTCTGAAGTGCTAGCGTGGGGGATGGAGGATAGAGACTTTGCCTTGGAGCTGCGTGCTGTCAGGGGGGACTTGCTCTTCTTGTGCCGGGGGGACTTGCGGGTGGGCGTCTCGGTCTTAGTGTGCCTGGGGGAGGGTGTCCGGGTGTGAGGGGCACTCCCTTCTGTGTGTGGGGACTTCCTCTTCCCCTTGTAATCAGGATCAGCTGGGTCGGTGGGGAAGAGGCCACGGTCACAGAGGAAGAGCTTCTGGGGGGATGGGGTTGCAGGTGAGGCAAGGGAAGGGGGCTGGGAGGGAGAGGTCTCGGAGGACTGTGGAGTGGTTGTGGATGACTGTGTGTGTGTCAGCAAACCAGCCCCTGTGAGTGCGGAATCAGTCCCCTGCGCTTGCTTGTGTGCACGTCTAGACCTTGGTTTGGGTGTTTCGGGGGTTTGGACAGGTAGTATGCTAGGGATTGTGGGTGCTGCAGGGGTAGAAGGGGAGTGGCACTGTTGGAGGAGGGACACTGCTGCCGTCAGGGAGGAGGCCACGGACTGGTTGGTCCTCTGTAGGGCAGACATGCCAGAGGAAATGTCCTCCATGAATGACACCAGTTGTGTCAACAGACCTGTGTGTGCATGGAGGACCTTCAGCATCGACGTCTGCCCCACATGCATCTGTCTAAGTAAGTCCACAGACTCCTCACTCAGGGCAGCAGGGGACACAGGGGCAGGGGGTGCGGTGCCTGCCACAAAGGAGACATGCTCACGAACACGGGAGCCCACAGGGACCTCTGGGATGGGAGCCGATGGGAGGGGGTTGTGGTGGTGGTGGTGACGGTGGTGGCGGTGGCAGAGACTGCCTCACTAGCTGGGGTTTGGTGGCTGCTGACACCCGCCTCCACAGGGGAGTCATACTCAGAGCTGCTGTGGCCTCCAGCTGGGGGTGGTGGTGCTGACGACTCCTCTGTGTGGCTGAAATCACCCTCCGTGCCACTGGGTCCACCTGACTCCTCTCATTCTGTCCCTGTAAGGCTCTGTGGCTCCTCCTGTTCCGTGGAGCTGTCCCCTCCTGTGGCCGTGGATGTATCTGGATAGGAATAGGAAGTAACAGAACAACATCAGTCACCTGCACCGACTGCACACACCACAGTGAGTACATCACATTACAGGGCAAGCCCTGGTATCATCAGCTGAACACAGCTCAAAGTGCTAACACTGTTTAGAATAAGACAATTGTCATTTCCAACATCAACCATGGCACACATATCCCTCCTTGATTTGCACACATATGTCTGTTGCATGTTGGATGTTAATACCCCAATGTGCCAACATGCACCACCCACACATTAGTTGTACATGCAAGTGAACATGTAGGAGTATGTCACTAGACCCACAGCACATCTCTTGCGACTGACTCAGCACAGGTGTCCAGATGAAGGGATGGGCAGAGACTCATTTCACAAGCTTGGGATGCATGCCAGCAACACACACTATGATGTACTCATGTCCTGATGGTCAAGGCCACAATGGGGTGCATGGTGCACACTTAAACACAACGCAGGCTCACTTATAGCAAATTCAATGCCATGGCACTGGGATGGCCTGTAAGGCAGTCCACAGTGTCTCCTGTCACAGGGGCAGGGCATCCAGACAACAACAATATGCACTGACTCACAATCCTAGCTCAGGGGCAAATCTGACTCTGCAGATGACCGTCGCACTTGCCCATCCCATGCAAACAACATATCCAGGACCCAGAAGACCCCACATCATGAAAATCAGACATATGAGTCTCAGCAAACACGACTCCATGTACATTAACACATCACAGTCTGCCATGCATATAACCCAGCTGCATGAGGGACAGAGTTGCATACACCATTGTGCGCTGTCAGATGCTCACACACCTATATGTCACACAGGTCTTGTCTCCCACAGTCACATTGCAGATGTCATGCTGACCCTCGGAATCATGGACACCCCAGTTGTACGTAGCAACAAGCCACACCCTAATGACACAGAGGCACACACCTGAGGGCACATGTCACGAAGCACTGCCTGCAATTTCACACACAGGAGTGGGATTACAGAGTGTTTCTGAATGCCCTTGAGGGGGCAGGACTGGGCAGGACTAAGCGAAACAGTGTTTTGCCCCAGACAGTAGTCAGGTGGCTAAGCAATTGTGGCATACTTGCCATACCTACTCCAGATGCACAAAAATTGGAATACCCTGCTGCATGGTTTTGTATTGAATACCCCAGAAACATGTTGCGAGTCAGACCAGCAATTGGTACACATCTCAAGGGCACACACAGTTCACATGTCAGATCTCAGGCATTGTGTAAACAATTGACCCACCCATGACACACACAACAGAGTCACGGGAACTGATGCTGACTGGTACCTGATACATAGCTGACTGCAGGGACACAGTGCCCTAGTGACACAATCCAAAGACTGTAGGGGCCACACCTGTGGAACAGATGAGGAGGGTGCATCACACAGATGAGGGACCTGATTTGGGGACTACAAGACCTACGTAATGTGGAAGTGTGACCCAGACAAAAGACTGCTATTTGCATGTCAGACACAGTACACAGATCAGGCATGGACTTACCCCCTTACTGCTGCTGTCTGGCCTTCAGCTGCCTATTCAGGTCCGGGAAGACCACCGCCAGTATCCGGAGCATGTGGGGAGTCAGGGTCCGGTGTCCGCCCCTCCTGCGCGGAGGTGACAGCTTCAGCTGGACTCTAGCTATCCTCCGGGTCCAGCCACGAAGGTCCTGCCACCTCTTCTGGCAGTTGCGGATGCAGCGCTTGTAGACCCCCACAGAACGAACAGCCCGGGCGATGGTCAGCCAGATCTCCTGCTTCTGGTGGGCATCAACCTGTGAGGAGGACAAAGTGAAAAGTACATTAACACACATGCCCCAGATTTGTGCAGCACACAATTAGATATACATGTCATCATCACAAAGGGAAAATAATTACACAGATAGTGCAACCATGGGGAATGAAAACTCACATGCATGTCTGACATGTTAACAATGCATGGATAGTCTAAGCTGGCAAAAATGCACTTTAGCAACAGGAAAAATATTCAGTACATGTCCCTACACACTTTGGGGGATGAAAGTAGTCAGTGATAATGCTTGCCACTGCTGTACACACTGCTAGTACTGCTAGTCAGTCAACATGCTTAATTAGGAAGGCAGTGGACAGCACACTCACCTGCTCCCCTGGTGTCCCATAGAGCTTTCTGTACTCTGGAAGGAGCCCGTCCAGCAGGGCCTGGTTCTCCTCCTCAGTGAAGGCTGGGGCCCTCTCCAGTGTACGTGCCATAGCAGGAGCCAGAGGATGCAGAGATAGCAGCAGTGGTAGCAGGGATGTGGTCCAGTAGCATGTAGTGCAGGCAAGTGAGCTCCCTGGGGTTCGCCAGCCTTATATCTGTGCTGCAGAGGCAGACTCTGTGCCATGTGTCCAAAGTGATAGGTCCAACACGGTTGCATTCTATGAATCTGCCCAATCCATTTAAAAGTACGACTCGTACACGCCTTCCGCATCGTTCAAATCTTCACCTTCATGGAACACTTGAAATTGCAACATTGTTGTAGACATCCAACTGAATTTCCAGTGCACAACTCGTACAAGTTTTGAATCCGCATCCATCTCCATGACAGTCCTGAGCCAATGGGTGCGCCCGGCTCGTTCAACTGATTGTACAACGCGTATTTTGAATGTACACATGCACCCGTCTCCATACGATTCAATGGCCAAGGCGTACGCACGGCTCAGACATGACCAATGCAATGCGTGCGCATTGTCACTCGCGTCAGACCTCATTGCATTCAATGACAAGGCGTACGCATGGCTCAGACATGACCCATGCAATGCGAACGCATTGTCACCCGCGCCGGACATCATTGCATTCAATGACAAGGCCTACGCACGGCTCGGACATGACCCATGCAATGCGTACGCATTGTCACCCGCCTCGGCCCTCATTGCATTCAATGACAAGGTGTACGCACGGCTCGGACATGACCCGTGCAATGCGTACGCATTGTCACCCGCGTCGGACCGCATTAGTGTGACTATTAGACGGATGCAACACACATATACTGGCCATGGACACCTGCACACACCTGCCACACTATAGCATTGGCCACACAGTGTTCCATGGCATGTGAGGCTGCATTCCCTGGGTGTTTGAGGGGGCCACAGCAGTTTTTTTGTCTGGCACTTTGTGCAGCCACTCCCAGGCTGTTATCTTGTACATGGGGGGAGAGTCCTTTGTGTGTTGTGCACATGTGCACTGTGATGTGCAATTGGACAGTAATTGGCATGAGTGAAGGCCACAGTGTCAGGTTGGATATATTTGGGGCATGTCACATACACCCTGAGTCCTGGGGGTGATGGCATGTACATCACAGTGAGACCTGTAGCCCCAATACTGATGTGCACCCACAGTCTGTGTGCATGTTGTGTCTCAGATGTGTCTGATCACATGCTACCAATGGGTGACAGTCTCCACATCCATGTGGTATATGCATCAACCTTGATGGGGTGTGTGTCTAAGAGATGTACATGTAGGGACGGCATGGACAACAGTGGCCACTACCTGTGGGACTTACGCTTGCCTTGTGGTGTGTACGTGCTACGCCATGTCCATTGCTGTGTTGATGTGGCAATACAGGGAGCCTGGGTTTCTGCATGGCAAAGATCTGTGATGCCTGGGAGACATGAGTCCTCATTAGTCACTGGGGTGGGTTTTTTTAACGTTGCAGCAGCACATAGGTTGTGTGACACAGCCAGATGAATAGCCCATTGCACTACATGGGACTCATGTGGACATGTGGAATTGAGATGTGAGGTGGTGGTCTTGTAGGTGACATATGTGTCCATGACCAACAGCACACACCTCAGTACATTGTGTAATGTCATGAACTAGCATGTGAGAGTGATTGTGGTCATGGCCACATGGGGGGATGTACTGACAATCTTCCTTTGTGCATCTCTGTACTGCAGGGCACCAGCTGTGCATCGTCCGTTCCCAGACCTTGCAACCATGCAGGAACGCGACAGAATCAGACGGTACCGCTTCACCAGGCCGGAGCCAAAAACTCATGGGACCCCCTTTGCAAAACCAGGTTGTTTTGTGATAGGTAATTTTGATGTCTCCTCAATAGGTTTTGGGCCCTTGCCTGACGCGGGCACCAGGCCTACCCACGCAAGTGAGGTACCATTTTTCTCTGAAGACTTTGGGGAACGCAGGGTGGGTGGAATTTTGTGGAGCCACGCAGGCTCCAGAACTTTCCACCACAGAAATGTGAGGAAAATGTGTTATTTTGGACACATTTTTAGGTTTGCAATGTATTCTGGGTAACAGATCCTGGTGAGAGCCAGTGAAGTCACCCCATCCATGATTCCCCTCGGTGTCTAGTTTTAAAAAATGTACAGGTTTGCTAGGTTTGCCTACGTGCCAACTGCGCTAGGGCCCAAAATCCACAGGTATGCACATTGCTAAAAAAAATTCGAAGCCCGGTGGGCTTTCTGCCGCCCTGGGGGGGGGAATAGGGGAAGGGGGTTTCATCCTGATATGCCCCTAAAGGGGCAGAAAGACTGTGGCTATTTTTTGTGGGGGTGGGGCATTGGTATGACCATTTTGGGCACCCCCCACCCCCACGCATAAAAAAAGCCTGCGTACTCGCTGGCGCCTAGTGGGCTTTCTGCCCCCTCAGGGGGCAGATCAGGGGCCACTGCCACCATCTGCCCTCCCGGGGGGGGCAGAAAGACTGGAATTTCTCTGGGGTGGGGTGGGGTATTGTCATGCCCATTTTGGGGAGCCCCTACCCCTACACTAATAAAACAAAAAAATCCATGGTTTCTAGTGGGCATTCTGCGCCCCCAGGGGGGGGCCAGATTGGGGGCTACAGCTCCCATCTGCCTCCTGGTTGTCAGAAAGACTGTCATTTTTGTGGGGGGGAGGGTGGGGGCATTGGCGTGCCCTTTTCGGGCAGCCCACACCCTAAAAACAATTGTGCAAAACAAATCGCTGGTGTTTAGTGGGCTTTCTGCCCCCCCGAAGGGGCAGCTTAGGGGCCAATGCCCCATATGCCCCCCGGGGGGGCAGAAAGACTGTAATAATTGGGGGGTGGGGGCATGGGCTTGCCTGATTTGGGCAGCCCCCACCCCTATTTTATTTTTTTTATTCCCTGGTGTCTAGTGATCTTTTGCCCCCCCGGGGGGGCAGATTGGGAGCCAATGCCCCAGGGGGGGCAGAAAGGCTGTAATAGTGGTGGGTGGGTGGGGGCATTGGCGTGCCCATTTCGGGCAGCCCCCACCCTAAAAAAAAACTGAAAACAAATCCCTGGTGTATAGTGGGCTTTCTGCCCCCCCGAAGGGGCAGATTAGGGGCCAATGCCCCATCTGCCCCCCGGGGGGGCAGAAAGACTGTGATAATTGGGGGGTGGGGTGGGGGCATGGGCCTGCCCGTTTTGGGCAGCCCCCACCCCTATTTTTATTTGTAAAAAAATTCCCTGGTGTCTAGTGGGCTTTTTGCCCCCCCGGGGGGGCAGATTGCCCCCAGGGGGGGCAAAAAGACTAAATTAGGCCAAAATTATTTGTGGGGAGCAAAGGCCCTTGCCCAAGGGGCCGCTCCCCCCTCCCTGGTGTCTAGTGGGTGGGTCCCTGCTTGAGGATCGCCCTCCTGTGGCGATCCCCAAGCAGGGATCCACTGGGGAGAGGTACCATTGGAAAGGGGAGATTCTCCCCTTTCCAACGATACCTCTCCCGTCTTTCTACGTGCTCAGGGGGCTGAGATAGCCCCCTGAGCACGTTCAAAGTGAAACTGAAATGAGCCTCTTGGCTCATTTCAGTTTCAGTTTCAGTGTAATGACTTCGGCGCGACGTGCGCGCCGATCGTTATTACACTGAAAGCAGGGGGGGGCCTCGGGAGCTGGGGAAGCTCTTCCCCAGCTCCCGAGGCTATTTTCAGTAAAAGGGAATTCCCCAGGGAATGCCTCATGACGAGCTGGACTCGTCATGGGCACAGCGCGACTGTGCTCCGTGACGAGTCCAACTCGTCATGGGCACAGAAGGGGTTAACAATGCCTGGGAAGTTTGAGCTTGCACAAATGCACTTTAGCTGCAGAACACCTGTTTATTACATGTACCTACACACTTTGGGGGATGAAAGTACTCAGTGAGTATGCTTTCCACTGGTGTACACACTGCTAGTACTGCTAGTCAGACAACATGCATAATTAGGAAGGCAGTGGAATGCACATTCACCTGCTCCCCTGGTTTCCCATACAGCTTGCTGTACTGTGGAAGGAGCCCGTCCAGCAGAGCCTGGTTCTCCTCCTCAGTGAAGGCTGAGGCCCTCTCCAGAGTATGTGCCATAGCAGTAGCCAGAGGATGCAGAGACAGCAGCAGTGGTAGCAGGAATGTAGTCCAGTAGCATGTAGTGCAGGCAAGTGAGCTCCCTGGGGGACAGCCAGCCTTATATCTGTGCTGCAGAGGCAGACTCTGTGCCATGTGTCCCCAGTGATAGGTCCAACACGGTTGCATTCTATGAATCTGGCCAATCCATGGAAATGTACGACTTGTACACGTCTTCCGCATCGTTCAAATCTTCACCTTCATAAAACACTAGGAATTGCAACATTGTTGTAGGCATCCAACTGAATTTCCAGCGCACAACTCGTACAAGTTTTGAATGTGCATCCGTCTCCATGACAGTCCAGAGCCAATGGGTGCGCCCGGCTCGGTCAACTGACTGTACAACGCGTATTTTGAAAATACACATGCACCTCTCTCCATACGATTCAATGGCCAAGGCATACGCCTGTCTCGGACCATGCCTGCCCGACGCGCATGCATGATAGTCACCCGCGTCGGGCCTCATTTCGGTCAATGGCAAAGCGTACTCACGGCTCAGACATGAACCGTGCAATGAGTACACATTGTGACATGCGTCGGACTTCATTGCAGTCAATGGCAAAGCGTACGCAAGGCTCGGTCATGAACCGTGCAATGCGTACGCATTGTCACCCGCGTTGGGCCTCATTGCAGTCAATGGCAAAGCGTATGCACGGCTCGGACATGAACCGTGCAATGCGTACGCATTGTCACCCGCGTCGGGCCTCTTTGCAGTCAATGGCAAAGCGTACGCACAGCTCGGTCATGAACCGTGCAATGCATACGCATTGTCACCCGTGTTGGACCTCATTGGTGTTACTATTTGACTGCTTCAACACACAATTATTTGCCAGGGACACATGTGCACACCTACCACACTACAGCATTGGCCACACAGTGTCCCATGGCATGTAAGGCTGCATTCCCTGTGTGTTGGGGGGGCAACATTTGGTTTGTTGGGTGGCACTTTTGTACAGCCACTCCCATGCTGTGCACGTGTTCATGGGGACAGAATCCTTTGTGTTTTGTGCACATTACCACTGTGATGTGCAACTGTACAGTTATGGGCATGAGTCATGGACACAGTTGCAGGTTGGATATGTTTCGGGCATGCCACATACACCCTGAGTCCTGGGGGTGATGGCATGTACGTCACAGTGAGACCTGTAGCCACAATTCTGATTCAGTCTATGTGCATGTTGTGTCTCAAATGTGGCTGATCAAATGTGCCCAATGGGAGACAGTCTCCACATTCATGTGGTTTGTGCAGCAACCTTGATGTTGTGTGTGTTTGTCTAAGAGACGTACATGTAGGGCCTGCAAAGACAACAGTGGCCACTACCTGTGGGACTCACGCTTGCCTTGAGGCATGTACGTGATATGCCATGTCATGCCAGTGTCGATGTGGCAATACAGGGACCCTGGGTATCTGCATGGCAAAGATCAGTGATGCCTGGGAGACATCAGGCCTCACTTGTCACTGTGGTGTGTGTTTGTAATGTCACAGCAGTACATAGGTAGGGTGACATAGCCCAATGATTGGCCATTGTACTACATGGGACTTATGTGGATATGTGGACTTGAGATGTGAGGTGATGTCCATGTAGGTGACATATGTGTCCATGCCCAACAGCACACACCTCAGTACATTGTGTATTGTCATGATGTATCATGTGATATTTTGCTTGGTCATGGCCACATGGGTGGATGAACCGACAATCTTCCTTTGTGTATCTCTGTTCTGCAGGGCACCAGCTGTCCATAGACTGTTCCCAGACCTTGAAACCATGCAGGAACGCGACTGCATCTGACGGTACCACTTCACCAGGCCACTGATAGAGGAGTTGGCAGAGCAGTTGCTACCTGGCCGGACATACCCTACAGCACTGACCCCAGAGGTGAAGGTGATGGCAGCCCTGCACTTCTTTGCTACTGGTTCCTTCCAGTACACTGTGGCTACTGTTGGTGGTATGTCGCAAACTATGTTTAGTTGTGTGCTACGCGATGTCTTGGAGGGGATGTTGCATTTCCTTGACCTGTACATCAAGTTCCCTAGCCCAGCTCAACTCCCTGAAATAAAGGATGTATTTTATACACTGGGGAGGATGCCGAACATCATCGGATCGATTGATGGTACACATGTGGGCCTGATACCACCACAGGCACATGAGCAGGCATACTGGAACAGGAAACATTTCCACTCCATCATTGCTCTGGTGGCATGTCTTGTATACATGTGTATCACACATGTGTGGGCACGTTTCCCCGGTTCTGCGCACAATGCCTACATCATGAGGAGTAGTCGCATTGCAACGCTGATGTCACAGATGCCAGACCAGCGTGCCTGGCTTGTCGGTGTGTACTGACTGTTTACCATTGTGTGTGTTTGGCAATGTTGCATTCCGCACTCCTACAAAACTCTGCTAATTGTTCAATTGTTTGTGTGTAGGTGACTCCGGATACCTCAACATGCCATGGTTGCTGACACCCTGTGACACCAGCCGAGATGCGCTACAATGAGGCACATGGTCGGAGCAGGAGGGTGATTGAGCGGAAACTTGGTCTCCTGAAAAGCCGCTTCCGCTGCCTGGACAAGATCAGAGGGGCCCTCCCATATGACCCTGCAAAGGTGTGCAAAATTATCCTTGTATGCTGCATGCTACACAACATGGCAGTGCGGAAGAAGGTGCCTCTCATCCAGGATGACGATGACCGACCTCCACCACCTGTGGAGGATCCCGGCCTGGGACACAATGCCAGTGATGATGATGATGATGATGAGGGTGACGTCCGCACACAGCTCATCAACAACTTCTTCACATGAATGTGAGTTTACAGGGTTGTTATGTCAATGTATGGATTTAGCCTGAAATGTGTTGTGGCTGCTCTGTTGCTGCCTGAGTGTGTCTGTGTGCCACTTGACTAAATGCGTGCAGTGATGTGTCCATTCAGGTGGTCTGTACTCCACAAAAGTGCAGTACTGCTAAGTTGTTTCTGTGTAGGTTTCTTGTGACATGTTTTGTGCATGTGTATTGCATTTCTCTCCTGTACTGCTGTGGTTTTGACTGTGTCTTGTCTCTGTCCTTCCCAGGGTACTTTGCCTGTTGTTTGGTCAACACTGACCCCCAACACCCAGAATCCAACACCAGTGTGGGAGTAGTCAATTGCCATCAAGTGATGTGCTACTCACCCCTGGACTTCACTTCTCAGACACTCTGTGACCATGTGTCCACCGTAACGTACAATTGCCTTGCAACTATTTTAGAATAAACATGTTGCTGATGTGTAATGAACCTGTGCTATGCTTTGTTAGGTGCGTTGTCTGTCTTCCCACATCTGAGTGACATTTGCTTACCTCACCTGTGGACTTTTTACCCCTGACTGTGGATAGGTGTTGTGTCTGTGCATACCAATGAGTTTCAGGTCAACATCATTTTGTGGGCTGAGTAACATGGCCATGGTGAGTATGTGTTGTGGTGCCATAGTGGTGTGTCTCCCTCACATGTGTCACATCACCATGACTCACATAACGGTGGTCACATTGTTGTAGTATTTGGCATGCACTGTGTTGTTTAGCAGATCAACATCTCCATGACACATGACAAGTTGGAATCACAACAGTGGCAAGTATGGTGTACTGGTGAGTTTATTTATGAACATGTGTGAGGATAGTGCACAGGATGGTGGGTGCTGTACATTGGGTTTTGAATCCAAAGTTCACAGTAGAGTTGGAAGTGTTGGTAGATGAAATGTCCAGAGTAAAGTCCACAGTCATCTGATACATTGGACTAACATGAACCCTCCATGTCATGTGGGCGAGTTGTGTCCGATCGGACAAGGTGAATGGGTTGCGCACAAAGAACACTGTCCAGAACAGGTTTAGAGGCCCTGGCGGATGTGTAGGAACATCTGCATCTCACTTGTCCTTCTTCGGACGACCCCTCTTCTTCTTGGGGGGGGGGATCCTCAGGTGCAGGCCTCTGCGGTGCATGGGACTCTCCGCCAGAGTCCACCTCCCTCCCTGTGGCACTAGCAGATGGTGTGGCAACAGATGTTGTGGCCACACAGGGAGGTGTGGACATGTTTGTGCTGATCTGGCGGAGGCATTGGAGTATGTCCCAATGCACCGCAGTAAGTGCATCCCACTTTGCCTCCATGCGGGCATGGTCGGCAGCCTGCTCCTGTTGTATGTCCTTGAGGATCCCCACTACCTGGCCAAATCCTCCGGTGCTATCCTGGTACGCATCTATGATGCGTGCCAGTTGGGGGTCATCATGCAGTCCAGATCCCTTTGCAAGGTGCGCCCTCTACCTCCCACCCCTCCCAGCACCCCTATCCACACGGGCAGTACCTGCGGCGGCACGCACAGGTGACACTGGGACCCCTTGGGTGGTGTTGCTGGTGGTGTTGGATGTAGCTTCCGGGGGGTCCTGTGTCTATGTACTGTTGGTGTTCTGTGGCCTTGGTCTGTCCGTGTTGGCGGGGGGTACCCTGTCTGTTTCAAGATGCTGGAGGCGTGGGTACAGGGGGTGCAGATGTTGGTGCTGCTGGTGCTGCATGATGACTCACACCGGAGTTGCCAGGTTGTTCGTCGTCATCCGTAGAGGACAGAGACGGATTCAAACCAGGGAGCTCAGTGTCCACCAGAGTCTGGGACTGGGAATCCTCTTCATTTGGTGCTGTGTCCCCACCACCACCTGTGTTTGGAAGAGACACACAATGTAAGTTAGGATTCTACAGGCATCAATGGTTCACAAACATGACATTTTCTACTGTACGAACGGATGCCTGCCTGTACACTGCTTTGTTCGGGTTGTCACGGACAGAGATTGATATTGTTGTTGCACATTGTCCTGCCAAGATGAAACATTTCAATGTGCATGTCGAAGTGGGTGCATGCCCAGCTCATGGATAGATTTGTCTGTACATGACCATTACTACTCATGGGCCATCACGTTGCTGACACAGGTGTGTCATCCCTGTACACATGTGAGATTTAACAAGGACATATGTGCTATTCCACTGGGGATATATTATACTATTGGGGCATGTGTGATAGCAGAGTTTGCTAGTCTTTGTGTGCCACATTGGTGTATTGGTACGACATGGTCACAGTCCGGTATGCCTGTGATCTCTTTGGAGGAAGTGTTTCTTTACAGTGTTCCTAGTTCCCATCTCATTTCATACAAGTAATGATGTCACCATCGTTATTGAGTCTGGTGCTGAGTTTTGTACCTGCATATGTGATTTGACTTGTCAATGTTCTCCATGGTGACATGGATTGGGCAAGGTAGCACTCTGGCTTTTCAATGCTCATGACAGTGAGGGCCGGTGGTGTGTGTCTTGCAGTTTGGCTGCTGTGAGTAGCATGTCTCCTCCAATGCAGTCCAGGTTTGACCTTGTGTCTATGTCAGTGAGTGGTGTGTTGTGTGAAGGATGCCTATGTTTCAGCACGATGTAGGAGTGGAATGCAGCTCACAACAGCACCGAGTGTGAATGCGAACATGCTATGGTGTCGGCTATATTGGTGTGTCCATTCCATTCACTGTCATATGTCCCCTGTCAATGATGTATATGTGAGTTCCTGTGTGTTTTGTGCAATGTACCTTATATATGGCTCTCCACATTTGTCATCTGCAAGACACACCTCCCCTGCCCGTCCAGGGGGCACCCCTGGACACTCTATCCCCAATGATTTGGAACATATGGTTGCAATGGCTGTGCGTGCGACCGGGTTTTGTTTGGCCAGTGCATATGTGTGATTGTCAGCCACATCATTTTCAGGCCCAGTGTCAGACATATTGTCAGTCCCTTCCCACTCCCTGTGATGCGAGCATGGTTCAGTGTGAGCTTGCTGGGCCATGTGGGGGGGTAGGGATTGCCTGTGACTGCAACTCCCATCATGCTCTTGGCTACACCCCCTTCCCAGCATGCCCATACTTCCTTCCTCTTGACTCTGCTTCCCTTTGAGGGGGTGTGACAGCAATGGCAAGATGGCTGACTGTGAAGTCCTGGTGTTTGTTGGTGCCCAGTTCCCAGCATGGCCTTGTGCTCCCCACAACAGAGCCCAGTGTCAAACATCCTGTCAGTCCCTTCCCACTCCCTGTGATGCGAGCATGGTTCAGTGTGTGCCTGCTGGGCCATGTGGGTGGCTGGGGATTGTCTGTGACTGCAACTCCCATCATGCTCTTGGCTACACCCCCTTCCCAGCATGCCCATACTTCCTTCCTCTTGACTCTGATTCCCTGTGAGGGGGTGTGACAGCAATGGCAAGATGGCTGACTGTGAAATCCTGGTGTTTGTTTGGCTACTAATCCAAAGAGAGCCCCTGTGCTTCACACAGCAGCACCCAGTATGGTGTATCTTTTGCTGATATTTCCCTGAGGTGTGGGTCAATGCATTCTACCTGGTGAGTTGTGTGGAGTCTGTGTTGAGGGGTGTGTGTGTCTCCACATGCTGGTAAGTATGGTCAGAGCTGTCAGTCCTCCTTCCCACCCAGCCCGACATCCCACCATGAAACGTGCTTCCATTGGAGAGCTTCCAAGTTGTCTTTCAGGATGTCATTCAGTGGTGTCCTGCTTCTGATTTGCGCACAACCCCTACCAGGGCCTTGTGCTCCCCATAGCAGGACACAGTGTCAGACATCTTGTCAGTCATTTTCCACTCTCTGTGATGTGGGCATGTTTCAGAGAGGTCTTGATGGGCCAATTTTGAGGGGAGCATTATCTGTGACTACAAACCCCATCATGCTTTTGGATGCACTCACTTCACCTGCATACCCACTATTCCTTCCTGTCAGTCAGCTGCACTGTGAGGTAGTGTGTTTGTGTTGGAAAACTGTCTGACAGTGTTTATTTGGCTTTGTGCCATTGCCTTACTCTATTTGTTGGTAGGTTTGTATATGTCATGATACAGTTCCAAGTCACTATGAGATAGCAGGTATTGTGTTTGTCTGACTAGCATACACATCTTGGGATGATTATCTATTGGTTACTGTGGCTTTGCTAACGATGCATGGTTTCACTGTCCCCTTGCCACACAATATTGAGTATGTTGGTTGTGTACTCACCAGGCTCTGGTATGTCTGCTAGACCATGGACGCTCTCTGGTGATAGGATGTCCCGCACCTTTTCCTCCCAGGTCCTGAAGTAGACTGGTGTGGCAGGAGGGCCACCGCCAGTGCACTGACTCAAGGCGTGATCTTTCTTGATAAGTTTCTTGACCCTCCTGCGCACGTCATACCACCTGTTCTGGATATCGTCCTTTGTGTGCCTTGTTGGTGCTTGTGCGTTCACCTTGTCCACAATCCTCACCCACATCTTTGTTTTCTGTGACATGGGGGTCCTTTGGACCAATTTACCAAACAAATGTGGCTCTACTCTGATGATCTCGCCTACCAGCACTTCTAACTCATCATCTGTGAACTTTGTATTCTTCTTTGGGGGCATGGTGATGGGTGGTGGTGGTGGTGGTGAGTGATGTGTGTGAGGGTGCAAGTGAGGGTGGGTTAGTGTTGATTTTGCTAGCTGTGTGTGTGTGTGCTTTTGGTGAGGTGCTAATGGTGTGTGAGTTGTGTGATGGGTGAATTGTGAGTGTGTCTGTGGCTGCTGTGTGATGGTGTTTGCTGCTGGCTGTTGTCTCCTATTTGCAAAGGATCATGGCAGTGATTGATGTCCTTTATATAGGTGGAGTTGTGGGTGTGTCTTTGTCCCAGTTTTTTTTATATATATTTATTGGCTTTGTCATTGCTTGTTTGGTCCTTTTTTTGTCTTTTTTCCTTTGGGTTTTCTAGGCATGAAGGAGACGTTCTTCTGACCGAGACAGACGCTGATGTTGGCTCGTGCGGGCTTCTCCGGGTCTTTCACGCTGACTTTCTTCTGGGTTTCATGCGCGTCGGTCGCGGAGATCTCTATTGCTTGGGCTCCCTGTTTTCTGTGCGTGTCGTTCATGCGGCCTGGGCTCCATGCGAGTCGGTCTGGGTTTACACGCATTGTATCGTACTGCGCGGATCGGACATCGAGGGTACGTGTCGGTCGGGTTAATTCTGGGTACGTGTCGGTCGGTGCAACTCACGTCAGTTTTCCGTCCGAATCACTATTTTCCCTACGGCTCGGTCGTACGGCTTGTATTCCGTACGTGTCGGTTGTATTCACATGCGTTGCATCGTACTGCATGGGTAGTGCGGCGCCGGTCCGTGTCGGTCGGTCTCCGTTCCAGGTCCGTGTCGGTCGGTACATTTTGCGCCCGGAATCAGAATCGGCCCCTAAATAGGTTACATATACTATTGCCCCTCCAATCTAAACAATTTTGAGGATGGTGTTGGACAGTAAACGGATCAGATGTACAACTCTCATAACACTATACAGCATTTTACAAGATGTTTAAAAATATTACAAAACCAATAAATGTCAATCACCATAGATATTTACAAGTTACCTAAAAACTTCTTTAAACATAACACAATATAAAATTTAACATAACAATCACTATACACAAAATGTGAAATTAAGAAAAATCAAACAATAAGTAAATATTACAGAACATACAAATTATGAAAAAAAAAAAAATTTATATACTTCAATTATTACATTTTGAAACTACAAATATCTAATTTTCTGAAATAAGTTTGCAAGCAATATTAATATTATGAATAAATTGCAAACTAAACATTTGAGATTTAATTTGCTTAATTAAAATAAAAGAATGTGCTAAAAATACAAACACACTTTTCAAATAAATAAATGCAATCATAAAATCAACACTTAGGGGCCGATTCCGATTTCGGCCGGAAGGGCTCCCAACGATGGTTGGAGCCCTTCCGACCGAATCGGAAAGTGTTGGACGGATACCTTTCCGACCGAGCCATTCTGATGGGCTCGATTGGAAAGGAATCCGACTCGGATTTCCGGATGGCTGACGACAGGCTCGGAGAGTCCGTCCGCCGTCCGGAAATCCCTCAGTACTCCCCCGGCCGCCTCTTTACAACCGAGGGAGTACGATGGCAGTTTTTCACTGCCTTTTTGGCATGAAAAGGCAGTCGGAAACTGTCTTTGGGGGCCCCCAGTAGGGCCCCTATGGGTGTGAGGCTGCCGAATGGTGGCCTGGGGGCACCTATGGTGCCCCTCTGTGTATCCCTGCACCCAGTGGCAGGCACATTGGGGTGCCGGCCACAGGGTGCAGGGATGAACTGCACCCCTGCTTTTCACAATGCAAGCATGCATTCCGCTCGGTCTGTTCGGTCGCATCGTACTTGCAGGGCCGTAACCGACGACAGCAGGTCGGTCGGTTACGGCTCCTGACTGATGTCGGACGGACCTGAGTCCGTCCGACATCGGAATCAGCCCCAAAGTATACACACCATAACTGCTCACTTAAATTAATTTTAAGTAATACATACATACATTAATACCATTTAGATTTTTTATGAAATATTAAAACCAACTATACATCAATAAATAATAACATAATGTTAAAGAAATACAAATTAAAACTATACAAAATTACATTCATGAATTTTCATCTTAAATCACATATACTAAAATCAAATGACATCAAAAACAACATAGCAATTTACACTTTGCATATACATTTATTACATTTAAAAATGATAAAATATACAGTTTGTAAAAAAATATTTTAAATTCCAAAACGGATACAAAATAAATATTTAGACAAGCATACTTTAAATATCTGTCCACTGTTTGTCCTTGTAAAACCAATGTCCTACCACTAAGCATTTTATTAAACATGTCTTTCACTTCAAACAAAATCATTTAGAAATTAAATATATTAAACATTATAATTATATTTTCAAAATTATATAGATAAATCAATCTATTTTTAAATTAACCAAATGAAATAAATTTAAAAAGTAACATAGCAATTTAATATTTCATAAAAAAGATATATGCAAAAATATTTTAGTAAACATTACATTTACAACAATATTAAAAACAACACCAAAATTAATCTTTCATTCAATATTTATGTTCACAATATTTTTGACATCATGTTCTTTCAGTAACGATATTTTCATATCACAATACCAACACCATTCACAAACTGTAAAAAGAAGGTAAATCGAACATTAATAAAGTAAATATAATTGCAAAAAATAATAATAATGAAGAGCATAAATATTTTAGTAAACATTACATTTACAACAATATTAAAAACAACACCAAAATTAATCTTTCATTCAATATTTATGTTCACAATATTTTTGACATCATGTTCTTTCAGTAACGATATTTTCATATCACAATACCAACACCATTCACAAACTGTAAAAAGAAGGTAAATCGAACATTAATAAAGTAAATATAATTGCAAAAAATAATAATATTGAAGAGCATACTAATCAATATTAAATATTTTTTTCTAATCTTCAAATTCCTAATTTTCAGGAACAACTTTACAGATAACTTAATTATTATAAAATGTACATACACTAATAACTTAAAAATTGAGTATTCATTGTTGTAATTAAAATAAAATAATTTTGTTAAAAATACATAACTTGATCAAAAAATTAAGTGTAATTATAAGATCAACACATAGGGGCCGATTCCGATGGCCGGTCGGACAGCTGTCCGTAGCCTTACCCAGCGACCAACACGTACCCGAAGCCGGTCCGTCCTGTATAAGAAGTACGATGCACATAACTGCCAAAAACACGACCGACACGTAGGCTGTGAATCAAGACCCATTCTCGGTCCGAGCCGTAACTCCCAAAGAGGAACCGTGTCGCCCGGAAGCAGTATCCATAGCAGTTTCCGGCATGACCAGTATGATGCGTACTTCCTACGCGCCGTCGGATCGTCACGTACGGCACGTCACAGCATCCGGAAAACAAGCATATCAGCTACGATTCGCGCCACAACTCAATACACGGCTATGAGACGGAACAGCTTGCAGTGGGTACGAGACAGAGCAACAAGCAGCGTGTACGACACGAACACATCATGAATCCCATCGTGCAGGTCATACCAGTACTCTACATCTACGACCGGATCAGGGACCGACGACGACGGCGCAGATGGTAAGTCAGACACCTACCAAATAAACAAACGACACGTACCCGCAAAATGGCACACACACACAGGGGATACATATCCTGGCCACTAACAACAGCCCACCAAACGGGTTGCATGGAGAACACCACTAACACCCCCACCCATAGGGGGCCTGTTGCCCATCACCCCTGCCACCCCCACTCACAGGGGACCTGTTGCCCATCACCCCTGCCACCCCCACTCACAGGGGACCTGTTGCCCATCACCCCTGCCTCCCCCACTCACAGGGCTTATGTTGCCCATCACTCCTGCAACCCCCACTCACAGGGCTTATGTTGCCCATCACTCCTGCCACCCCCACTCACAGGGCTTATGTTTCCCATCACCCCTCCCACCCCCACTCACAGGGCTTATGTTTCCCATCACCCCTGCAACCCCCACTCACAGGTCTTATGTTTCCCATCACCCCTGCCACCCCACTCACATGAGACCTGTTGTCCATCACCCCTGCCACCCCCAGCCATAGGGGACCTGTTGCCCATCACCCCTGCCACCCCCACTCACAGGGCTTATGTTGCCCATCACCCCTGCCACCCCCACTCATAGGGGACCTGTTGCCTATCACCCCTGCCACCCCTAGCCATAGGGGACCTGTTGCCCATCACCCCTGCCACCCCCAATCACAGGGCTAATGTTTCCCATCACTCCGGCCACCCCCACTCACAGGGGACCTAATGCCCATCACCCCCGCCACCCCATTCACAGGGCTTATGTTGCCCATCACCCCTGCCACCCCCACTCATAGGGGACCTGTTTCCCATCCCCCTGCCACCCCCACTCACAGGGCTTATGTTTCCCATCACCCCTGTCACCCCCACTCACAGGGGACCTGTTGCCCATCACCCCTGCCACCCCCAGCCATAGGGGACCTGTTGCCCATCATCCCTGGCACCCCCACTCTCAGGGCTTATGTTTCCCATCACCCCTGCCACCCCCAGCCATAGGGGACCTGTTGCCCATCACCCCTGCCACCCCCAGCCATAGGGGACCTGTTGCCCATCACCCCTGCCACCCCTACTCACAGGGCTTAAGTTTCCCATCACCCCTGCCACCCCCACTCACAGGGAGTACCTCACATCAACACATCAGTATGCAACATTGTAAACCAAGCATTACAGGTGCAAGGGCATCTAAAACAACCTCAAAATGATGTACAGCTAAATCAAGTTCACAGGGACAAAGTAAAAAGCTTTATTCAGCATATGAAAAGAGAAACGTCTGTTCCAACAAAAGGCCAATGGCCAGTCCATGTCCAAAGGGCAAGGAGTGAACTAGAGTCACAAATTCAGTATATGAAATTCGAAACATCTGTGCAACCACAAGGCTAATGGCCAGTCCATGTCAAATTGCCAAGGAGTGAACTAGAGTGACAACTGTCACACCTTGCTTGCCTGCACTGCTACGGCCAGGGGTCATCCCCTCGGAGGGGCATACATGGGGGCAGGCCAGGCACTGCAGGGACAGGTTCAGGGCGCAGCAGAAGGAGGCAGTGAAGAGGTGGGGGATGCAGGCGAGACACTTGCAACTGCAGTGGAGATGACTGAAGTGGTGGGTGCTGTCACAACTGTGGGGCACAAGTCAGATGGGGTGGGTGCCGGCACAACTCCAGTGGGCAGGTCAGATGGAGTGGATTGGCTCACCACTGCAGTGCCCAAGTCAGCTGGGGTGGGCGTGGACTCCAAAGCAGTGCCTACATCCATGGGAGCGCAATGGGGGACAGGTGAGGTCTGCAGGGCAGGGGGTGGTGACACGGTCCCCACATCAGTGGCAGCAACTGTCTGACCAGGTGTGGAGGAGCAAGTGCTAGGGGGGATGGCCTTAGCATTTTGGGGATGGTGTATCAGTGTGTGGGGGAACCCGGGGCAGGGAGTGGCGGGGGAACCTCTGAAGTGGTAGCCTGGGGGATGGAGGATAGAGACTTTGCCTTGGAGCTGCGTGCT
Organism: Triturus cristatus; assembly: GCF_964204655.1. Classification (NCBI taxonomy): domain Eukaryota; kingdom Metazoa; phylum Chordata; class Amphibia; order Caudata; family Salamandridae; genus Triturus; species Triturus cristatus. The sequence goes on from NC_140593.1 coordinate 626,696,772, forward strand.
GTCAGGGGGGACTTGCTCTTCTTGTGCCGGGGGGACTTGCGGGTGGGCGTCTCGGTCTTAGTGCGCCTGGGGGAGGGTGTCCGGGTGTGAGGGGCACTCCCTTCTGTGTGTGGGGACTTCCTCTTCCCCTTGTAATCAGGATCAGCTGGGTCGGTGGGGAAGAGGCCTCAGTCACAGAGGAAGAGCTTCTGGGGGGATGGGGTTGCAGGTGAGGCAAGGGAAGGGGGCTGGGAGGGAGAGGTCTCGGAGGACTGTGGAGTGGTTGTGGATGACTGTGTGTGTGTCAGCAAACCAGCCCTTGTGAGTGCGGAATCAGTCCCCTGCGCTTGCTTGTGTGCACGTCTAGACCTTGGTTTGGGTGTTTCGGGGCTTTGGACAGGTAGTATGCTAGGATTTGTGGGTGCTGCAGGGGTAGAAGGGGTGTGGGACTGTTGGAGGAGGGACACTGCTGCCGTCAGGGAGGAGGCCATGGACTGGTTGGTCCTCTGTAGGGCCGACATGCCAGAGGAAATGTCCTCCATGAATGACACCAGTTGTGTCAACAGACCTGTGTGTGCATGGAGGACCTTCAGCATCGACGTCTGCCCCACATGCATCTGTCTAAGTAAGTCCACAGACTCCTCACTCAGGGCAGCAGGGGACACAGGGGCAGGGGGTGCGGTGCCTGCCACAAAGGAGACATGCTCACGAACACAGGAGCCCACAGGGACCTCTGGGATGGGAGCCGATGGGAGGGGGTTGTGGTGGTGGTGGTGACGGTGGTGGCGGTGGCAGAGACTGCCTCACTAGCTGGGGTTTGGTGGCTGCTGACACCCGCCTCCACAGGGGAGTCATACTCAGAGCTGCTGTGGCCTCCAGCTGGGGGTGGTGGTGCTGACGACTCCTCTGTGTGGCTGAAATCACCCTCCGTGCCACTGGGTCCACCTGACTCCTCTCCTTCTGTCCCTGTAAGGCTCTGTGGCTCCTCCTGTTCCGTGGAGCTGTCCCCTCCTGTGGCCGTGGATGTATCTGGATAGGAATAGGAAGTAACAGAACAACATCAGTCACCTGCACCGACTGCACACACCACAGTGAGTACATCACATTACCGGGCAAGCCCTGGTATCATCAGCTGAACACAGCTCAAAGTGCCAACACTGTTTAGAATAAGACAATTTTTATGAAAAATATATAGTTAAAAAGGTATGGTAATGTACAAATTGTTCAATATCCAAGGTTAAGCATGACTATCACAAAAAGGGAATTGATTGAAAATTCATTCTTTAATGTTTTTTGTAGTGATATTTGTAAAGTTATATCGTTTTTTTCCAAACTTTTTTTCCCTTATTTTTCCTTTGCTTTCCTTTTCCCTTATTCATTCAAAGCAATACTTATATAAGCAAATTATTATAGCGTCCTAACATAGTTTATCTAAACCTTCCTTTATCAATATATGGTTTGCCAGACACTATACAATTACGTATTCAATCATAATACAAATTTTATCAAACAAAAATAATACATAATAAACATGGCTTATTTCAGTCTACGCGCGTTTCGGCGTTCAGCCTTCCTCAGGCGGCCATGGTATTCAAAAATCCTAAAACATAATAAAGAAAAAGAATAGTCTATGACAAATTGTACATACCCACCGAATCAAGTGCACATTACATTAAAAAGGCCCCACATTGACCCTATACATATATACATATATACATCTATATACACTTTATTTATATAGCACTAACAGTAAGTAGATTATTAAACAGTAACCATCTCTAATTAGAATCAAGGGGCTTCAGAGACAAAAATACGATTTTTATCCATTATAATGACTTATACATTTGATACTTCACATCGTTGTTGCACCTGTAATGCCTTATTCCCCCTTTATATGAATATCCATCTCCTATGTTTAGTTTCGGGTTTGAGAAGTCTTCCAATGCCTTTCTACGATCGTATGGCCACCTCACCGTCATTTTGGGAGCTAAGAGACTTCATTGATATAAACAAAATAAAATAAAACTGACTTCATGCTACATTCTCAGGTATCGTTTTAAGCTGCTATTGTTACCTTGTCTATTCAAAGAGTGTCTGCATCCAAGGTTCCCTCTGTTAAATGGATATTGTATCCAGTTCTATCTTTTCTGATGGCGGTGTTGTTTGTCGGCGGAATATGTATCCACTAATCATTTAAGCAGTCACCGAGTCACCGACCACAGATGTACTAAAATAACACCAGATAGAACAGAATAGCGTATTATACTTTTAGTCATAGTACTAAAGTTTAGAGCTAATTTTAACTATTAGAGCGCCAAAAAACACTTACTAGGGCAGCGGAGATTCCGTATACGTCCTATCGAGCTTCTCTGATACCTGGGGAGGAACGCGTTTTGAGGAAATCACATACGTTCCTTCAGCGTATTATCGCGGGTTCTAAATAGGAACACATAAAGCGGTTGGTTCTAATGGAGCACGCTTGGGCATGGTGTTCATATAATCCAATTCGTTAGGAATCTGTCACAACTTACCCGGTCACATTAGTCTTTTACTGCGGCCCGTTATCTCGACTTGTTTAAAAACGCTTCATCGGCGTAATTTGAGATATATATCCGAATCGTCCGAACCTAGGAGCAGAGCTAATTCCCCAATAGAACCTACGTAGGGGAGACATCAAGGTCAATGGCAACCCGTTTAACGGAGCATAGGTCAGCGATCAAAACCAAGAAGGTACAAGCGCCGTTAGTCCAACATTTCATTGAGCACAGTCACACCGTGAAAGATATACGATGGCTGATCCTCGAGAAAATCAATACTAGTGGGACACAAGGAACTGAAATTCGAAAAAGGAGAGAATTTTTTTGGATATTCTCTCTGGACACTTACAAGAAGGGATTAAACAGTGAGATACCATGGAGTCAAGCCATACGATATAACAATTAATGTCACACCTGATAGCGAACAATTCTCCGGTATAAGAGAAAATAATCGGTTGGATGAACAATTAAGAACTGTCTGTTTTTACATCTATAGGGTTGGAGTTTTTATAATGAATATTTCATTAATAAAATGATTGCATAGGTTTATCAAAAGCTGGCTGTTACCCCTCATGATCAGAAATACCGCCATTATTGTCAGGGATTCCTTTGATGCATTTATCATCTCCTCAATGGAAGATCTAGTGCCGCTTTAAGCGGAAGAGTAATGCTCTCGGGAACTGACCAATGACCGAGGAGTTCCGAGTACAACTAGAGTGGTTTCACGCCTAGTCCCCTTTCTACCTTGGTGATCTGCTGGTAACAGGAAGAGAGGACTTATACTGCGAGGTGAGTGCTGTAAGATCACATCGGGGAATTAGCTCTGCGGTTTTTAACGTACCGGAATGCTTTGGCACATTCGGTAACCGAGCAGATTTATCTAATTAATTATATGCTCCTAGGTTCGGACGATTCGGATATATATCTCAAATTACGCCGATGAAGCGTTTTTAAACAAGTCGAGATAACGGGCCGCAGTAAAAGACTAATGTGACCGGGTAAGTTGAGACAGATTCCTAACGAATTGGATTATATGAACACCATAATACGCTGAAGGAACGTATGTGATTTCCTCAAAACGCGTTCCTCCCCAGGTATCAGAGAAGCTCGATAGGACGTATACGGAATCTCCGCTGCCCTAGTAAGTGTTTTTTGGCGCTCTAATAGTTAAAATTAGCTCTAAACTTTAGTACTATGACTAAAAGTATAATACGCTATTCTGTTCTATCTGGTGTTATTTTAGTACATCTGTGGTCGGTGACTCGGTGACTGCTTAAATGATTAGTGGATACATATTCCGCCGACAAACAACACCGCCATCAGAAAAGATAGAACTGGATACAATATCCATTTAACAGAGGGAACCTTGGATGCAGACACTCTTTGAATAGACAAGGTAACAATAGCAGCTTAAAACGATACCTGAGAATGTAGCATGAAGTCAGTTTTATTTTATTTTGTTCATATCAATGAAGTCTCTTAGCTCCCAAAATGACGGTGAGGTGGCCATACGATCGTAGAAAGGCATTGGAAGACTTCTCAAACCCGAAACTAAATATAGGAGATGGATATTCATATAAAGGGGGAATAAGGCATTACAGGTGCAACAACGATGTGAAGTATCAAATGTATAAGTCATTATAATGGATAAAAATCGTATTTTTGTCTCTGAAGCCCCTTGATTCTAATTAGAGATGGTTACTGTTTAATAATCAACTTACAGTTAGTGCTATATAAATAAAGTGTATATAGATGTATATATGTATATATGTATAGGGTCAATGTGGGGCCTTTTTAATGTAATGTGCACTTGATTTGGTGGGTATGTACAATTTGTCATAGACTATTCTTTTTCTTTATTATGTTTTAGGATTTTTGAATACCATGGCCGCCTGAGGAAGGCTGAACGCCGAAACGCACGTAGACTGAAATAAGCCATGTTTATTATGTATTATTTTTGTTTGATAAAATTTGTATTATGATTGAATACGTAATTGTATAGTGTCTGGCAAACCATATATTGATAAAGGAAGGTTTAGATAAACTATGTTAGGACGCTATAATAATTTGCTTATATAAGTATTGCTTTGAATGAATAAGGGAAAAGGAAAGCAAAGGAAAAATAAGGGAAAAAAAGTTTGGAAAAAAACGATATAACTTTACAAATATCACTACAAAAAACATTAAAGAATGAATTTTCAATCAATTCCCTTTTTGTGATAGTCATGCTTAACCTTGGATATTGAACAATTTGTACATTACCATACCTTTTTAACTATTGTTTCCTATATATTTTTCATAAATATTTACTTTAAAACCCTGAGATAGGAAACTATATTAGGGGTACCCTTGTTGCGTTGCAAAATAGAATAAGACAATTGTCATTTCCAACATCAACCATGGCACACATATCCCTCCTTGATTTGCACACATATGTCTGTTGCATGTTGGATGTTAATACCCCAATGTGCCAACATACACCACCCACACATTAGTTGTACATGCAAGTGAACATGTAGGAGTATGTCACTAGACCCACAGCACATCTCTTGCGACTGACTCAGCACAGGTGTCCAGATGAAGGGATGGGCAGAGACTAATTTCACAAGCTTGGGATGCATGCCAGCAACACACACTATGATGTACTCATGTCCTGATGGTCAAGGCCACAATGGGCTGCATGGTGCACACTTAAACACAACGCAGGCTCACTTATAGCAAATTCAATGCCATGGCACTGGGATGGCCTGTAAGGCAGTCAACACTGTCTCCTGTCACAGGGGCAGGGCATCCAGACAACAACAATATGCACTGACTCACAATCCTAGCTCAGGGGCAAATCTGACTCTGCAGATGACCGTCACACTTGCCCATCCCATGCAAACAACATATCCAGGACCCAGAAGACCCCACATCATGAAAATCAGACTTATGAGTCTCAGCAAACACGACTCCATGTACATTAACACATCACAGTCTGCCATGCATATAACCCAGCTGCATGAGGGACAGAGTTGCATACACCATTGTGCGCTGTCAGTTGCTCACACACCTATATGTCACACAGGTCTTGTCTCCCACAGTCACATTGCAGATGTCATGCTGACCCTCGGAATCATGGACACCCCAGTTGTACGTAGCAACAAGCCACACCCTAATGACACAGAGGCACACACCTGAGGGCACATGTCACGAAGCACTACCTGCAATTTCACACACAGGAGTGGGATTACAGAGTGTTTCTGAATGCCCTTGAGGGGGCAGGACTGGGCAGGACTAAGCGAAACAGTGTTTTGCCCCAGACAGTAGTCAGGTGGCTAAGCAATTGTGGCATACTTGCCATACCTACTCCAGATGCACAAAAATTGGAGTACCCTGCTGCATGGTTTTGTATTGAATTCCCCAGAAACATGTTGCGAGTCAGACCAGCAATTGGTACACATCTCAAGGGCACACACAGTTCACATGTCAGATCTCAGGCATTGTGTAAACAATTGACCCACCCATGACACACACAACAGAGTCACGGGAACTGATGCTGACTGGTACCTGATACATAGCTGACTGCAGGGACACAGTGCCCTAGTGACACAATCCAAAGACTGTAGGGGCCACACCTGTGGAACAGATGAGGAGGGTGCATCACACAGATGAGGGACCTGATTTGGGGACTACAAGACCTACGTAATGTGGAAGTGTGACCCAGACAAAAGACAGCTATTTGCATGTCAGACATAGTACACAGATCAGGCATGGACTTACCCCCTTCCTGCTGCTGTCTGGCCTTCAGCTGCCTATCCAGGTCCGGGAAGACCACCGCCAGTATCCGGAGCATGTGGGGAGTCAGGGTCCGGTGTCTGCCCCTCCTGCGCAGAGGTGACAGCTTCAGGTGGACTCTAGCTATCCTCCGGGTCCAGCCACGAAGGTCCTGCCACCTCTTCTGGCAGTTGCGGATTCAGCGCTTGTAGACCCCCACAGAACGAACAGCCCGGGCGATGGTCAGCCATATCTCCTGCTTCTGGTGGGCATCAACCTGTGAGGAGGACAAAGTGAAAAGTACATTAACACACATGCCCCAGATTTGTGCAGCACACAATTAGATATACATGTCATCATCACAAAGGGAAAATAATTACACAGATAGTGCAACCATGGGGAATGAAAACTCACATGCATGTCTGACATGTTAACAATGTATGGATAGTCTAAGCTGGCAAAAATGCACTTTAGCAACAGGAAAAATATTCAGTACATGTCCCTACACACTTTGGGGGATGAAAGTAGTCAGTGATAATGATTGCCACTGCTGTACACACTGCTAGTACTGCTAGTCAGTCAACATGCTTAATTAGGAAGGCAGTGGACAGCACACTCACCTGCTCCCCTGGTGTCCCATAGAGCTTTCTGTACTCTGGAAGGAGCCCGTCCAGCAGGGCCTGGTTCTCCTCCTCAGTGAAGGCTGGGGCCCTCTCCAGTGTACGTGCCATAGCAGGAGCCAGAGGATGCAGAGATAGCAGCAGTGGTAGCAGGGATGTGGTCCAGTAGCATGTAGTGCAGGCAAGTGAGCTCCCTGGGGTCCGCCAGCCTTATATCTGTGCTGCAGAGGCAGACTCTGTGCCATGTGTCCAAAGTGATAGGTCCAACACGGTTGCATTCTATGAATCTGCCCAATCCATTTAAAAGTACGACTCGTACACGCCTTCCGCATCGTTCAAATCTTCACCTTCATGGAACACTTGAAATTGCAACATTGTTGTAGACATCCAACTGAATTTCCAGTGCACAACTCGTACAAGTTTTGAATCCGCATCCATCTCCATGACAGTCCTGAGCCAATGGGTGCGCCCAGCTCGTTCAACTGATTGTACAACACGTATTTTGAATGTACACATGCACCCGTCTCTATACGATTCAATGGCCAAGGCGTACGCACGGCTCAGACATGACCCATGCAATGCGTACGCATTGTCACTCGCGTCAGACCTCATTGCATTCAATGACAAGGCGTACGCATGGCTCAGACATGACCCGTGCAATGCGAACGCATTGTCACCCGCGCCGGACCTCATTGCATTCAATGACAAGGCCTACGCACGGCTCGGACATGACCCATGCAATGCGTACGCATTGTCACCCGCCTCGGCCCTCATTGCATTCAATGACAAGGTGTACGCATGGCTCGGACATGACCTGTGCAATGCGTATGCATTGTCACCCGCGTCAGACCTCATTGCATTCAATGACGAGGCGTACGCATGGCTCAGACATGACCCGTGCAATGCGAACGCATTGTCACCCGCGCCGTACCTCATTGCATTCAATGACAAGGCCTACGCACGGCTCGGACATGACCCGTGCAATGCGTACGTATTGTCACCCGCGTCGGACCTCATTGCATTCAATGACAAGGCCTATGCACGGCACGGACATGACCCATGCAATGCGTACGCATTGTCACCCGCGTCAGGCCTCATTGCATTCAATGACAATGCCTACGCATGGCTCGGACATGACCCGTGCAATGCGTACGCATTGTCACCCGCGTCGGACCGCATTAGTGTGACTATTAGACGGATGCAACACACATATACTGGCCATGGACACCTGCACACACCTGCCACACTATAGCATTGGCCACACAGTGTCCCATGGCATGTGAGGCTGCATTCCCTGGGTGTTTGAGGGGGCCACAGCAGTTTTTTTGTCTGGCACTTTGTGCAGCCACTCCCAGGCTGTTATCTTGTACATGGGGGGAGAGTCCTTTGTGTGTTGTGCACATGTGCACTGTGATGTGCAATTGGACAGTAATTGGCATGAGTGAAGACCACAGTGTCAGGTTGGATATGTTTGGGGCATGTCACATACACCCTGAGTCCTGGGGGTGATGGCATGTACATTACAGTGAGACCTGTAGCCCCAATACTGATGTGCACCCACAGTCTGGGTGCATGTTGTGTCTCAGATGTGTCTGATCACATGCTATCAATGGGTGACAGTCTCCACATCCATGTGGTATATGCATCAACCTTGATGGGGTGTGTGTCTAAGAGACGTACATGTAGGGACGGCATGGACAACAGTGGCCACTACCTGTGGGACTTACACTTGCCTTGTGGTGTGTACGTGCTACGCCATGTCCATTGCTGTGTTGATGTGGCAATACAGGGAGCCTGGGTTTCTGCATGGCAAAGATCTGTGATGCCTGGGAGACATGAGTCCTCATTAGTCACTGGGGTGGGTTTTTTGAACGTTGCAGCAGCACATAGGTTGTGTGACACAGCCAGATGAATAGCCCATTGCACTACATGGGACTCATGTGGACATGTGGAATTGAGATGTGAGGTGGTGGTCTTGTAGGTGACATATGTGTCCATGACCAACAGCACACACCTCAGTACATTGTGTAATGTCATGAACTAGCATGTGAGAGTGATTGTGGTCATGGCCACATGGGGGGATGTACTGACAATCTTCCTTTGTGCATCTCTGTACTGCAGGGCACCAGCTGTGCATCGTCCGTTCCCAGACCTTGCAACCATGCAGGAACGCGACAGCATCAGACGGCACCGCTTCACCAGGCCACTGATCGAGGAGTTGGCGGAGCAGTTGGCGCCACATCTGCTACCTGGCCGGACATACCCTACAGCACTGACCCCAGAGGTGAAGGTGTTGGCAGCCCTGCACTTCTTTGCTACTGGTACCTTCCAGTACCCTGTGGCTACTGCTGGTGGTATGTCGCAAATGATTTTTAGTCGGGTGCTATGTGATGTCTTTTTGGCCAAGAACCTAGGAGTTTTGATCGACCCCACCCTCAGCATGTGTCAACAAGTCAATAGAACTGTCTCGACTTGTTGGGGCATTATACACATACTGAGGAAAATCAGGCACTATCTCTCGCAGCAGGCAAGGAAACAAGTTGCTGTTGCTCTTATTGGCTCCCGGCTGGACTACTGCAATGCGCTTTATGCGGGACTGAATAAAAGTCTGCTGCAGCGCTTGCAAATGGTCCAGAACGCAGCAGCTAGGTTTGTCCTGGATTTGCCCAGGCGTACCTCGGCTACCTCTGCCAGAAAACTGTTACACTGGCTTCCTATAGAGGACCGGATACTTTTTAAGACCATGTGCATGACCTATAGGGCCCTAGCTAATGGTAGCTCTACTGGAATCGGATCTATTCTATCTTTCTACAGCCCCTCCAGGAACTTGCGCTCTTCTAATAGACTTCTTTTATTAGTCCCCCGTATCCGGAGAACTAAATGGGGAGGCAAAGCCTTTTCCATTCTGGCACCTAAGTGGTGGAATGCTCTTCCACTGGAACTTAGGTCCCTTCCCACTCTACAGCTATTTAGAAATGCTTTGAAAACCCGTCTTTTTGCGAGGTCATACCTGTAGTAGTGTTCTGCCTTTTGTTTTTGATCTGTTTTGTAGGCGCCTTGATGCCTTCGGGTTTTAGTTGCTCAATATAAATTTTATTTCATTCATTCATGTCTTGGAGGGGTTGTTGCAATTCCTCGACCTGTATATCAAGTTCCCGAGCCAAGATGAACTCCCTGAAATTAAGGATGCCTTTTATACACTGGGGAGGATGCCAAACGTCATTGGATCCATTGACGGGACATATGTTGCCCTGATACCACCACAGGCACATGAGCAGGCATACCGTAACAGGAAGCACTACCATTCGATCAATGCTCTGGTGGTCTGTCTTGCTGACATATTGATCACACATGTGTGTGCACGGTTCCCTGGTTCGGCGCACGATGCCTACATAATGAGGAGTAGTCACATTGCAACGCTGATGTCACAGATGCCAGCTCAGCGTGCCTGGCTTGTCGGTGTGTACTGACTGTTTCTCATTGTGTGTGTTTGTCATTGTTGTATTCCACACTCCTACCAAACTCATCTACTTGTTCATTTTGTGTGTGTAGGTGACTCCGGATACCCCAACATGCCGTGGTTGCTGACACCCCTCAGGAACCCTGTAACACCAGCCGAGCTGCGCTACAATGAGGCACATGGTCGGAGCAGGAGGGTGATTGAGCGGACATTCGGCCTCCTGAAAAGCCGCTTTCGCTGCCTGGACAAGACCGGAGGGGCCCTCCCATATGAGCCTGCAAAGGTGTGCAAAATAATACTGGTCTGCTGCATGCTACACAACATGGCGGTGCGGAAGGAGGTGCCTCTCATCCTGGATGAGGATGACGACGACCAACGTCCGGCACCTGTGGAGGATCCCGGCCTGGGCCAGGATGCCAGTGATGATGAAGATGATGGTGACGTCCGCTCTCAGCTCATCAACAACTTCTTCACCTGAAAGTGAGTTTCCAGGAATGTGTTGAGCCAGCTCTGTTGCTGTCTGAGTGTGTCTGTGTGCCACTTGACTGGATGCGTGCTGTGATGTGTCCATTCAGGTGGTGTGTACTCCACAATAGGGTAGTACTGCTAACTAGTGTTTGTGTAGGTGTTTTGCAACATGTTTTGTGCATGTGTATTGCATTTCTCTCCTGTTCGTCTGTGCTTTTGACTGTATCTTGTCTGTCCTTCCCAGGGTCCTTTGCCTGTTGTGTGGTCAACACTGACCCCCAACACCCAAAAGCCAACACCAGTGTGGAAGTTGAGAATTCCCATCAACTGATGTACCACACATCCCTGGACTTCCATTCTCCAAAACATTGTGAGCGTGTGTCCACTGTTACGTAGAATTACCGTGCAACTATTGTGGAATAAACGTGCTGCTGGTGTGTAATGAACCTGTGCTACGCTTTGTTATGTGCGTTGTCTGTCTTCCCACATCTGAGTGACATCTGCTTACTTCACCTGTGGACTTGTTACCACTGACTGTGCTTGGTGTTGTGTCTGTGCATGCCAATGTGTTTCAGGTCAACATCATTGTGTATGATGAGTCACATGGCCATGGTGAGTATGTTTTGTGTTGCCATAGTTGTGTGTCTCCCTCACATGTGTCACATCCCCATGACTGACCTTACATTGGTCACATTGTTGCAGTATTTGGCATGCACTGTGTTGTGTAGCAGATCGACTTCGCCCTGAACATGACAATTTTGAATCACAACAGAGGCAAGTATGGTGTACTGGTGAGTTTATTTACAAACATGTGTGAGTGAGGTGCACAGGATGTTCGGTGCTGTACAGTGGTTTGGGAATCCAAAGTTCACATTTGAGTTGGACGTGCTGGTAGATGAAATGTCCAGAGTAAACTCCACAGTCATCTGATACATTGGCCCAACATGAACCCTCCATGTCATGTGGGCGAGTTGTGTGCGACTGGACAAGGTGAACGGGTTGCGCACAAAGAACATTGTCCAGAACAGGTTTAGAGGCCCTGGGGGATGTGCTGGGACATCTGCCTCTCACATGTCCTTCTTCGAACGACCCCTCTTCTTCCAGGGGGGGGATCCTCATGTGCAGGCCTCTGTGGTGCAGGAGACTCTCCGCCAGTGTCCTCCTCCCTCCCAGTGGCGCTGGCAGATGGTGTTGCGACAGATGTTGTGGGCACACAGGGGGGTGGGGACAGGTTGGTGTTGATCTGGTGGAGGCATTGTAGTATGTCCCGATGCACCGCAGTAAGGGCATCCCACTTTGCCTCCATGCGGGCATGGTGGGCGACCTGCTCCTGTTGCATGTCCTTGAGATCCCCACTACCTGGCCAAATCCTCCGGTGCTATCCTGGTACGCATCTATGATGCGTGCCAGTTGGGGGTCATCATGCAGTCCAGACCCCTCTGCAAGGCGTGCCCTGTGCCTCCCACCCCTCCCAGCACCCCTCTCCACACGGGCAGGACCAGCGGCGGTACGCACAGGTGACCCTGGGACACCTTGGGTGGTGTTGCTGGTGGTGTTGCCTGTAGCTTCCGGGGGGTCCTGTGTCCCTGTGCTGTGGGTGTGGATTGTCCTTGGTCTGTCCGTGTTGGTGGGGGTGCCCTGTCGGTGTCCAGATGGTGGAGGCGTGGGTACAGGGGGGGCAGATGTTGCTGCTGCTGGTGCTGCATGATGGCTCACACAGGAGGGGCCAGGTTGGTCGTTGTCATCCAAAGAGGACAGTGAGAGAGTCAGACTAGAGAGCTCAGTGTCCAACAGAGTCTGGAACTGGGTATCCTCATCATTTAGCAGTGGGTGCCCAGCACGACCTGTGTTTGGAGACACACAATGTGATTTATGTTTCTACATGCATCGTTGGTTCACAAACATGACATTTTCTACTTTTATAACAGATGCCTGCCTGTGCACTGCTTTTTCCCAGCTTGTCACGGACAGAGTTTGATCTTGTTGTTGGCCATTTGCCAGCATGGCCTTGTGCTCCCCACAACAGAGCCCAGTGTCAGACATCTTGTCGGTCCCTTCCCACTCCCTGTGAGGCAAGTATGGTTCAGGTTGATCTTGCTGGGCCATGTGGGTGGGTGCAGGTTGGGTGTGACTGCGAGTCCCATCATACTCTTAGCTACACCCCCCTACCCAGCATGCCCATGCTTCCTCCCTCTTGACTCTGATTCCCTGTGAGGGGGTGTGACAGCAATGGCAAGATGGCTGACTGTGAAATCCTGGTGTTTGTTTGGCTAGCAGTCCCAGCATGGCCTTGTGCTCCCCACAACAGAGCCCAGTGTCAGACATCTTGTCGGTCCCTTCCCACTCCCTGTGAGGCGAGTATGGTTCAGGTTGATCTTGCTGGGCCATGTGGGTGGGTGTAGGTTGGGTGTGACTGTGAGTCCCATCATACTCTTGGCTACACCCCCCTACCCAGCATGCCCATGCTTCCTCCCTCTTGACTCTGCTTCCCTGTGAGGGGGTGTGACAGCAATGGCAAGATGGCTGACTGTGAAATCCTGGTGTTTGTTTGGCTACAAGTCCCAAGTGAGCCCCTGTGCTTCACACAGCAGCAGCCAGTACGGGGGATCTTTTGCTGATATTTCAATGAGGTGTGTGTCAAAGCATTGTACCCGGTGAGTTGTGTGGAGTTTGTGTTGGTGGGGTGTCTCCCCATGCTGATTAGTATGGTCAGGGCTGTCAGTCCTCCTTCCTATCATGACACGTGCTTCCATTGTAGGGCGTGCAAGTTGTCTTTCAGGATGTCAGTCAGTGGTGTCCTGCTTCTGATTTGCATACAACCCCTAGCAGGAGCCAGTGTCAGCCATCTTGTCAGTCATTTTCCACTCCCTGTGATGTGGGCATGTTTCAGAAAGGTCTTGGTGGGCCAATGAGGAGGGGGAGCATTATCTGTGACTTCAGGCCCCATCATGCTTTTGGCTACACTCACTTCACCTGCATCCCCACTATTCCTTCCTGACAGTCAGCTGCACTGTGAGGTGGTGTGCTTGTGGTGGCAAACTGTCTTGCTGGATGTATTTGGCTTAGTGCCAGTGGCTTGCTCTATTTGTTTAAAGGTTGGTGCATGTCATGACAAAGTCCCCAGTCACTATGAGATGGCAGGTATTTTGTTTGTGTGACTGGCATACACATCTTGGGTTGATTATCTATTGGTTAGTGTAGGTTTGCTTGGGGTGCATGGTTTCACTGTCCCCTTGCCAAACAATCTTGGGTTTGTTGTTTGTGTGCTCACCAGTCTCTGGGATGTCTGTTAGGCCATGGACGCTCTCTGGTGGTAGGATGTCCCACACCTTCTCCTCCCAGGTCCTGAAGTAGACTTGTTTGGCAGGAGGTGCGCTGACTCAAGGCGTGATCTTTCTCGATGTGCACGTCATACCACCTGTTCTGGATATCGTCCTTGGTTCGCAACGTTGGTGCTTGTGCGTTCACCTTGTCCACAATCCTCGCCCACATCTTTGTTTTCTGTGAGATGGGGGTCCTTTGAACCAATGTACCAAACAAATGTGGCTCTACTCTGATGATCTCGTCTACCAGCACTTCTAACTCACTATCTGTGAACTTTGGATTCTTCTTTGGGGGCATGGTGATGGGTGGTGGTGGTGAGGGATGTGTGTGTGAGGGTGCAAGTGATATTGGTTTGGTGTTGGTTTTGCTGTGTGTATGTGTGTGTGCTTTTGTATGAGGTGCTGATGGTGTGTGAGTTGTGTGATGGGTGAGTTGTGAGTGTTTCTGTGGTTGCTGTGTACTGGTGTTTGCTGCAGGCTGTGTCTCCTGTTTGCAAGGGATGATGGTAGTGATTGTAGTCCTTTATATAGTTGTAGTTGTGGGTGTGTCTTTGTCCAATTAATTTGTGTTGGGTATTTATTGGCTTAGTCATTGCTTGTTTGGTCCTTTTTTTGTGTTTTTTCCTTTGTGTTTTGTAGGCATGTAGGAGACGTTCATGTGATGGAAACGGACGCTGCTGTTGTCTCGTGCGGGCTTCTCCGCCTCGTTCACGCTGCCTGTCTTCTGTGTTTGGTAGGCGTCGTTCGCGGCGGTCTCTATTGCTTGAGTGCCGGGTTGTCTGTGCGTGTCGGTCGTGCGGCTTGGTCTCCGTGCGAGTCGGTCTGGTTTTACACGCATTGCATCGTACTGCGCTAATCGTACATCGCGGGTACGGGTCGGTCGGGTTGATTCCGGGTTCGTGTCGGTCGGTGAATATCGCGTCGGTTTTCCGGCCGGATCACTATTTTCCCTCCGGTTCGTACGGCTTGTATTCCGTACGTGTCGATTGTAATTCACTTGCGTTGCATCGTACTGCACGGGTCGTACGGCGCTGGTCCGTGTCGGTCGGTATTCGGTCCGGGTCCGTGTCGGTCGGTTCGTTTTGCGGCAGGAATTGGAATTGGCACCATGGCGTCTTATTAGGATGTCGGTTGGAAAGCACACGACCATAGGTCGGAGGCCTTCCGACCGACATCCCTGGTTTGACTTCCGACCGCCGTATTACGAATATGGCGGTTGGGATTCGAACTGGCTGGTCATTCCGGCTGGCTTTAGACGGGCTCAAGGAGCGAGTCGGCCAGTCAGAAACCCTCCATAATACCCTACTGATGGCGTTTCTGCTGTTTTGATTATGATGTCGGTTTCCGATAGGCTTTCCATGTCGGTCTTTCTAACATGGAAAGCCTGTCGGAAAGTGACTTGGGGGCCCCTAGCAGGGCCCCCATCCCTCAGTGACCTCTGGCTGGGGGCCTGTGGGGCACATATGGTGCCCCCTGTAAATCCCTTCACCGTGAGGGGCCTGCCACACGGTGAAGGGATTTGCACAAACTCCCATTTCTCTATGGGAGCTTGTGCTGCAGGTGGAAACCGCCAACAGCACAAGCTCCCATAGAGAAATGGAAGTTTGCGACCGCACAATGTGCGGTCACATCATAATACGGTGTTTAGAACCGAACCTTTACTGAAATTGTACACAAAATATAAATACATTTAAAAATGGTAAATCTAAATTGAATTTTAATAATTAATTTATGTGTTTTATTCTGTCCAAACACCTGGGTCACTCAAAAAGAAAAAAGGACCCAGGGTCTCCCCAGAAACTTCTCTTTTGCTAGCAACTCTCTTTGCTAACTCACCCCGCATTCGTCCACCATTAACCAAACATCGGTGCTCAAGAAGGGTTAATCAGCAATCCCTTGTTACAAAGTGAACATACAATTTCAAAAGGCAGTCCTGTCTCCTTCCCTCCACACTTTTGTTTCTAGAGTTGAACACTCCTCCTCAGAAGTGCAAGCTCTTCGGCTCTCAGGGGACTGTTTCACAACCTCCATTGTGTGCCATGTAAGACCATGGGCAATCCCAAATGGATACCACTTGCAAGAACATAAACACACGATCGCAAGCAGGAGTCCTGCTATCATACACCATGTAAATGCAATGTCAGCAAAGGTTCTGGCCATGACATGTGAGTGGAACTTCAATTGAGTGTATCTGTAGTCTGTAGGCATTATATTCATATCCTAAACATGTAAAAATGGCTTGTTCAGCTACCATCACTAAAAACACAGCATTCTGCCGTCACTCTTGTTGTACGTTGCCAAGGACACAAACAGCAGTCTTGTGCCCAAGGTATGCTTTTTTTACACCCGTTCTTGACCTCAGAACTAGACATGGGCCTCAATCACAAGGCGTACAGCAAACAGGCAGGATTTCTTGTGTGCTGAAGCTAAAACAAAGTTACAGTCAGGGTAACAGGTTCACTTGCAGTTGGGTCACGTAAGGCAGGGGTACACATTGTCTACCAACAAGATGGGATATTCTCATCCTATCCAACTTTTTCAGTAGCAAATCACTCTGTTCTCGGCATGCTGTAGAAGCACCAAGCCACAAGGCCTTACCACAGAGCCTGGCCATAACGATCCTTCTGTGGATCAGAATAAGTCAATCTTCTATGCTTCTTGCTTAGCTCCTTGAGGTCCCTTCTTATAAGCAGCCTTCTTTTCATACAGGGGTTAACACCAAGATGTATGCAGATTCTGGTTCTCCTTACTCCATCGTGAATGAGACGGTATGGAATTCACAATTTGTCCCAAAATTAGGTAACATGTTAGAGTTGACGGACATCAGTCCAGAGGGTTATTCCGGTGAAAGAATTGACATTCTGGGATACAGAACTCTAGTCTTTAGATTCAAAAACCGTGAGTGTACTACCAAATTATATGTGTCAAAAAAAGGACCTTCGGTCTTAAGCTGGTTTGATCAGGGCAAATTAGACATTGTCCTTAACCCCAATAGCCCTGATCCAGTAATGGTAATTGATGAGTCTAATGGCCTTAGTGAACTCTTATTACGCAAATTTCCCAATGCTTTTAGAACTGATATAGGTAAATTAAATAATTTTAAACATGAAATCCGTTTAAAAAAAGATTCATGTTAAAAAATTCACAAGGCACGCAACATTCCTTTAGCTGTCCGTGAAGAGGTTAAAAAAGAGTTAGACTCGCTAGTGAGAGACTGCATCATTGAGAAGATTGAGTCCTCTGAGTGGGTTTCACCCATTGTCGTTGCTAAACGTGCCAATGGGAAAATTAGATTATGCATTGATTTACGCCATTTAAACAACAACATCATCATTGATCAGTTTCCTTTACAGGAACATTCACCGCTTTTGTCCAGGTGAACCCTCAAAGTCGCTAAATTAAAATGAGCCCCTGATAGCTATGATAGAGAGCATAAAGGCTAAAGTTACAGCAATAAAGCATTATGCAGTAGCAGATCAGTAATGAAGTCAAACTTTGGCCTGCACAGAATTTCGATTACGCTGAGGTAATTGGAGTAATTTTGATAATTCCACATTACTATTTGACGTGGAATTACCAATAATTATGTGATTAATCCTGCATGCGTAATTAAGAGCAATTTGAGAGAAAAAAATCATACTGCAAGAGCACATTTAACGAGCACGAACAGCCCCTTGTGCTCGCTATTTGTGCTCTGCCACATAAGCAGTGTTTCTTAGCGCAAAATGCATCCTCTTGCCCATTTTAGATGCGAGGGGCCATTTCTGCGCGAAAACATGAATTACTCTTCTACATGAAACATAATCTCACAGAATTCTTAGGTCATTCCACTTGATTACACTAAACGGAATTATGCAAGTTATGCCTAAAGTGTAAAACAACAAAAATCCCAGATTGAATTAGAAAATGTAGTAAAAGTTAACAAAAGAAATGATATAAAAATGACAAAAATCCAACGAAGGGGGACTACAGATATGAATTTTTGAAGAACAAGTAGAAAAAGTGCCAAAAAACGCAAAGCGCTAATGATAGTCACTGGTCTCGGTAGACTAGGACCTACATGCAATTTGAGGCTGACCGCAATGGATCAAGGGTTGAATACACCCACCAGGTTCATTGTGGCCAAAGAGTTCACCTTCTGACTTAGATTCTAATTTAATTATAAGTCAGTGGCCTGTTTCACTGTCATGGTGATAGAGTAAATTAAACACAAGGAGATGATGGACGGAGCGCTGAAACTTTTCAGACCCTCCCCCACAGTCACAGATCATTGTTCTTTAGCTCACTTCGCCACCCCAGTTCAGACCCAGCCAAATGCAAATCAGTCTTGACCCTGTGCCTCATGGGAACAGTCTAGACCGAACTGCCAAGCCAGATCTTCCCTGAACTGGAAACAAGCATCCTGGGACTGGTTTCGGGTTAACACCCCATATCAGCCAGGCTAGCTTGAATTCTGTGGCAAAGTGAGCAACGGGCCCACGTCTGGGCATACCCTGACAACTTAGGGCCAACAAAGCAAACAGATGGAGATGATGGATGTAGCGCTGAAGCTTTTCAGACACTCAACTCCAGTCACAGATCTGTTGGCGGGGTATGCTAATTTGACCATGTTACAAGTGGGAGTACGGGCATTTTACAAACTGGATAGCAGGGGTAAAGTGCCCATAGTTCTAAAGGCAGAAAAAAATTAACTATAGGGTCCAGCAAAAGGCGAAATCTGGGGTGCCTAGACAGAAATGGCACTTTTCTAGCCACCAATGTCAGTCCTCAGAACAGTGAACTAACAGCAGTCACTCTAAGTACAGAAAGGCACAAATAGAGTGCGTCTGAACCACAGAGGTCAGCTGTGGGTCTCACTACAAGTCACAACAGGTCCTCAGAGTACGTCCATGACTCTAGTGTGCATTTAGGCCTAAAAATGTAAAACATAATCTAAACTCACTATGGGGATGCGGGATAGGGATGCAAGTTCTAACGGCCATACCTGGGACCATTTCCTCCCACAATATTGTGAATATGTTTCATTGTGTGGAATCAAGTTTACAATGGGGAATATGTTTTAGCTGTTAGAAAAGTAGTTTACTGTGGTGAATGTGTTTCAGCTGTATGATATATGTGCTTTAGTGTAGGGAGTGTGCCTTAGGTGGTCAGTATGCAGTTTACTTTTGAAAGTTTTCTTCACATGTGTAATGTATAGTTTACTATTTGAAGTTTGTTTTATATGTGTGGTGCTTAATTACTAAGGGAAGTGTGTTTTACATGTGAGGGGTCTAGATTACCATGAAGAACATAATGAGTGTGTTTTAGATGGGTGGTGTGTGGATTATCATGTAGAATGTGTTATAGGGTGTAGTGTGTAGAATATAGTGAATGTGTTTTAGATGTGTGGTGTGTACTTTAGTGTCGAGATTGTGTTTTAGGTGTGTGTTGTGTTGATTATCATGGTGTTAAAAATAAAAAAACAGCACGTTGGGAAGTCTAGGGTCCACCTAGTGTTTAATGAAAAATAGCTATAAATCAGAATAGCAAAAGAAGAAAGACAATTGTAATTTCAACTGACCAGGGCACTCACGAGAAACAGTTACACGGAGCATAGAGCTAAAAAACACATAAAAAATGATACATATATGTATATGTTTTTTATTGATATACATCAAAGAAGCGTAATCATGTAATAGATACTCCTTACTCTCCGAAAAACGTAACTAACGAGCAAGTACCAGGCTCTTCCCCCCGAGGATATGCTGGGCATAATGAGAATATGACACCATTACATACAGTTTCATTATTTTTCTGAAATCCCTGTTCCAATTGCCAAATTTTAAAGTAAGGTTGCACTTCTAGGGAATGCGCAAAGATACAACCCTAAGCCCTACAGTTTATGGGCTTACTGATGCAATGAAAATTAGCAATCACAATTAATGCCAAAAGAAGCTTTACTTTACTGTAAAACCACATTAATATTTGACTAAACATTATGATACATTCTGGATTATGTACCTGATTACTAACACTATATTAAATAAGATTATCTGAACATGATACAGGCAAGACCTACGTTTTCAAACACCCCCTTTTTTCCAGGAGGAACAATTTCAGTTTACAACAATTCAATAGAATACAGTCTCATAGTTTCTTTATTAATCTTGTTGTTGTTGCTTTCCTCTACAGTCTCATAGTTTCTTTATTAATCTTGTTGTTATTGCTTTCCTCGCCACCCTGGGAAGTAGCAAGCGTAAAAGTATTGGCAGTGTCTTTATTTATGCAAGAGCCTTGGATGACGCACAGTATTAGACTAGTAGCAATATATATAAAAACCACAATGAAAACAACACCAGTAATGGATTAAAATATCTTCATACACCAAGGGCTGCAAATCTCTCCCAACCAAGTCCAGATCAAAGGGTGGGGGTGAAGTCAGGGCCGCCCTGTATCATGTACATTCTTTACATCCTCCTTAATGTTATCTATTTGCTTGTGTATACTGGGGAAAGAGTTGAGAAGATGGGTGCAGCATGCAGCATTCAAGCCCTACAATTGCACAAACCCCCCCTAATTGGCGGCTAAGTTAGTAATTCATAAAACATGCTAGAATACAGTACAAAAGCTGTAAGTAATAACGATATAAACCAACTTCATAAGATACAGAAAAAGGTAAAATGTTTAAAACTACTCTAAAACAGTACATCTGAATTTAATAGTTCGGAAACATTGTGGGATACCTACTGCAACATCAACAAGTGCATAGTCACCAAAGATCCACTTGACTTGTGTCTTGACCATATCTGATATTTAAGGAAGACTGTTTTAAAAACGTTTTACAATCAATTAAATAAAAGAGACAGTCAAGAAGAATATGACATACAGGGCATTTGGCGTTTAACAAAACATGCAAATGCCATTTCTTTCCTGTACCTTCATATAAAACTCTGGTCTGAGGAAAATTAGATACATCAAAGGCAACTTTTGAGAATTTCAATGCACAGCTTGGGATCTGGTAAATTATAGGTGTAAGAATAAAGGGCGAGATTTACGACGGTTTTTGCATGCGCAAACGGGTTTGCGAACCCAATTGCACATACAAAAACCAATAGGGGTATGTACCATTCCAAAATAGCAAGTCGGAAATTATTTGGAATTGCAAGTCGCTATTAGGAAGGGGCGATCCCTTCGTAATAGCGAGCGCAACCCCATGAACAAATGTTTTGTGACCGTAATTGTGGTCTCAAAACACTCGCAAATTACCACCCTCTTCAAGAGGGTGATAATGGGGTCGCAAAAGGGAAGGAGTCGCAACGGGACCCCTTCCCCTTTGCAAATGCAGGGGGAAATAGTTTTTAAGGTCCCAAGGACCACTGCCTACCCTTAAAAAATTAAACGAAAATGTTTCATTTATTAATTTTTTTAAATGCATCCCATTTTCCTTCAAAGAAAACGGGCTGCATTTGAAAAAACAAAGCTGCTTTGTTAAAAAGCCATCCCAGACATGGTGGTCTGCTGAGCCCAGTAGGCCACCATCGCTGGGAGGGCTGGCATTCCCCATGGGCTCGCAAATTGCGAGAGGCTCGCAATTTGCGACCCCATTGGGATTTGCAAAACAGTGTAATAACACTGTTGTATATGCATAATAGCACCTTGCAAATTGCGAGTCACAAAAGACTCTCAATTTGCGAGGCGCTATTTTGTACGTCATACATCTGGCCCAAAGATCTGTAAACATGATTGAAGATTTATTAGATAAAAAGATAATGTCCAGAATATAAAGCACTTGTGTAGTGTCTTGCGATATTTTAATATGGAACACTTTTGGCTCCTAACAGACTCCGATGAGCTGTGACGTAGGAATCAGAGCGCACTGCCATGAAAGTTTGTTTTAGAATGTTGAGTTCACAGTTACACACAGTAGAATAAATATGTAAAATACTAAGCTCCTTGCTTGGCAAGGTCATTGGAGGGTAACCAGACTGGGAAGACACTACAAATGGCAGTGAGACAGGGGATAAGTAACCCAAAGAATGATCGTGCTCTCCCTGACAGTTTGCCACGGTCCAAGCAATGTGCTCGTGCATGCCACGTGTGTCGCTGTCAAAGAACAGATTTGACGCTACATGCATGTGGAGTCAAAGCACAACTCCAGCCACTGAAAAGCAGGTGAAGACAATGGAAGCTATGCAAAGACGCTACACATTGAAGGTCGAGAAACTGCTGGTTATGCCATCCTTAAAGGTACTCTGCTGCCACGCAAGCTAAAGTTGCACATTATACGGACTGTTAACACTGAAAGCGGATTCTACCTGGTTTTTGAAATAATGCTTTGAATGGAAGCGTTGCAAGGCGGAGATCAACCAGGTGTTAGAAAATGCAAATTGACATTTTGAAGAAAATAAATAAATGACTTACTGAATACTCTAAAAGTAGTCATCATGCTACGGTGAAGTTGGCTCAAGGAGAAGTGTTCGGGGTTGTGCTTAGGGAGCTGTCATACCCCAAGTGGTTCATTCACAAAGTTGCAGAGTGGAGCCCAGAAACACTTCATAGATCTTTGGAAAATAAGGAGCAGCGAGCGACGCTCAGAATCGAGAATGTTTCCAGACAGCTGCAAAGAAAGTCACGTTTCCAGCTATCTTTGAAGATGAGTCAGAGGCCAGCACATTGCAAGGTCTCACAGGTGAGGTGTCTACAACAAGTCACAGGGATCCACCCACTGTGTCATTAAATTCCACACTGGTCTACAATGCTGCAGCATTCCTGAAACCACCACCATCTTTCAAAACCTCCAAAAAACAAAATAGAAACATTTGTTGATTTCATTGATACACTTAAAGAGACTGATAACAAAATGATTATCAAGTATCTAAAAAATTTTGCTGGTGATGGTGAGCCATAAGGAAAGTCTTGCTAACTGTATTGTCAGATTAGAGAAACACTAAATCTCAAGTTCAGTCCAGTACCCAACGTTGAATACAAAAGATACATTTTCAGTCAAGAATGTCAAAAAGTTTGTGAAACTATTGAGGAATTTGGGGAGAGACTTAATGCACTAATCAAATACTGTAAATTCAATTAATTTAATGATGTGGAAGCTATGCGACTTATAGTGTTTGATGGATGCTTCGCAGATTAATTCAGACGACGAATGCTGAGAGAAACTCTTAGTGTGGAGTGAGTGTTGATGACTGCCTGAGCTGAGGAACGTGCTGAAAGACAAGCTGCTGACATGGAGGCTTGAGGTGTCCAGTGAATTGGTCATGAGCATAAAGTAAGCCAAAGCAAACAACTGTGTACAAGTAAAAAAAAGTTATGTTTTAGATGTAGTATTTATTTCCACACAAAGGTTAATGTTCTGTCATTGGACAGATATGTTAAGACTGTGGAAAGAGATCCATTTTGTGACAGTTTGTAAAGTGAAGAAAAAGGCAAGTGCATCATGGCGCAAAGACAAAATGGCTGCTAGAACATTCCAGAGGCAACGTTCGACGCATCCCCAGAAGGCAAAGCAGTCACTTCAATTGAGGCAAATTGACACTGAAGGAAGTCGATTGCCAACTAAATCATTGTCAAACAGTTTGTCCACCTCAGTGAAAGTGAGGAAATGGTTGCATCATGTCAATATTTACCTCGGAGAAATGAGTGCCTGTCAGACTAGCTGCTTGCAAGGAAAAATATCAGTCAAAGAAAAGACGACATGCTACGGTACCAAAGTCATACAAACATAGTCCGAAAATTGCATTAAAAATAAATGACCGCTTTATACTTTTCATCATCTACAGTGGCACATCAATAAACATAATACCTGAAGAAAAATATAATCAATTGTCTCCATTGCCATGACTTACACCATTGAAACCAAAGTGTATACTTGTGCTGCATCGACGCCCAAAAACGTCAAGGTTTATTTATAGAAAACGAAGGTGCAAGCACCTATTAATGTGCTTCAAGGGACAGCAGCAAGGGACTGTTGACTCAGTTTTAGTACTGGAGATGATATGGCACTGATTTATGTAAATTACAACCTGAATGCTCCCCACAAAATAGTAAGTCAATATCCTTCATTGTTTTATGGTTTGGGAAAGCTAAAGACTATGAAAGCAAAGTTACACATTAATTACGATGTCCGTCCTGTTGCTCAAAGACATAGACGAGTTGCTTTTCAGTTACAAGAAGCTGTTGTAAAAGAACTTGAATCATTACTTAAGCATGATATGGTCCGATGCCATGGGTTTCTCCCATGGTGGTAGCGCCCAAAAAGGACACCTAAGGAGCTGTATGAATATGCTTTCTTATGCACCAAGCAAACAACGCAATGAAACAAGAAAGACATCCAGGGCCACATATTGCTGACATGATGTGAGAAGTTGGCCTTGCATATGCTGGTCACTAGTTATAGTGGCCACCTTGCACCAGTCCAATTCGACTCTTATGGTAGATAGGCTTAAGACAACCTTTTAAAGAAAGCTATCCTAGTGGTAGCTGTGGAGAGCAGCCTTCAGGCTAAGTCTCAGAGGAATGTAAAGCAGCTTGTTTTACCTTATAATCTCTTGAATTACCAAATGAAAGGACAACACACAGGTATATATTTCAAATATATATGTATTTATTTCTAGACACACTCTACTAATCTCTTTATGAGATTAGAAGCCAGGAACACATTCAAATATCAACGTTTCACAATAAGTTAAGCACAAATATGGCTGGGGCCCTAGGGGCGTACCAGACCATGTACTAAAAAAGAGGTTTAGGAAAGTCGACTTGCAGAATGACAAGACCTAGGGCCTGTAGAATCGCAGGGGCTTCACTACTGCAGTGAAAGCAGGTAAGTAACAGACCCACGGGAGACGCATGCAGTGTGTGAACACAGCCGCAGGTTCCCTATTGATTACAATGGAGCAAGTCGCGGTTTGATTTTTAAAGTTTTAGGGTACTTCGAGGAAGTCTACAAACAAGCCACTTACAAGGTAAGTAATTTGAGGGCCAACACACACTAGGGCACTGGAGTGCACGAGTTACCTCACCCAGGGAAGCCGGGTGCATAGGTGTCTTGGTGTCGGGTCGCGTCGCTGTTTTCTATGTAGACCAAAGAAGACTTGCTGCTTGCGGTGACTGAAAAAGTGTCCGGTGGAATCCAAGGCTGGATTCAAGATGCAGATGACCTGAAAATTGAAGGGACAGTGTTCACAATCACTTGCCAGTGACCCGGGGCCAGGAAGATGGATGCCCACGGATGTCGGGTGATTTCAGGTGATCAAGGGTATATTGACTCTTCGCTCACGAGGTCCAGGAAGGATCAACGATGACCAGCAGCTGGATTCGGAGTGTCCCATAACGTCTGCAGCTGACTGCGGTGTTGGAAAACGGATTGAAGCCAACAAGCCTTGGCACCAGCAAGTCTTGTGTAGAGTGAAGAAAGTCGATGGTGCCGACCAGCAAGGTCTGAGGGACTCACCCTGCAAGGGTGAGTGAGGGCAGGTCTGGAGCAACCAGAGGAGCCCTTTGAGTTGATAAGAAAGTCTTTGGGGGACCCACAAGCCAACGGGCAAGGGATTGTGTAGACGCCTCTTGAGGAAATGCTTCACAGGAGCCCACGGTCACTTTGGACAGGGTAGGCCTCTGATTTTCGCTGCAAAACCTGCTGGAGGCTTGGGTCACAAGTGGTCCAAAGCACAAGTTTGTAGAACATCGTGAAGGGGTTGCACTTGACAATAGTGCACGGTTCCCAGATATTGTGGTTCCTCGTCACTCTTGGGGTCCACTCGCCTCAGCTCTGCTGGGGACTCACAATGGCCATCGAGAAGTCAGGAAATCTACTTCCAAGGTTGCAGGGACTTCGGACTCCGACGGGAGCGGGAAAGTTTGCAACCATTGGTTAGAGTTTCTGGTGCCAGCCAAGGAGGGGAGTCACTCCTTGACTCCAAGGGAGATTCATCTGTCTTCCAAAAGTAGTGGAATGTCGAACGGCCAGGATTCTTCTTTGTAGAGCGTTGTCCAGGGTTATCTGTTTTGCAATGGCAAGGTTTGCTATCTTATACTGAAGATAGGGGAGGGACTAGCTCTAGGAGCACTCCTCTGGGAGTGTCAGGGTAGGGGGTGGTTACAACCACTTCCCTTTGTCCAGTTTCACGCCAGAGCTGGGGCAGGTAGCCCCTGAACCGGTTTGAGCTCACATATACACAGCGGAGCCTACTGCTCCCCCAGTGCAGGACTTCAAAGCACTCTAGAAGTGCACCCACCCAGCCCCAATACACTAAATCCTGTCTGGAAAGTGGTGACACCTCCCTGTGACAGGATGCCTATTGTTGGGCCGCCTCCACTGCGAGTTTCAGTCAGCAGCAGGAGGGCAGCCCAGTGTCTGTGCTGGTGGCATCCATTTTGTGATGCCAGGGCTCTTTCAGATTTCTACCGTGTTACCACAGTAGGTACATGTCGTCCCCTCTAGAAGGGTGGGATCATACCCCACACCAGTTACTGGTGTGGGGGTATGATTCCAAGTTGTTTGACACCAAACACGACATGTTATGATGCAGTCATTCCAAAGTTAGCATTACCGGGAGGTTATAATGCACTTAAGAGTATATGGTTTAACCGCATCCACAAACAGCCACAAGGAATAGACCCTGCCAGCTGCAGAGGGGCCCTGCTCAGGCAGAGACACCCCCTCACATTGTAAACCAAGCACCCTGCCCTCAGGATTGATAGGGCCTGCCATAGGGGTGGCTGATAGGTTTATATGTGTGTGTATGGTGAGATATAGGAACCTATACCTCTGTGGGTAGTGCTAACACTACCTCTCCCAGGCTGCAGTAGCAGGCCTGTGGTGTCAGATTTAGTCTGCTTCCCAGGGGTGGCATAAGACATGCTTCAGCACCTGGTAGGCCTGTGAAGTACCTATGCCCTTGGTACCTAAGGTACCATATACTAGGGGCTCATAAGGTACCACAGTATCCAATCACTAGTGCATCTAGTATGCACTCAGAGTTGTTTAGAGAGAACAGAGAGACTTGGGCCCTGATTAGCAGGGACCCAGCCAGACTATAGCCAGAAACCAGTGTATACATCAGAAAAAAAGTGGGGGCAACATAAGTGCAGATCTTACTCTCCTACACATGATAACCCAGTATAATGGTGAAAGGTTTTTTTCTCGCCTTGATTTAAATAAAGGTTATCAGCAGGTGGAACTTCTAGAAGATTGCAGATATATTATAACCTTTGCTACACGCGTAGGATTGTTTTGCTATAAATGACTCACTTTTGGTGAGTCATCGGCTGCAGAACTTTTTCAAGACATCATTCAATGTGTAATAAAGTAGTTATGAACACATTCAACTATAGCAATGCCATATTGATATTTGGATGCAAAAATAACAGATGATGGATGGAATGCTGAATTAATCAAACATTCACCCCCAGACACAGATCTGGGTTAAATCCATAGTTTTTTGCACGCCACACTATTCCAGTTTAGACCCAGCCATATGCAAATCAGTCTTGACCCTGTTTGCCATAGGAACAGTCCAGCCAGGCCAGGTCTTCCCTGGACCAGAAATAAGCATCCTGAGACCAGTTTTAAGGTAACACCCTTCATCAGCCAGGCTAGCTTGAATCTGGTGGTGTATTGAGCACAAGTCCCACTCCGGGCATACCCTTTCCACTTAGGGCAACAAACGCAAAAAGAACAGATGATGGACGGAATGCTGAAGTAATCAAACTTTCACCCCCATTCACAGATCTGGGTTAAATACATCATTTTTTTGCACGTGATAAGTGCATCTTTTTGAGAGTTACAAGAATGTGAGAGAAGTTTCCACAAAATCAACAAAGCCATTGAAACTGCTACTGAAATGGCCTATTTTAATCCAAACCTTCTTACTGAGGTTGTTGTTGATGCTAGGGTTAGGCTCTATCCAGGCACAATAAAGTGGATACTCCCATGCTCGAAGTCATATTGTGACATATGCCAGTAGAAATTTGTCCTTAACGGATGTGCTTACTCTTAGCTTGAGAAATAAAGTTTGGCCGTGGTATGAGCTTGTGAACATTTCCATGTATTCCTGTATGGAAAGCCTTTTACGCTGGTAACTGATCATCAAGCTTTATTTACTATCTTTAACAATCTAAAAGCCAAGATGCCTTCTCACATTGAACGTTTACAAGAGTAGGATTACTCTATTGTACATCATCCAGGGAAGGATCAAAACCCTACTGACATATTTACATATTTAAATAACGAACCAAACCACATTCACTGGATGATGCCATCAGTGATGTCATCAGTGATGTCATTTGAGATGTCATCCGTGATGTCACTGACCATGTCATGAATGATGTAATACAGTGTTTCCCAAACTGGGGTCCGAGGACCCCCAGGGGTCCTTGGCACATTCCTAGGGGGTCCGCAGGCAGCAGTTTTAAAAGCACTGCAAAGTTCCTTGTAAAATTAGCAGTTTTCGAGCAACTATAAAAGTGTCAAGAAAATGCCTGTGATTAATGTACCTGCTGGGGAGAGTTGAGAGATTTGTTTAGTGGCAGCTTTGACTTATCTAATGTGACACAGAGGGTTAATATGCCTACTGCAAAGAACGTGTACAATGCATTTTAAAAAACAGTATTTTATGTGCATAGGTCAGTGGGTTACTGATTTTGTCACAGGAGATTCTTTCGTTACTGTGCAATTCATAAGGGATAATCGTAATCTAGCAGTGTCCAATAAACTGTCATCAAAGAGCTGCTTGCAAACTGCATGGTAAAAGTTAGCAACATATGTTTATTCCCAGTCTATCATTATCCTGATGCTGCTATGTTCCCACTTCCTGTACATGAACAATTTTGTAATGCTGTTTTGTCACTCCTATGTGTGCTGCCTAATGCAGCACACATGGAAGTTACAAAACGTCATTTTTATTAAAGATTGTTTATGTGCAGGAAGGGTCACCATCCTGAACATAAACAATCAAAGGTGTTTTGCTTTTTCCGTTGGAAAAAGCAAAAACGAGGAGAAATAAGGCATTTCTCCTCATTTCGACAAGTTAAGACCAGGTTTTTCATGGTCTTAACTTGGGTGCTGTCTCCTATTTCAGCTAACCTTGTAAATAGAGGGCAGCGTCAAAATCAATGGGTGTTGGAGTGAAACGCCCACTGCAAATCCCACTGCCCACCTTTTTCACGCTAAGCATTGCGTGAAAGGGTTCCTTATTTACAAGGCAGCGTTAAGCCACAATAAGTGGCTTAACACTGCCTTGTAAATAAGGCAAAGCCCCTATTGCCACAGGAACATTGCAAAAAGTGACGCAACGATGGCGATAGGGACTTGTAAATATGCCCCTAAAATCCTTAGTAATTTGAGTATTTGCTTTGTGTGCATACGTTTGTTTATTTTTTTCGAATTACTGTTTTAATGTTTGAAATTTAAATCCTACAAATTGCTTGGGGGTCCCCAGCTTCCAGTGGTGACTCAATGGGGGTCCTCAGGAGTCAAAAGTTTGGGGACCACTGATGTAATATATGACATCATCAGCAGTGGATTGCGGGCGCGCAAGATGTAGTTAGTACAACTAACTATATCGGAGGAATTTCAATGGTTTTGTTCGAGTGAAATGTCCAGCTAACTATAACACCCTTAAAACCTATTGTTTTTTCAGTGAATTTCTAAGGTTTTTTTACATGCTAATTCCTAACTATATCAGGCACGACACCTATGGTTTTTTCAGTGAATTTCAAAGGTTTTTTAAATGCTAATTCCTAACTATATCAGGCCTGAAACCTATGGTTTTTTAAGTGAATTTCAATGGTTTTTTAAATGCTAGTTCCTAACTATATCAGGCCTGAAACCTATGGTTTTTTCAGTGAATTTCAAAGGTTTTGTAAATGACAATTTTTAATGTATTAATTGTTATACTGATTTTTTTTATACTGATTTGCTTTATTTTTAAATATATTTTTTTTAATTACATTATAACTTCATTATACATTACAATACAAAATATACTTTCTCAGAATGAATTACTTTAGTTTAAATACTTGGCAAACAGGCAACAGACTTTTAAGTACAGTAGTTACAGTTGTTGCAACGGGCAACACAATTTCAAACACAAAGCAACATTGAGCTCAATGTGAATTTCTAGTTAAATGCAATTAGTTACTTTATGGATTACTTTTCTAACCACAGGACTGGATCCTAGATTCAGTCCTTTGACATCTCCTGTAAACAGTTGAGTAAAAGCGTTTTGGTTACAGTAGTTATTTTTAAGGAATATTATTGTATTTTAAAAGTTGACACTTAGAAAACTTTTCACATAGAATCACCAATGTTATCCTATGGCAGAAAATTCACTTAGCAGGTAAATAGTGTTATCGTTACTTTCTCTTACTCAGTGGTGGATCCTGGATCCAGCACTGGCCAACCTCCTGTAAACAGTTGAAAGAATGTGTTTAAGTCATACAGACGATTTTTTAGGAATATTTTTAGTTTGTGAAAATAGACACTTAGAAACTTTTCTGCTGAAAACCACACAATGGATTCCTATGGAAGGAAATACAAGTTACTGGTAAGTACGCTTAGAATTACTTTTCAGAGTCAGTGCTGGGCTAAAAGTTGCAGCACTGGCTTCTCTCTTGATAACAGGTGAGTAAATCGGAATTTGTAGTTCGGCTGATTTTAGAGGAATATTTGTACGTTTCAAAAATGAACACTTAGGAAGTTTTCTGCTGAAACCCACGCAATGGATTCCTATGGAAGGAAATACAAGTTACTGGTAAGTAAGCTTAGAATTACTTTTCAGAGTCAGTGCTGGGCTAAAAGATGCAGCACTGGGTTCTCTCCTGATAACAGGTGAGTAAATCGTAATTCGTAATTCGGCTGATTTTAGAGAAATATTTGTACGTTTCAAAATTGGACACAGAGAAACTTTTCTGGTGAAAACCACAATGGATTCCTATGTAAGGAAATACAACTTACTGGTAAGTACGCTTAGAATTACTTTTCAGAGTCAGTGCTGGGCTAAAAGATGCAGCCCTGGTTTCTCCCCTGATTACAGGTGAGTAAATCGGAATTCGTAGTTCGGCTGATTTTAGAAGAATATTTGTACGTTTCAAAATTGGACACTTGGAAAATTTTCTGGTGAAAACCACACAATGGATTCCTATGGAAGGAAATACAAGTTACTGGTAAGTACGCTTAGAATTACTTTTCAGGGTCAGTGCTGGTCTAAAAGATGCAGCACTGGGTTCTCTCCTGATAACAGGTGAGTAAATCGGAATTCGTAGTTTGGCTGATTTTAGAGGAATATTTGTACAATGGTGAAGAAAGGGGGCGGCCTGAGGTGACGTGTGCAAACACGCCCTGTGGCGCATTTTAAGTTGGGGAATTAATTCCTCTTAAATCCTGAGGTCCCCTGGAGGCCAACTAGCCCACCAGGTACCTCCAGGATGCGCCAGGGAGCTGCATTGCAGAGAGGTGTTCAGAGGCCATGCCCCTTTTTACAACACTCTGCAACGCAGCTCTGTGGCGCTCACTGGAGGTACCTGGTGGGCTATTTGGCCCCTAGGGGAACCTCTGGATTGAAAAGGAATGCATTCCCCAACTTAAAACGTGCCACAGGGCGTGTTTGCACAGTATCACCTCAGGCCCCGCCCCCTACCTTCACCACTGTGCAAACGCGCCCCGTGGCGCGTTTTACGTTGGGAGATTAAGCCCCCTTGAATCCTGCGGTCCCCTGGCGGCCAACTAGCCCACCAGGTACCTCCAGTAAGCGCCACGGAGCTGCCTTGCAGAGAGGGGTAAAAAGGGGCGTGACCTCATTACACCTCTCTGCAACACAGCCCCCTGGCGCATACTGGAGGTTCCTGGTGGGCTAGTTGGCCCCCAGGGACCCCCAGTATTCAAGGGGAATTAGATCCCCCTCTGCAAACGTGCCAGGGGGCGCATTTGCAGAGTGGTGCAAGCAGGGGGCGTGGCCTCCGGGTCGATCCGTCTTATTTTATTTTTTTTAGAAGGGGGGCTGTGTAGCCCCCCTTCTTTTTCTAATTTCTTGACCCTGGGGACCCCATCCCCCAGGGCCTGCCCCCATTATTTTTGTATTTTTTTTAAAAACTAAAATCGGGAAGGGGGCCGCGTGGCCCCCTTCCCGAGGCCCTTATTTGCCCCGGGGACCCCATCCCCCGGGGCTTGGCCCTTTGTTTTTTTAATTTTTCTATTTTGGAGAGGGGCTGCCTTGCCCCCCTCCTGTGCCCCCTCCTGGGCCCTGGGGACCCCATCCCCGGCGCCTGGCCACCTCGTTGGGGACCATGGGGGGTCCCAATCCCCCCATGGTCCTGCGGGAGCCGGGATTGCTTTTCCACATGGGGAGCAGCTAACATGCTGCTCCCCATGTGGAAAAGCAATCTGCTTTGCTTCATTGAAGCGAGAGCAGGTTTCCCCGCTCTCGCTTCAATGAAGCAAAGCAGTTTGCAATGGCAGGGTGGGAGCCGCGAGGCTCCCGCCCTGCCATTGCAAACAGCAGTGTCCCGGGGGTGGGCACCCCAGGACACTGCAGGTACTGGCCCTGGAGGGTGGCGGTCCTTGTGGGACCCCCTGAGGAGGCCTAGGGGGTCAGGGTGTTTCTACCCTGCCCCCTTGTCGCGTTTTTCACCTTTGTTTTTCCAGTATCTTGTGCCTCAGGTCTACCGAGGCACAAGATGGCTGCCAACACTTCCTGATCTGGAGTGGTGACAGCCAATTACAATACAGCTTGTGCACGGCATGGTGCGCGCTGGGTGCGGGGAGGGTGCGCAGATCCTCCGAGGCCATAGATATCACTATCTTTTTTACCCTCATTTTCTCAGGAACTACTGAACGGATTTACACCATTTATGGAAAAGGCACGAGTCTGAACTGAGGACTACCTCTTTGCCAAATTTGGTGTAATTCCGTTCAGCAGTTCGGGCTGTAGCTGCGTCAACAGGTCCTATGGGAAAATGCATGGGGAAAACGTGTTTTGGTACCCCCCTTTTTTCTCGGCCCCTGCTTGACGAATCACCGTGACATTTTCAGGATAGGAGCGGACCGGAGCTGGCAAAAAGTTTGGAAAATTTCATGAAGATTCGTCAATCGGCGCCGACGTTATTCCAAATAGAATTTTTCAGATTTCCTATGGAAAATAGGTCCTAACTATATCTACCTACTGGCGACACAAGCTGTATTGTAAATGCTTTTCCTTATGGTACCACCACTATGGTGCAAGTACTGGTTAGATGAAGATATATGAGTACATGCAATTGTGTCTATACTTTATGGCCATATGTCACCTTGAAGCATAGAATGTTGGCTACTAATTACTTGTGATTGTTGAGATGTGGCCACCCCAAGCGTGATCCCTGGAACATGTATCTGGTTGTTTTATATGCACAAGAGTCACTATGACGAGCTATGACGAGCTCCAACAATGTTTAAAAATGTTACAGGCATTTTGTACAGTTACTGGTTCGTTTATGAAGCTATGTCCTACCACTAGGGTGTAAGTATTGAGCCATGAAAAAACTTCTATCTAAAACTGTTATCAGTAAGTGTACGGTGTGCATATGTACTGGCCAAAAGTCACCAGGACGAGAACAGGATTAATTTACAGTATAAGCACGCGTTTATAGACGCCAACCTTAATAATGTGTGCATATGTACTGGCCAAAAGTCACCAGGACGAGAACAGGATTAATTTACAGTATAAGCACGCGTTTATAGACGCCAACCTTAATAATGTTCCCGGTGGCCTTCCGATGTTCATTAGTCACTATGACGAGTCTTACGTGTTCTGATAATGCACTGTGCTTTTATCAAAGAAACTGACTACAAGTAACATGTTTGCTTCCCTTTGCATATCAGAATGTACCCACTATAAGATGGCCGCCAAAGTTACTTCTGTTTACACATGACTATGATCCCGAGTCCTATGACTATGTCTACCACTATGTATGCACTTATAGAGGATTGTGTTCGAAAATATCACTGTGTGACCAAGGGAGCGCGACTCCCGAAACGCGTAACAGTGTGTATTAAACTCGTTACTCGTGACTGCTACTGAGAGTGCGTGGCTTATTTGCATATATTTTGTATATATATATATATATATCAAACACAGTTACCCTTTCCGGTGAGTTGCACTCGCTGGTTGGAATAACGCTGTTCTCTCACAAGCAACCCAGGCTCAGACACCCCTTTGCTGTAGTAGTGCCAACGCGTTTCGGGCTTGGCGCCCTTCGTCATGGGCAAATTTCTCAAAGAATGGCAAGCTGTGACCACAAGAATGTTCCCTTGTTTATTTCCAAACTTCACACAGGTGAGTAAAGATCGCAATGATTGCTGCAAAGTATCATGGGTCTTGTAGTCTAATTTTCATCACCCACGTGGGTCGCTGCCGTTCTAAGGAAAATAAAACAAAATCAAAAGGCAAGTTGTAAAAAGTGTCCCGCACTGTTATGCTTGCAAATAACACAACACCATCCAGCTCACTCGTGAACTGCCCCAATAAGCAGCTTGAGGACCCTCCAGGATTTTGAGGCGGTGCAGCTCGTGACCTGGGCAGGTCACTCAACATCAAACACAGTTACCCTTTCCGGTGAGTTGCACTCGCTGGTTGGAATAACGCTGTTCTCTCACAAGCAACCCAGGCTCAGACACCCCTTTGCTGTAGTAGTGCCAACGCGTTTCGGGCTTGGCGCCCTTCGTCATGGGCAAATTTCTCAAAGAATGGCAAGCTGTGACCACAAGAATGTTCCCTTGTTTATTTCCAAACTTCACACAGGTGAGTAAAGATCGCAATGATTGCTGCAAAGTATCATGGGTCTTGTAGTCTAATTTTCATCACCCACGTGGGTCGCTGCCGTTCTAAGGAAAATAAAACAAAATCAAAAGGCAAGTTGTAAAAAGTGTCCCGCACTGTTATGCTTGCAAATAACACAACACCATCCAGCTCACTCGTGAACTGCCCCAATAAGCAGCTTGAGGACCCTCCAGGATTTTGAGGCGGTGCAGCTCGTGACCTGGGCAGGTCACTCAACATCAAACACAGTTACCCTTTCCGGTGAGTTGCACTCGCTGGTTGGAATAACGCTGTTCTCTCACAAGCAACCCAGGCTCAGACACCCCTTTGCTGTAGTAGTGCCAACGCGTTTCGGGCTTGGCGCCCTTCGTCATGGGCAAATTTCTCAAAGAATGGCAAGCTGTGACCACAAGAATGTTCCCTTGTTTATTTCCAAACTTCACACAGGTGAGTAAAGATCGCAATGATTGCTGCAAAGTATCATGGGTCTTGTAGTCTAATTTTCATCACCCACGTGGGTCGCTGCCGTTCTAAGGAAAATAAAACAAAATCAAAAGGCAAGTTGTAAAAAGTGTCCCGCACTGTTATGCTTGCAAATAACACAACACCATCCAGCTCACTCGTGAACTGCCCCAATAAGCAGCTTGAGGACCCTCCAGGATTTTGAGGCGGTGCAGCTCGTGACCTGGGCAGGTCACTCAACATCAAACACAGTTACCCTTTCCGGTGAGTTGCACTCGCTGGTTGGAATAACGCTGTTCTCTCACAAGCAACCCAGGCTCAGACACCCCTTTGCTGTAGTAGTGCCAACGCGTTTCGGGCTTGGCGCCCTTCGTCATGGGCAAATTTCTCAAAGAATGGCAAGCTGTGACCACAAGAATGTTCCCTTGTTTATTTCCAAACTTCACACAGGTGAGTAAAGATCGCAATGATTGCTGCAAAGTATCATGGGTCTTGTAGTCTAATTTTCATCACCCACGTGGGTCGCTGCCGTTCTAAGGAAAATAAAACAAAATCAAAAGGCAAGTTGTAAAAAGTGTCCCGCACTGTTATGCTTGCAAATAACACAACACCATCCAGCTCACTCGTGAACTGCCCCAATAAGCAGCTTGAGGACCCTCCAGGATTTTGAGGCGGTGCAGCTCGTGACCTGGGCAGGTCACTCAACATCAAACACAGTTACCCTTTCCGGTGAGTTGCACTCGCTGGTTGGAATAACGCTGTTCTCTCACAAGCAACCCAGGCTCAGACACCCCTTTGCTGTAGTAGTGCCAACGCGTTTCGGGCTTGGCGCCCTTCGTCATGGGCAAATTTCTCAAAGAATGGCAAGCTGTGACCACAAGAATGTTCCCTTGTTTATTTCCAAACTTCACACAGGTGAGTAAAGATCGCAATGATTGCTGCAAAGTATCATGGGTCTTGTAGTCTAATTTTCATCACCCACGTGGGTCGCTGCCGTTCTAAGGAAAATAAAACAAAATCAAAAGGCAAGTTGTAAAAAGTGTCCCGCACTGTTATGCTTGCAAATAACACAACACCATCCAGCTCACTCGTGAACTGCCCCAATAAGCAGCTTGAGGACCCTCCAGGATTTTGAGGCGGTGCAGCTCGTGACCTGGGCAGGTCACTCAACATCAAACACAGTTACCCTTTCCGGTGAGTTGCACTCGCTGGTTGGAATAACGCTGTTCTCTCACAAGCAACCCAGGCTCAGACACCCCTTTGCTGTAGTAGTGCCAACGCGTTTCGGGCTTGGCGCCCTTCGTCATGGGCAAATTTCTCAAAGAATGGCAAGCTGTGACCACAAGAATGTTCCCTTGTTTATTTCCAAACTTCACACAGGTGAGTAAAGATCGCAATGATTGCTGCAAAGTATCATGGGTCTTGTAGTCTAATTTTCATCACCCACGTGGGTCGCTGCCGTTCTAAGGAAAATAAAACAAAATCAAAAGGCAAGTTGTAAAAAGTGTCCCGCACTGTTATGCTTGCAAATAACACAACACCATCCAGCTCACTCGTGAACTGCCCCAATAAGCAGCTTGAGGACCCTCCAGGATTTTGAGGCGGTGCAGCTCGTGACCTGGGCAGGTCACTCAACATCAAACACAGTTACCCTTTCCGGTGAGTTGCACTCGCTGGTTGGAATAACGCTGTTCTCTCACAAGCAACCCAGGCTCAGACACCCCTTTGCTGTAGTAGTGCCAACGCGTTTCGGGCTTGGCGCCCTTCGTCATGGGCAAATTTCTCAAAGAATGGCAAGCTGTGACCACAAGAATGTTCCCTTGTTTATTTCCAAACTTCACACAGGTGAGTAAAGATCGCAATGATTGCTGCAAAGTATCATGGGTCTTGTAGTCTAATTTTCATCACCCACGTGGGTCGCTGCCGTTCTAAGGAAAATAAAACAAAATCAAAAGGCAAGTTGTAAAAAGTGTCCCGCACTGTTATGCTTGCAAATAACACAACACCATCCAGCTCACTCGTGAACTGCCCCAATAAGCAGCTTGAGGACCCTCCAGGATTTTGAGGCGGTGCAGCTCGTGACCTGGGCAGGTCACTCAACATCAAACACAGTTACCCTTTCCGGTGAGTTGCACTCGCTGGTTGGAATAACGCTGTTCTCTCACAAGCAACCCAGGCTCAGACACCCCTTTGCTGTAGTAGTGCCAACGCGTTTCGGGCTTGGCGCCCTTCGTCATGGGCAAATTTCTCAAAGAATGGCAAGCTGTGACCACAAGAATGTTCCCTTGTTTATTTCCAAACTTCACACAGGTGAGTAAAGATCGCAATGATTGCTGCAAAGTTTCATGGGTCTTGTAGTCTAATTTTCATCACCCACGTGGGTCGCTGCCGTTCTAAGGAAAATAAAACAAAATCAAAAGGCAAGTTGTAAAAAGTGTCCCGCACTGTTATGCTTGCAAATAACACAACACCATCCAGCTCACTCGTGAACTGCCCCAATAAGCAGCTTGAGGACCCTCCAGGATTTTGAGGCGGTGCAGCTCGTGACCTGGGCAGGTCACTCAACATCAAACACAGTTACCCTTTCCGGTGAGTTGCACTCGCTGGTTGGAATAACGCTGTTCTCTCACAAGCAACCCAGGCTCAGACACCCCTTTGCTGTAGTAGTGCCAACGCGTTTCGGGCTTGGCGCCCTTCGTCATGGGCAAATTTCTCAAAGAATGGCAAGCTGTGACCACAAGAATGTTCCCTTGTTTATTTCCAAACTTCACACAGGTGAGTAAAGATCGCAATGATTGCTGCAAAGTATCATGGGTCTTGTAGTCTAATTTTCATCACCCACGTGGGTCGCTGCCGTTCTAAGGAAAATAAAACAAAATCAAAAGGCAAGTTGTAAAAAGTGTCCCGCACTGTTATGCTTGCAAATAACACAACACCATCCAGCTCACTCGTGAACTGCCCCAATAAGCAGCTTGAGGACCCTCCAGGATTTTGAGGCGGTGCAGCTCGTGACCTGGGCAGGTCACTCAACATCAAACACAGTTACCCTTTCCGGTGAGTTGCACTCGCTGGTTGGAATAACGCTGTTCTCTCACAAGCAACCCAGGCTCAGACACCCCTTTGCTGTAGTAGTGCCAACGCGTTTCGGGCTTGGCGCCCTTCGTCATGGGCAAATTTCTCAAAGAATGGCAAGCTGTGACCACAAGAATGTTCCCTTGTTTATTTCCAAACTTCACACAGGTGAGTAAAGATCGCAATGATTGCTGCAAAGTATCATGGGTCTTGTAGTCTAATTTTCATCACCCACGTGGGTCGCTGCCGTTCTAAGGAAAATAAAACAAAATCAAAAGGCAAGTTGTAAAAAGTGTCCCGCACTGTTATGCTTGCAAATAACACAACACCATCCAGCTCACTCGTGAACTGCCCCAATAAGCAGCTTGAGGACCCTCCAGGATTTTGAGGCGGTGCAGCTCGTGACCTGGGCAGGTCACTCAACATCAAACACAGTTACCCTTTCCGGTGAGTTGCACTCGCTGGTTGGAATAACGCTGTTCTCTCACAAGCAACCCAGGCTCAGACACCCCTTTGCTGTAGTAGTGCCAACGCGTTTCGGGCTTGGCGCCCTTCGTCATGGGCAAATTTCTCAAAGAATGGCAAGCTGTGACCACAAGAATGTTCCCTTGTTTATTTCCAAACTTCACACAGGTGAGTAAAGATCGCAATGATTGCTGCAAAGTATCATGGGTCTTGTAGTCTAATTTTCATCACCCACGTGGGTCGCTGCCGTTCTAAGGAAAATAAAACAAAATCAAAAGGCAAGTTGTAAAAAGTGTCCCGCACTGTTATGCTTGCAAATAACACAACACCATCCAGCTCACTCGTGAACTGCCCCAATAAGCAGCTTGAGGACCCTCCAGGATTTTGAGGCGGTGCAGCTCGTGACCTGGGCAGGTCACTCAACATCAAACACAGTTACCCTTTCCGGTGAGTTGCACTCGCTGGTTGGAATAACGCTGTTCTCTCACAAGCAACCCAGGCTCAGACACCCCTTTGCTGTAGTAGTGCCAACGCGTTTCGGGCTTGGCGCCCTTCGTCATGGGCAAATTTCTCAAAGAATGGCAAGCTGTGACCACAAGAATGTTCCCTTGTTTATTTCCAAACTTCACACAGGTGAGTAAAGATCGCAATGATTGCTGCAAAGTATCATGGGTCTTGTAGTCTAATTTTCATCACCCACGTGGGTCGCTGCCGTTCTAAGGAAAATAAAACAAAATCAAAAGGCAAGTTGTAAAAAGTGTCCCGCACTGTTATGCTTGCAAATAACACAACACCATCCAGCTCACTCGTGAACTGCCCCAATAAGCAGCTTGAGGACCCTCCAGGATTTTGAGGCGGTGCAGCTCGTGACCTGGGCAGGTCACTCAACATCAAACACAGTTACCCTTTCCGGTGAGTTGCACTCGCTGGTTGGAATAACGCTGTTCTCTCACAAGCAACCCAGGCTCAGACACCCCTTTGCTGTAGTAGTGCCAACGCGTTTCGGGCTTGGCGCCCTTCGTCATGGGCAAATTTCTCAAAGAATGGCAAGCTGTGACCACAAGAATGTTCCCTTGTTTATTTCCAAACTTCACACAGGTGAGTAAAGATCGCAATGATTGCTGCAAAGTATCATGGGTCTTGTAGTCTAATTTTCATCACCCACGTGGGTCGCTGCCGTTCTAAGGAAAATAAAACAAAATCAAAAGGCAAGTTGTAAAAAGTGTCCCGCACTGTTATGCTTGCAAATAACACAACACCATCCAGCTCACTCGTGAACTGCCCCAATAAGCAGCTTGAGGACCCTCCAGGATTTTGAGGCGGTGCAGCTCGTGACCTGGGCAGGTCACTCAACATCAAACACAGTTACCCTTTCCGGTGAGTTGCACTCGCTGGTTGGAATAACGCTGTTCTCTCACAAGCAACCCAGGCTCAGACACCCCTTTGCTGTAGTAGTGCCAACGCGTTTCGGGCTTGGCGCCCTTCGTCATGGGCAAATTTCTCAAAGAATGGCAAGCTGTGACCACAAGAATGTTCCCTTGTTTATTTCCAAACTTCACACAGGTGAGTAAAGATCGCAATGATTGCTGCAAAGTATCATGGGTATTGTAGTCTAATTTTCATCACCCACGTGGGTCGCTGCCGTTCTAAGGAAAATAAAACAAAATCAAAAGGCAAGTTGTAAAAAGTGTCCCGCACTGTTATGCTTGCAAATAACACAACACCATCCAGCTCACTCGTGAACTGCCCCAATAAGCAGCTTGAGGACCCTCCAGGATTTTGAGGCGGTGCAGCTCGTGACCTGGGCAGGTCACTCAACATCAAACACAGTTACCCTTTCCGGTGAGTTGCACTCGCTGGTTGGAATAACGCTGTTCTCTCACAAGCAACCCAGGCTCAGACACCCCTTTGCTGTAGTAGTGCCAACGCGTTTCGGGCTTGGCGCCCTTCGTCATGGGCAAATTTCTCAAAGAATGGCAAGCTGTGACCACAAGAATGTTCCCTTGTTTATTTCCAAACTTCACACATATATATGTGACCAAGATCTCGGCTGAGATCGAAACGCGTCTTGTTGTCTGTCGAATAAACCCGCAGCATTAAGCAAACCTTGGACTGGAGTGGCTTGTTTTTCTACCCAACTTGTGGAAAATTGTTCGTGCATATATATGTATATATATATATATATATATATTTATATAAATATATATATATATATATATATATATATATATATATATATATATATATATATATATATATATATATATATATATATATAAATAAATATATGACATGCCTGCCTGTGCAACCAAATGACAGAGCAGAACTGAGAAAATTTGACCACCTATAGGAGAAGTTACCCAGAAAGAGGCAATAGAGTTGCACAAATAGGGAAGAGTGGTGCAGAAACAGGCAAAGGGGGTGCTGAAAGAACCAAGAACAGTGCAGAAAGAAATAAAAGAGGTGCAAAAAGAGGCAAGATGGGTGCAGAAAGGACTAAGAGAGGTGTACAAAGAGGCAAGAGGGGTACAGAAAGAGGGAGAAAGGGTCAGAAAGAAGGAAGAGAACTTCAGAAATAAGCAACAGAGGTGCTGAAAGAGGCACGAAAGGTAAAGAAAGGTGCTAGAGAAGTTCATAAAGAAGCAACAGAGGTACAGAAAGAGGCAAGAGTGGTGCAGAAAGAAGGAAGAGAGGTGTAGAAAGAGGCAAGAGAGTTGCACAATGAGGGAAGAGGGGTGTAAAAAGAGGCAAGAGGGGTGCAGAAAGAAGCAAGTAAGGTGGCAAAAGAGGCAAGAGAGGTGCAGAAAGAGGCAAGAAAAGTGCAGAAACAGGCAAGGAAAGTGCAGAAATAGGCAAGAGAATTGCTGAAAGAAGCAACAGAGGTGTAGAAAGGAGCAAGAGAAGTGCAGAAAGAGGTAATTGATGTGCAGAAAGAGGCAAGAGAGGTACAGAAAGAGGGAAGACAAGTGCAGAAAGAGACAACAGGGTACAGAAAGAAGCAAGACAGGTGCAGAAAGAAGCATGGGAAGTGCAGAATGAAGCGACAGGGGTGCAGAAAGAGGCAAGAGAAGTGCAGAAAAAAGCAACAGAGGTACAGAGAACTGCAGAATGAGGGAAGAGAGTTGCAGAAACAGGTAAACGAGGTACAGGAAGAGGGAACGGGGTGCAGACAGAGGCAAGAGAGGTGCAGAAAGAGGTAAGAGGAGTACAGAAAGAGGCAAGAGGGGTACAGGAATTTACAAGAGAGGTGTAGAAAGAACCAATAACAGTGCAAATGAACCAACAGAGGTACAGAAGGAGGCAAGTGAGGTGCAAAAGGAGGCAAGAGAACTGCAGAAGGAGGCAAGAGGGTTGCAGAAACAGGCATAAGGGGTACAGAAAGAGGGAACAGGAGGGTAGACTGAGGCAAGAGAGGTGTAGAAAGAGAGAAGAGGGAGGCAGTAAGAGGCAAGAGGGATGAAGAAATGTGAAACAGAGGTGCAGAAAGAAGCAGGAGCAGTGCAGGAAGAACCAACAGAGGTGCAGAAAGAGGCATGTGAAGTGCAGAATGAAGCACAACAGGTGCAGAAAGAACTAACAGAGGTGCAAAAAGAAGCAAGAGGGGTACAGAAAGGGAGAGGAGAGGTGCACAAAGAGGCAATAGGGGTACAGAAAGAGGCAGGAGGGGTGCAGAAAGAGGGAAGAGAGGTGTAGAAAGAGGCAATAGAGTTGCGCAAATAGAGAAGAGGGATGCAGAAACAGGCAGAAAGAGGCAAGAGAGTTGCAGAAACATGCAAGAGAAGTGTTGAAAGAGGCAAGAGAGCAGCAGAAACAGGCATAATGGGTGCAGAAAGAGGGAACACTTGGGCAGACTGAGCCAAGAGAGGTGTAGAAAGAGGCAAGATGGGTGCAGAAAGAAGCAACAGAGGTGCAGAAAGAAGCAATAGAAGTGCAGAAAGAGGCAAGAGGGAAGCAGAAAGAGGCAAAAGAAGTGCAGAAAGATGCAACAGTGGTGCAGAAAGAGGCAAGAGAGGTGTAGAAACAAACAGGAGAGGTGCAGAAAGAGGAAGAGGGAACAGGGGTGCAGAAAGAGGCAAGAGAGGTGCACAAAGAGGGAAGAAGGGTCCAGAAAGAGGCGAGAGGGATACAGGAAGAAGCAAGTGAGGTACAGAAAGAGACAACAGAGGTGCAGAAAGAGGCAAGAGAGGTGCCAAAAGTGGAAGAGATGAGCAGAAAGAGGCAAGAGAGGTGCAGAAAGAAGCAAGAATGGTTTGCACACCATTAGTACCAATTTAATACCTACATTTAGCAATAAGTAACAGGTGACCATTCTAGGTTTGCAAAGGGCCTTCCACCATGCTGTAACACTTGTCGCTGCATTTTTGGTTGCGTTTGAGAGGTTTGAGCTATTAACAAGGTTTCTTTTGTTCAAATCTGCAGATTATGCAGCAGATGATGGATTATGTGGCAAATGCGGAAAATGTATAATAGTGAGAAAGTGGGTGCAACCAAACAGTCACATAATTCCAGTGGCCCTGCTCATACCTCTTACTTGGTCCAGAAGTGCTCCTCAGTGGTTCCTTCTTTTTTAGTCTCATTGAGTTTATAGATTAGCTTCTATGGAAACAAGGAAGACTAAACCTGAGGTTACCACTCCACAACACAGACTGCCATACCACTTAATTACTCTCCGTGACAGATAATCCCACTCTATATAATTCCTATACACTAAATACCACATACCTTCTATCCACTTCAAAGTCAAAGTCTATCCACATATTTCACTCCACATCATTCCACTACACACAACCTACATCCACTCCACTCCAAGAAACATTAGTATAACACTTTTACATGTACAACGCCTATAGCTCTAACTCTCTCAAATATGAAATCTATTACATTGCAAATGCTTCTTTAACTAGTAGTGCATTTGTAGAGAGGTGGAGAAAGGGGGCTGGGCCTCCGACCAGCGCTCAGGTATTCCGCTGCACAGGACTTACAGTAGGTACTTGGAGGGCTTCTTGGCCCCCAAAGTCCCCCAGGAGCAAAGTGGACTTCATCCCACAACCCATAGTGTGCCAGGAGGTGTGTTTGCAGAGCTGTGGAGAAAGGGGGTCGTGGTCTCCAAAGAAGTCTTACCAATACCACTGTGTGGGACTTACTGGAAAACAGGAGGGGTAGTTGGCCCCCAAGGACAACCTTGGGGGCCAACTACCCCTCCCATTACCTCCAGTAAGTCCCACACAGCAGCATTGGTAAGTTCTCAAAGCAGGCCACACCCCCTTTGACCACCAGTCTGCAAACACCTTCCCCAGTGCACTCT
This sequence comes from Triturus cristatus, assembly GCF_964204655.1. Classification (NCBI taxonomy): domain Eukaryota; kingdom Metazoa; phylum Chordata; class Amphibia; order Caudata; family Salamandridae; genus Triturus; species Triturus cristatus. The sequence goes on from NC_140593.1 coordinate 626,741,002, forward strand.
TGGATGGGAGTGAAGTCCTTTTCGTTGATGGGGGTCCTTAGGGGCCAACTAGCCTACATGATACCTCCAGTAAGCCCCATATAGTGGGATTGCTGAGAGGTGGACACAGGTCACGTGAAGGACTGGGTTATTCTAAGACCCAGCGGTGCCAGGGGACAACACCTGAAACCTTCGTGGGTTACCTGTTCTGGCGTACAAAACACAGAGACATGGGACACTTCCAGCGACGTCAAAGATCAGCGTTTATTTACTGCAGGGATACAGAAATCACAAGAAGTACACAACGTGTAGGTTCTCGGAGACTGCTTCGAATTGCAAAAGTGGATCGCTACTTTTATACACGTTTTTGCCATTGCACAGCATGGCAAACAAAGGTTACAACTCAGTTCCCACAATAAACTTCAAAAGAGTCGTATTCATGTTTCAGGAGGCCGGAACATAATTACAGCAGCATTGCCGGTTCCCAACTGTAAAAACATATCATCCCCACAGTTAAACACATTCCATTCTGACCGTAAACACATTAAGAGAAAGGACAAAAACAGATGCAAAGAAAGAACAAGGATGCACGACAGATTAGAAAAGAGTGTTGGGAGTAATAACGGAAACTTGATAACAGGATCAAAGACCTCGTGCCCAATGCATGCACGACTGAAACAATAGACTAGCACGGCAAGATGAGCCTCGAGCGGGGCCATCTGCCTTCGCCGTGTCATTTCCCCTATCGTAAAAGTCACCCTCAAAGAAACACGTGTCCCTCGTGTAAGCTTGGGAGTCCCAGGGTCACAGAGCGGACAAAGTCCGTTCGCTGGCTACTTGAGGGCAAGAAACAAAATGGATGCCGCATCCGAGGGTTCGGATGGACAAACCCAAAAATGAGACGAACCATCCGTGGCTGCGTAGCGAAACTGCGTACACCCACTAAACTCGTCATTTGCGGTTCGTAGACACCGAACTCATCCATATTTGACAACACTCAAAAAGTGTCGTTCCGTCTCGCACGGAACCTCACACGCCCCCTTTCTGCACCACTCTGCAAACAACACCTCCTGGCACGCTCTTGATTGGGAGATGAAGTCCCCTTGCCTCTTGAATGTCCCTGGGGGCCAACTAGCCCTCCTGTTACCTCCAGTAAGCCCCACACAGCTGGATTGCTGAGAGTGGTCCGAGGCCATGCCCCCTTTTTACACCACTCTTTCAATGCACCACCTGGTGCACTGCTGCTCAGAGATGAAGTCCTCTTCAGTCCTGAGGTCCTCAGGACACAAGAGGACCTCATCGCGGGGGCAGGTCCTTCGTTGAGATGCCGGCTTCTCTTTTATTTATTTTTTTAGAAGGGGTACTGTGTGGCCCCCCTTCTCTTAGTAATTTTAGACCCTGGGGACCCCGTCCCCCAGGGCCTGGCATCTTTAAAAAACAATGTGAATTAGGGGAGGGGGCCACGTGGCTCCCCTTCCCTTGGCCACTTCTCGCCTCGGGGACCCCTCCCCCGGGGCCCGGCCTCTTTTTTTGTTTAATTAGAGGGGGGCCATATAGCCCCCCTTCCCTGGGTCACTTCTGGCCCCGGGGACCCCATCCCTCGGGGACTGGTCTTACATTGGGAACAATAGGGGGAGCCACAATGCCCCCGTGGTCCCTGCCGGCTCCCCACCTCCTGCAGGAGCCAGCATTGCTTTTGGACAAGGGGAGCTGCTAACATGCAGCTCCTCTTGTCCAAAAGCAATTCTGCTTTGCTTCGTGGAAGCGAGAGCAGGTTTCATGCTCTCGCTGCCACAAAGCAAAGGAGAGATTGCAATGGCAGGGAGGGAGCAATGCTCCCTCCCTGCCAATGCAAACTGCAATGTGCCGGGGTTAGGTACCCTGGGACATTGCTGGAGTTGGCCCTGTGTGTAGCGGTCCCCAGGGCCATAGAGGGCTCCAGGGTGGGGCCATATGGCCCCCCTCCCTTCGTATGAAAAGCCCCTGGGAGGTGGTGGTCCCCGGGGCTGGGGGTCTACAACTGCCCCCCACCTGTAATTAAAGTTTGCCCTGGGGAGGTGGTGGTCCCTGGGGCAGTGTGGGGAGGGGCAGGAGCTCCCTGACCCTTTCTTTATCTTCATTTAAGACCCAGGAAAGTGGCGGTCCCTGGGGCTTGGGGGGCCCGCAAGGCCGCCCGCACATAATTACGGATGCCCCAGGGAGGTGGTGGTCCCCGGGGCTGCGTGGGGGCTACATGCCCCGCACATTATGAACAAAGCCCCGGGGAGGTGGCAGTCCCTGGGGCTGCAGGGGCCCTTGTGGACCCCACTACATATATTTTTAATTGCCCCCAGGACCTAGCCCACCCGGGTGCTGATTAAAATGAAACGCGGGAGAACACGCTTCATTTTTTTAAAAAATTCGGCAGGATTCACGCACCCAGTGCGAATTCTGCCGATTTATTTTCTTTTCAAATGCTGTTTTTGGGCTAGGGGGTCAAAGTGGATCTACACTACCCCCTTTTCTTGTTTTTTATCTTTTTTTTTACTGTTTTCTTGTGACTCAGTTTTAAAAAGTCACAAGATGGCTGCCAACACTTATTAGTTTGGAGTTTTGGCATCCAATCAAAATGATGCTTGTGCTCTGGAGGGTTCGCGAATCCTCCGCGAATCCTCCTTGGCCATCAGATATCGATATATTTTTTTTTTTATTTCTCAGGAACTACTGAACTGAACTGAAAATTTAAACTAATATGTTACTAAACAGCTAGACTCAAACTTTGTGTAAAATATGTCTATATATCTGTTTGACACTGTGTCTTTTGTATTTGTGACTACTGATGTCATTGTTGTTACAGTTAGCGCTCTAGCCTCCGGCTGGAGCGCTGCCGTAAGCGCGTAACTTGCGCTCGCATCGACGGACGTGAGCACGGCAATTTAAATAAAGGGGCGGGCGAACTCGGGCAGTTCGCGCCCAACTAACAAACGGAGTCAGTCCCTTATTTGAGCGCCGTGCGCCAGACACCGCTAGCGCGACCAGTCACCCCGCCACCCCCCAGACACTGAGCAGGGACCCCAGGGCAGAACACTGGCGACGACGGTGGCCCCCCCGCCCTCCTTCCGTGCAGCACGAACCTGCTCGGCACACCCAGCTGCTGCGGTGACAAGGAGGCCCGCACCACCCTTTTGGGACCCTTACTACCGGCCACCATACAACACGCCCTGAAGGCTGAGGCACTTGGCAGTGCGACGGGACACAGTGGGCACGTGGTTTCCGCGCCACCATGAGCGATAATGAACAGCCCGACCCAGCACGGGTGCTGCCTCATCACCCCCCGTCAGGGGTGCTACCCCCATTCAGCGAATCCGCTGACCCCACGACAGCCGCGCCACGATGGCAGACATGGCTGGGCAGACTGGAAAACTACTTTATCGGCTCCAGAGAGACTGATGGGGCCGTGAAAAGGTCCCTCCTCCTGCATTATGCAGGGGAAGAAGTATATCTCCTATTCAAACACTTGCCGAACACTGGGAACCCTGACGACTACAGAGCGGCGGTGGCGGCCCTGAACGCGCATTTTGACCCCCAGGTCAATCCAGACTACGAGCACTTCAAGCTCCGCCAAGCAAAGCAGCGCAAAGGTGAGCCGGTGGACACCTTCCACACAAGACTGAGGGCCCTCACAGGCACTCACCTGGTGGGGGACAGGGCCAAGGAAGAAATCAGGGCACAGCTCATACTGGGAATCCGGAGCAAGACACTACGGGGATTGATACTCCGTCAACCTAACATCCCGATGAATGATATCCTTGTCCTAGCCAGAACACATGACCTATCAGCGGCGAGAGCTGAAGAAATGGACCAGGCCCAGGTAAAAGGGACAGATAAGAACGCTGAAGTGAAAACGGAGAAGGTGGATGCAGTGCGAGCGAAGGACAGACCACAGAGACCCCGTGACCGGCGACCCCCAGCCCAAGCCAGACTGTGTGGCTACTGTGGGTATGAAGATCACCCCAGTAAGGCATGCCCAGCGAGAGGGAAAACATGCACAAATTGTGGCATGGAAAACCATTTTGCGTCTGTCTCTCGGAGGAAGATGCAGAAAGGCGGGAATAGACGGGACAGACCGATGAGGAAGATGGTGAGGCAACTGTCGCACACGTCGCTGTCATCACAGCCAAAGTCAAGAAGCGAGGGGACCAGAGACTACCGAGACTCAGACACAGATTCTGACGATGATGGAGAAACATACCTAGTATCGTTCACCAAAGCCCTAAAGAGTACCAGGCGACCGCAGCCTCGATGTGACATACTCATAGCTGGGTCAGCAGTAAACGCAGTGATTGACACCGGCGCGTCTGTAACGGTGATGGGCGTACAGCAATACAACAGTCTCAGACTGAAACCTGAACTCCGGCAATCCAAGGCCAAGATCTACGCTTATGGGAGCGACACGCCGCTACCACTGAAAGGCAAGATGACAGTAGCAGTGCGGTCAGAAAAGTCGGAAATTGTCATTGACATCCACGTCATTGACCAAGAAGTGGACACGCTGCTCAGCGGCCACGCTGCAGAGGATCTAGGACTAATTGTGTTCCTCAGGAAAGTCCAGGACAAACAAATCGAAGACCTGCTGGAGACGTTCAAAAGCCTATTCTCTGGGCTGGGGAAGATCAAAAGGCTGCCTATACGCCTCCACATTGACCCCTCAGTAACACCAACAGCCCTCCGACACAGGCGTATACCGTTCCATCTACGCCCGCTAGTAGAGGAAGAAGTCCAAAAGTTTGAAGAACAGGGAGTAATCGAGAAGGTCACAGGGCCCACACCATGGGTATCGCCAATGGTGATCGCCGAGAAACCCCGCCAGCCCGGGCAGATCCGGCTCTGTATTGATATGCGCCTACCAAACAAAGCCATCATACGGGAAAGGCATATCACACCTACCATGCACGATATCATATCTGATCTAAACGGGGCCCGATGGTTCTCAAAATTGGACCTAAACGCCGGATACCACCAGTTCACCCTAGCGAAAGAAAGCCGGTACATCACCACGTTTAGCACACATCTGGGGCTGAGACGATACAAACGGCTACATTTTGGAATCTCATCGGCAGCAGAAATTTTCCAAAACACCATCAAAGACATTCTGCTCGGCCTACCTGGCGTCTTAAACATGAGCGACGATATACTGATATACTCCAAGACGGTCGATGAACACTACAAACATGTCCGGGCCACATTGTCACGTCTGCAGGAACATGGCGTCACCCTACATCGAGATAAGTGCCAGCTGTTTCAGCAAACAATCGAATTCTTCGGCTATGTCTTCACCAAGGAAGGCATCCAAGTGGACCCCCGGAAGTCACACGCCATCAAAGCTGCCGCCGCCCCAATGTCAGTGGCGGAGGTACACAGCTTTCTGGGCATGGCCACTTACTGTGGACGATTTATTCCGAATCTGGCCACCCTTGCCGAACCCCTCAGGCACCTCACCAAGACAGATGTGATGTGGCAATGGACAGCCACAGAAGAGACAGCATTCCAAACGATCAAAGAGGCTCTCTTAGACCAGACCACACTGGTCTACTTTGACCCGAGCAAGAGAACCGAGATCTTAGTGGACGCCAGCCCCGTAGGGCTAGGCGCGGTCCTGACGCAAGAGCAAGGACCAGGACAGTGGGCAGCTCTAGCGTACGCCAGCAAGGCCCTAACGGACACGGAGAAACGCTACTCACAAATCGAGCGGGAAGCACTGGCAATCCTATGGAGCTGCCGTCACTTCCACCTGTATCTGTGCGGGCACCCGTTCACAGTAGTGACAGACCATCAACTGCTTGTACCACTCTTCCGAGGGACGGCGCCCCACCCACCTCCACGGATAGAACGATGGGCCATTAATCTCCAACAATACCACCTAAGTGTGATATACAGACCAGGGGCAAGAAACCCGGCAGACTTTTGGTCCCGGCACCCCGAGACCGGTAGCAAGCCTACGCCCATAGAAGAAGAAGAAGAGGCAGAAGGTCATTTGGACATGGTGGCTGCCCTGACGTGTCCCTAGGCATTGACATTGGAGGAGATATTGGAAACAGCCGAACAAGACCCAGTCATGATCAAGGTCAAAAACACAATCCTAGAAGGAACCTGGCAGCAATTCCTTCAAACAGCTAACTCGTGGACCAGCCAAGAGAGAAACGACCTCCAACACATGTGGAGGATACGACATGAGCTGAGTGTGAACAGAGGAGGACTCCTCCTACGGGGCTCCCGAATTGTCATCCCGGCCGCCCTCTGGACAAGGGCGACGCAGCTGGCACACAAAGGACATCAAGGGATGGAAAAGATGAAAGCTTGAATGAGGGAGAAAGTCTGGTTTCCATGCATGGATGAGTTCGTAGACGAAGCAGTTCGCAGCTGCCAGCCATGTCAGATAACCGGGGAAGCCCAGCCGCCAGCCCCCATCATGACCGAGGAACATGGCCGATGCCCGTGGGAGAAGATCAGTGTGGACTTGGGGAGCCTGCCCGACGGGCGAGTCACGCTAGTGATCATCGACAGCTACTCAAAGTACCCAATAGCCGAAGCGCTGCCATCCACCGCGTTCACGCACATGGACCCGGCCCTGGAAAAAGTGTTTGGAATGTTCGGGTGCCCAGAAGAACTGCGAAGTGACAATGGACCCCCATTCCACGGACACGAATTCGAAGAGTTTGTAAGAGCACACGGCATCCGCCATCGGCGAATCACCCCTCAGTGGCCACAAGCCAATGGGGAGGTAGAACGGCTTATGCGTACCATCAATAAAACACTGCGCATCGCCGTGTCCGAACAACTAGACCCTGAGCGAGAATTGCAGCGGTTTCTGGGTGAATACCGCAGCACCCCCCACTGCTCAACCCGCCAAGCACCATGGGCCTTGATGTTCAACGGAGCTCGTAGAGACGGGCTACCAGTCGCTCCAGGCTGGACGGCCCCGCCCTTCGACGAGGAGAGGGCATTCCAGAGGCGCAGGGAGCGAAATGACAAAGTCAGTAAGGTGCGGAGAGCCGCGCCCAGAGAGATCCAAGCCGGAGATATAGTAATCCTACGAGAACGACGGCCCGGGGGCAAATTCAAAACAAGGTATGAAAAGGGCCACTGGAGAGTGGTCGACCGGAAAGGAACCATGGTGACTGCACGACGAGGAGGAGAACTGGTCACCCGGAACATATTGTGGTTCAAAGTGGTAAGGAGCCCCACCAGTGACAACAGAACCACTGAGGTCGAAGAAGAGCACGACCCCGGGGCGCTCCCAGCCAGCATACCTAGCCCCATCCCCCAGGGTGCCCCCGGGTCCGGCCCCTCGGGGAAACTCGAGGTATGCGCTGAGAGAAAACCCCAGGCCCAGCAGCCGGCTGAGAGACTTTGCGTGCCAAGTAAGTGACGCCACTGAATAATGTTTGAACTGTTGTCAAGGACCGAGTTATATAGGGATGTTACAGTTATCTCTCTATCCTCCGACTGGAGCGCGGCCGTAAGCGCGTTACTTGCGCTCGCGTCAACGGACGTGAGCGCGGCAATATAAATAAAGGGGCGGGCGAACTCGGGCAGTTCGCGCCCAACTAACAAACGGAGTCAGTCCCTTATTTGAGCACCGCGCGCCAGACACCGCTAGCGCGACCAGTCACCCCGCCACCCCCCTGACACTGAACAGGGACCCCAGGGCAGAACAATTGTGACCCCTGATGTTGCTGTGAAAAAGGAAAATGCATATTTTATGTAGTTATTTTGACAAATGAATACAAAGAGGAAAGTTAAATTAGTATCTTACTGAATAGTTACTCTGAAACTTTATGTAAAATATGTCTATATATATATGTTTCGCACTTTGTCCAAAACACTCAGTATTCACATTGTGTCCTTGCCAATTGCACTCATAGAATCCCACAGGCACTACCTATGCAATCATACAATCAACCAGGCATTACTCATGCACTCCGTAATTACCCTGACATTACACACTCACACACAGACCCATACAGCCATACACACACCCAGTAACCAACCTATACAGAGACTCACACACCCTCTCTCAAAGTTTACAGGTTACGGTTTGGAAATAAAATAAAAAATACCTTTGAAATTCACTGAAAAAACAAAGGTTACAGGTACATTATAATTAGGAATTAGCATTTAACAAACCTGACAAATTCACTATAAAAAATAAAGGTTACAGGGACATTATAGTTAGGAAATATAATTAAAAAAACTTAGAAATTCACTGAAAAAACCAAAGCTTACAGAGAAATTATAGTTAGGATCAAGTTTCATCCTTTCAAAATCAGTAAAATTCAGCAGTTATAGTTAGCCTAGCTAACTATAGCTCATGCCCCCGCAATGCACTGTTTATGACCTCACATATTACATCACTCATGATATTGTCAGTGACATCACTGATGACATCACTGATGACATCTCAAATGGCATCACTGATGACATCAGCTGCTGAATTTCACTGGTTTTGTACGAGTAAAACTTGACCTAGCTATAACATCTCTGTAACTTTTGTTTTTTCAGTGAATATATATATATATACACACATAAATAAATGTATATATATAAAAATTAATATATATGTAAAATGTAAATTTTTTAATTTTTAAACTCTCTGTAAATGTGGAGGCATTTTGAAAATGGAGACTAAAAATTAAGAGGGTGTCCTTAGTATAATTTGTGTGTGCAGTTGAAGTACAGCAAACATAATCTAGTATGGACAATTGGTGGCCTCAACTGAAACGTTGCTATACAATAAAAAAAAGAGAGATTGCATTAAGAGCAAAAAAGAAAAAAGGCAAAGTGATTTGCTACAATCAATAAAAATAATATTACCATTTGTGTATATTTTATGTTTGCGTATTAATTAAAACATTTCCTAATTTGTGTATTTTTTTGTTTTTTCTGTATTTTTATTGTTTTGAGAGTCACATCATAGAATCACTTCTGTGGGGGTACCCTGCTTCCGGGAGTGATTCAGTGGGGGTCCATAAACCTCAAAAGGTTGAGAACATCTGTTTTAGAAATTTGCTTTCTAGGTTATTAAGTGTGGTGTGTTTTTGTTGCGAGGAGTGTAGTTTATCAGGAGGAATATTTTAAGAATGTGATGTGTAGTTTAATGTACGAAGTGTGTTTTCAGGTGTGTGGTATAGAGATTACTAAGGTGACTATGTTTTAGACTTGCTTGCAGATTGCCGCGAGGAGCGAGTATTAGGTGTTTGTGAGTTTTTGACTGTAGGATGGTGGGCCAGATTTACCATTTGGGCTGTGTGAAAAGGAGAGAATAGGAGAGCGCCATATTTACAGAAATATGGCACTCTCCTCCCCATTCTATAGCACCGGTGCTGAAATCAGCAGCCGTGCACCAAAGAAGATACCTTTGCACCATAGTGCAAGGGTGTCTTCGTGAGTCTAGCATACGTTTTGTACTGGAAGGGTACCTTTCTGGTACTAAATACTATGCATAGACAGACTTTAACCCTTTTCCCTCTTTGTATGTGTGCTGTAAAGTACAGCACATGTACAAAGTTGGAATGGAAAGAGAAATTAAAGCATTTCTCCTTTGTTGCCCCTACTTCAAAGGGGCGCATTTTTCTGACGGTAAAAATGGTTTAGTGTCAGAAACCTTGGGTGGCTGCATGGGAACGCCCATGCTCCACCCATGGGACGCCCCCTTGGTGCTAATTAAGCTGGTTTGCGTTACTTTCACGTTATTTCCAGTGCTCAACAAGTTTGGCACTGTAAAGTATTTCGGAAAGAAGATTTTGCGCCGATTTGCGTCACTTTTATGACGCAGACAGCTTGTGAAATCTTAGTAACTCTCCCCCAGTGTGTTTTATATATGTGGCATGTAGATTGTTTTGTGGACTGTATTTGGATGAGTGAAATGCGATTTACCATTGGGATTGAGGTTTATATGTAGTTTGTTATGGAGAGTGGAATGGTATGTGCTGACCGTATGGAACGTGTTTATGTGTGCAGTAGGTTTGTTTTTTTGTGAAGTGTTTTTAGGTGTGTGTTATGTAGTTCACTATGGGGAGCACAGGTTTAGGCGCTTGGTGTGTAGTTTGCTGTAGGGGATGCTTTAGGTGTGTGGGTTATCATGGGGAATGTATTTAAAGTGTGTGGTTGGTAGTTTACTGTCTGTGGTTTGTTTTAGGTTTCTGGTATGTAGTTTGCAGTGAGAGATGAGTCGCACGTAGCTTGCGTTGGAGAGTGCAACTTGTGCACCCAGCAATGCTCAGCAGTAAGGGCCCGTTATGCGTGTGCGCCCCTGCTAACTTTCTCTTCCAATGCCAGTTCTGTTTTTGGGGATCAGATAAATCTTGAGCGCCGTTTGTGGATGTTTTTGAAAGAGTGGTTTCTTCTTTTTTGAGAAAAAAAAGAAAACTTTTCGGGCCGGGGCAGCGTGCCAGGGGCAGGCGGGAGGGAGAGCTGGCGCTCCGAGCTGGCTTGGCTGGCGCAGTCTCAGGGGGCCGCGAAGCCCCTGGCTGACTCAGAGGCGCCACTTAGCCGACAGAACAGGAAGAAGCTGTTAGCGGAGGATCAGCCGTTTAACCCTCTCCTGCACACGGGCAGCCCAGAGGGCCTTATTCGGGGGGGCGTCAGGCGGCGGGCCTATAGGGACATCTGGAGATGTCAGCGACAAGCCGGTGCCTCTGAAAGGGCAGGTATGGCCGACGGTACAGACTCGGCCTGACAGGCGGCCGACTAGGCCCCCAGCCTGACATGCCTTCCTGAGGCCCGTCGTGAAATCTACGCATTTCTCTTCAGGCCAGTGTCGAAGGGCTCGTGGCGTCTCTGTGAGCCCAATATCTGCAGGAGGCAGGAATACTGGGCTTTTATTAAATTCATGGGGAGCCTTCTTGAAATTTTAACTGACAACTGATGTAAACAAATTACTATTCATAAGCCGCGCGGCTGCAACACTCCTATTGATAAAAGTTTCTCGCACACCGCGACATTCCTCGCCTCGCTGCAACACCAGGTTATTGATAAAGTTTTCTGTTCTGAAACAGGCCCAGATCACGGCCTTCGTGGGCAGCCAATAGTAGGGTATTGATAAAGTTCCACCCCCATCAGACAGGCTTGGCCGGTCAATAGTAAGGTTATTGATAAGCCTAAGAAGTGGCTGAGAGTGGCCTGCCCACAAAGCCTGAGGGCCTGGGGCAAGCGTTTGTTGTGTTTTCTCCGTCTCCCCCACACACAACTCCCAGCACCAAAACAAACACGACGTAGGAGTCCCGATCGTGTCCCAGCATCCCACGTTGTAATATTCTTTTTTTTTACTTAAAAAATGTAATATTATAGACTCCTTTCTGTTCACGCTAGTAGTCTGTACTCAGCTTAACGAGCAAGTTTGTACAATAATTTGAACAATAGTCAGGTAGTCAGCCTGTGGAGCAGCATTGGAAATAAATACTCCTAAAGAAAATCAATAACCTGTATGCAGGGCCACTGGAATTATGTGGCAGGGCTGGGCCAAATTATGTGGCAGGGTGGAGTAAATTATGTGGCAAGAAAAGGCAAATCATGCAGCATAACGCAACACAGTTTATGGTAGTATTACTTCATTATTTGGTTGTTTTTACACTTGTTAACACTGTATGCCATTGGTTGCACCTCATTAGTACCACTTTAACTACCAAATATATCAATACACAGCAGAAAAGTGTACAGTCAACCTTCGCAAAGGGCCTTCCACTGCGTGGCAACACGTTACTACGTTTTAGTACCTTTTGAACTGTTTAAATTAGAAACAACTTTTTTTAATGTTAGAATCCGAAAATTATGCAGCGGAGGAAGTATTATGTGGCAAATGCAGCACATCTATAATTATGAGAAAAAAGCTCCAGCTGCACAAATGAATAATTTCAGTGCCCTGCCTATAGCATGGTATTGCAAATGAGTATCCCAACAGAAAATAATGTGCCTCTTAAGAAGTGTAATATAGTTTTATAGGCCGCTGCAGAGGGCTATTATAGATGCACAACCCAAGATAAAGGCCCAAGCCGCAGGCGAGGGCCTATAACGAGGATGAGAGCCTTCAACAACAGGTATAGCCCGAGGGGAAAACGGCTCTAAGGCTATTAGAACATTCCTCCCACTAAGGGTAGAATGTTCAAAATGAAAAGGGGAGAAACAGAAAGACCAAAATTGGAATGTTGCAGCAGAAGGCTTATACAAGTCATTATAAACCCGAAGCCACTCCATTGTCTTCAGTGGAGCTCTAAGCAGTTCAATGTTCTAATATAGCCTTAGAGCCTGACGTAGCGGCTCTACTGCCCATTAAAGGCCTGCTCCAGCGTTAAAGGCCCGAGCCGAAAGCGAAGGCCTTTAACAAGGGAGTGCCCTTTAATGGCTGGTAGAACCCACTAGGAGGGCTCTAAGGCTATTAGAACACTCCACCCCTAAAGGGCAGAATGTTCTAATTACTAAAAACAAAGGCCTCTCGGAGCCTGAGGGGGTTTAAAGCCCCTTGGGCTCTGAGAGGCCTTTGTTCACAGCCGCAGTGTGAGCGAAAATAACATTGGAATGTTATTGTGCAGGCTTCTACTGGCCCGTAGATGCCCGAGCGCTCCATTGTATTCAAGGGAGTGCTCCACATTCCAATGTTCTAATAGAGGAATAATCAATAGGCGATCATTTGCCCATCAAGCAGCTTTATGTAATATTCACCCCAGAAGGCAATACCGAGCAGGAAAGCATATTAATAATAATCATGCAAGCAGGCTATAGTTAGCCTATCAAGCAGTACGGTGGAATGATAGCCCCCATTAGGCAAAGCTTATCAAACAGTCTATTCAGCAGGGGTGGATCCTCCATTATGGTGGAGGAGCACCGACCCACTGCTGGAACGAGCAGAAGCATGAAAAATAAAATGATAATAAAGCAGTTCATAAAACTCCAGAGCCGAGCCGCAGCTGAGTCTTGAGGGCAGGGCCAGCAGGAGGAGTGGTGGGCTCAGGGCACTCCCAGGGCGCATGTCTGCTTGGCCGGCCGTTTTAGGAAAGCCAACCCGACATGCGCACTTGGATATCTCCAGGCTATTGTTTAGAGATATCAGAACGGCCCAGGAGCACAGCTTCCATGTCCCTGCTGGAGCGTGGAACCAGCCCGCACCACTCAATCCCCATGCTTCTTTCATGCTGGGTACTATCAGCATGAGAGTAGCGTCTGGATTGGCACAGGGGACTCTGGGAGCCTCTGTGAACATTGTCAGAGCAGAAGAGCCGGTGGACGTCCGACTGCAGGGAAGTTTCGTTTTTATTTATTCCCCCTCCGCACTGCCCGCAACAATTTCCCCTGCTAGCGGCCGCCACTGCGATTCAGTAATAATCCGAATAGAAAGTTATCAAACCAACTATTCAGTAGTAATCTGAGTAAACTATAATCAGCATGTGAGGGCATATTGTAAAATAATCACATGAACAGGCAAGTCCGCTAGGTAGGTCTACTAAGCAGTATTGTACAATAATCACCTCAACAGGCAATAGTCGATCGAAATAATCATGCAAACATTCAAGTTAGCATATAATGCAGCATTTCCCAATTATCACACTGACACAACATTCCACCTATCTAACAGTATTGTGCAATAACGACCACACCAAGTAATAGTTGATCAGACAGTATTATACAATAATCACCCCAACAGGCAGCAGTACTGTATAGTATTAATCACAATAGGCAATCGTTGGCATATGGAGTAGTCGTTGCACAATGATCACCCCTACAAGCAATAGTCCACCTCTCAAGCAGTATTGTTCATTAACCCCTTCGCCGCGGCGCTGGGGGGGGGTTTGGGGGCAGCGCGGTGGCGCTGTGCTCGTGACGGAACCACTCCGTCACGAGCCACGGTTGAGCTGTGCTCATGACGGAGTGGTTCCGTCACGTCTCCGCCCACTGCGCTAATCGCCCGCACAGGCGGGGAATTAGCGCCGCGTGGGCGGAGCAGCCGCCAACGGCCACAGCATGACGGAACCACTCCGTCATGAGCACAGCGCAACCGTGGCTCATGACGGAGTGGTTCCGTCATGAGCGGGGAAGGGGTTAATAGTCCAACCAGGCAATTATCAGCTTATCGATCAGTCCCATTCGTTTAAAATCTAGGAAGGTAATCGTTGGCATATGAATGTGTGCTGTACAATAATTACCACACCAGGCAACAGTCATCGTATAACCCGTTCTGCAGAATAATATCTCCACCAGGCAATAGTAATCTTATCATATGGCACAATATTTAACTCCAAAGCCCAAAAGTCAATAGTGCCTACCGAGCAGTAATGTGCAAGTATTACTCCCAACAGACAACAGTCAACAGGCAGTAGTGTGGAATATTCACTACAGCAGGCAGTAGCACCGCCCAGCAGGTGGCAGATAGCATATGAAGCAGTATCGCACAATATTCACCCTGACAACAAGCAGTATTGCACAATACACACATTACAGTACTCGCCTCACTTGCTAGGGCCAACTTATACTTAGAAGTAAGTGAAACATAATGATCCAGACATTGGCACAAAAACTCGAGATCACCAAAAAAATGAACATCAACACAACACAGCGCAATGAAATTATTCCCACATAATGTATCAGGCAGGGTGAGACTGTTAGGAAGAGTCGTGCCAAGATTAATGTGCATTCTGTCTGCAAGGCCCATTCCATAATAAATACGCTGCCCAAGATCACAGTGCTAGAGGAGCATGCTGCTGTAGACCCATGGGCTAAAACAACATGCTTTCCAAGTTCACATTGCAAATGTAAATATGATGCCCTCCATCAGCGTGCTTACTTTAAAATGCTGCCAAAGTTCCCTGTGCCATGGTAAACTAAAGCTGCAGTTCATAGTGCCACGATAATATTATGCCCCAGTTCACACTGCCTTGGTACACGACTGCCCACAGTGTGAGTGCCATATTGGCTGGCTTGTTACCAGAGGCTGAAGTTACAGAGACCACCAACCGTAGTCAAGGGTGACATCATGGGTTCCTCGCTGACTCACTAGGATTCAGGGCGCTTGCTCCGAAACAGGAAGCCTCGTGACTCTGCCAGAGTGAGCACTCGAGGCCTAACTAGCGAGATGATCTCTGTATTGAGACGAAATATACGTTATGTGCCCTTCTGTCTGTCTGTGTCTCTCTCTCTCTCTCTCTCTCTCTCACACACACTCACACAGACACAGACACACACACAAACACACGCAGGCACACACACACACACAAACTCTTTAAAAATAAATAATTCGAATAAACGTACTCTAAAAATGAAGACTGACGGAAGTCGAGCTATAACCCTTCCATGCATCGGCTCAAGTCAGAGATATTGAGAAACCAGCATTCTCGCGAGAAATATGCTCCGCGGTCTGCACATATTTTTTTGTTTGTTATTTGGTCTATTTGCTCCAAAGTCGGTGTGATTAGCTATAACGGGTTATTCTCATCCAATGAGAGCTCAGCAGCCCCGGGCCAATCATTGGTGTTTCTGTTTTTGACATGGGGACCACGGGCGGCAGATTGCGACTGCAGGTTCTGATAGCGCAGTTAGAGCCCTTTATGGTCCCCTGGGGTTATATGCGTCTTTTCTTTGCTTACATCTCAGTTCAATAGCAGTAAAAAGAAGCTGGATAAAAGCCATTTTATCCAAATTCCTTTCGGTTGAAGTAAAAAGTTATGGTGTGTTCTGGGGGACTAGACCTCAGTTTTAGGCAGGTGCCAAGGTGCAATATCTTGTGATCTACCATTCACAATAAAACACTTCCGGCGGTCCCACTGGGTTCCAGTAAGGGCGCCCTCAAGCTTAAATGGCAATATGTTTGGACAGACACACTGTTTGTGGTTCGACACTTGAACAGCACTGGCCTGCAAGAATGGTTGGCTGTCTTTTAGTTTGTGTTGCCGGACTCAAAATCCTGCGAATATTGACACTTTGGTGCTCAGTGTGACAGGTTTTTGGGAATCAACAACCTGCTTCCCTAGTGAGTGCCTTTAGGTGTGTGGTTTAAAGCTCTCCACAATTCGATAAGGTAACTGTCGTGCAGACTCCAAAGGGCCAAAAGTCAAAGGCGGACTCTCCAGACACCTTGTCGATCTCAGAACTTGATGTTCCAGGGTTGGGTGGTTGGTGGACCACTACACAACCCAGCAGGATTAGTTCAGGGAGGTCACGAGTGGGCTTGGTCCACGTGTCAATCTGGCTGCTCCCAGTGCCACACCAGGTGGAGAGCTTGGCGGCTGTGGTACAGAGTGATGTGCTAATGAGGGACAGTCGAAGCTATGGGGGTTTGCTCAACTTCACTTGGGTAGGCGAGATGTCAGATCTTGCAGATCTCCTTAGTAGCTCACTCCTGGGAGAACTACTAGGGGGCAGCTGCTGACCCTCTTTTGCTATCCCAGTGCCCATGCCTTTGGCATACACATTGGAACTTAGACGCAAACAGCAGGATGGCCTCCTACAAATCTCCATGTTTTGGGTCCCACAAATAGGAGACAGGCAGCCTACAGGCCAGGATCTGGGACACAACACAGGAACGTTCAAGGGTTCAAGGACTTTTCTTTGTTTTTTTTTTTTTTTAATATTTTTTTATTGGTTTTTACAAATTTGTTCCCCCCCCCGGACAGGTAAGCATTCTGTACAAAAATATCATATTCTTTATGTATGTCAAACTTAAATAAGCATTAATGGAAATTTTGCAAGACATATTCAATGCTTTACAGGGAAAGAAAAACCCCCAATCCAAACAATAACATAAATACATTGTAGCATTGATAATAAATCAGATTTGTTGCTCTCGACAGGATGTGAGAGGAGACCATATACTCATGCCCCTTTCACGTCGCCTTTTCCCTTTCCGCTTGTATATAGCTATCTCGATGTTATGCACCGCTAATAACCTAGCTAGCCACTGTTGGAAAGTGGGTGGTAACGGGTCTAGCCAAGCCGAGGCTAGGCATAAGCGCCAGACGGCCATGGCAACAAAAATAAAATCATAGCCGTTTTCAGGATTATCTGAGTCTTCCACCCCAAGTACCATTACCTCTGGTGACAGGACAACTTTTCTATG
The DNA here is from genome assembly GCF_964204655.1 of Triturus cristatus. Lineage (NCBI taxonomy): Eukaryota > Metazoa > Chordata > Amphibia > Caudata > Salamandridae > Triturus > Triturus cristatus. Next base: position 626,758,061 of record NC_140593.1, read on the forward strand.
AAGAACAGTGGTTAAAAACCTCTCTATATCTTGTACCAGAGGCTTTAACACTGGGCAAGAGGCAAAGATATGAATAGAGTTTGCTTTAAATAGATTGCATCTCGGACAGCAAGTCCCAATACCAGTTCCCCATTTTGCAATCTTGTTAGGTGTATAGTAGAGAAAAAACAGGTTTTATAAAATTGTGCCAAAAGTTTGGTAGAAATGAGAAGCGTTTGTGCTAATTGATAAGAGCCAAAAAATCTTTCTTTAGATATATCAAGTTTACTTTGCCACCTTATTGCCATTTTATCTAGATCGTCAGGGAGTTTGTCCAACAATAACTCATAAACTCCACCAATCGAGTGTTTCCTAGAATGTATAACTGTCTCTACTATAGTAGATTCTTCCCATGATGTTTTTAGTCCAGTTTTATGAATTAGGAAGGCCCTAATCTGAAGATATTTAAAAAAGTCCCGCCAGTCTAAGCCAAATTCTCCCTTCAAAACTTCAAAGGATTTAATACCCTGGTTAGTATAAAAGTCACCTAGTTGTACTATTCCCAAAGTAGACCATTTATTAACGCAGTTGTCTTTAAAGATAGTTGCTGGAAGTATTGGATTATTTAATACTGGGGTATAGTATGAAAATCGTCCGATTCCTAATACTTTTTTGACAGCCTTCCATACCTTAAAACAACTATAGAGAGTCTTAAATTTGACTTTTTTATGGTAGCTGTCATATATGTATTTCCAAAGATAGCCATAGCAGGAATTCCCCACCAATAGCTGAAAAATTGAAACGGTGTGTTCCTCTGTGTTATTTGGACTTTGTAATAGTTCCTTGCTGTATAATAATACACATGACCAATAGTATCTCCTTAAGTTGGGAAGTGCGAGCCCTCCTCTATCCTTAGGAAGGGTAAGGTATTTATATGCCCGTCGGGGTTGAGCATAAGACCATACAAATCTAGAAAAGGTACGTTCTATTACTGTAAGCCACTGATTGGAAATTTCAAGGCAAACTGCCCTGAATAGATATAATATCTTAGGAAAATACACCATTTTAATTGCATTAGCTCTTCCAATAATAGACAGGTGGAGATTGTCTAACCGTCGTAGATCTTTTTGTATCGTATTTAATAATGGCTTAAAATTTAAGGCCACAACTTCCGCTAAATTAGAGGAAATTGTAACACCTAGATATGTCGCTCCCTTCACCACCCTAGGATCATCTAAAGAGATTTTTTGATTCAGAACAATTTGTGTTTTTCCTTGATTTAATGCATAGCCAGAGACCAACACGAATTTCTTGGCTTCGGCCTCTATGGTCAGCATTGCTACACCGGGGTCGGCAGTAACTATAGCAATATCGTCAGCATAAGCTAACGTTTTTGTTGCATATCCCTGTGATATAATGGGGGTTATATGATTATTTTTCTCCAGGTAACAAATGAAGGAGTCAATATATATTGCAAAAATCAATGGCGAACAAGGACATCCCTGCCGAGTTCCCCTGGAAACTGCAATTTCCTTGGTTAAACTTCCATTAACAGATACGACAGCCCTAGGATTATTATACATTTTTTGTAACGCCTGTATGATTTTAGTTTGAAATCCCACCGTCGCCATAGCTTTCCAGAGAAACTGCCAGGAGACCCTATCAAAGGCCTTCTCTGCATCCAGAAGTATCAGGGCCATAGGGTCTCCGGTAGCTTCTGTTCCATCAAAAAGTGTAATGACCCTCTGGATATGATTTATTGTTGATCTTCCGGGAACAAAACCATGCTGACTTTTAGCGATGACATTATGTATTATAGGTGCTATTCGATTTGCCAAGATTTTGGAATATATTTTTGAATCAGCATTTATAAGGGTTATTGGATGGAATGATCCTAGCTGTTCTGGTGGTTTCCCCTTTTTGGCAAAGATAACAATTTTGGCTTTAGACCAAGAGCCTGGAGGTTCTCCCCCAGAGAAGATATGTATAATTAAGTCCCTAAGTATATGTTTAATTTCTTCTATAAATATACTATAGAATTCTGATAGAATACAGTCCGATCCGGTTGACTTTCCTTTAGGGAGACTCTTGACTGCATTCAAAATCTCTTCCATGTTTGGAGTTTCAAGGACTTTTCTAACAAATATAAATCAGACACTATTTGCACATTTGCACATATGAATGCTTATCTAACAAAGAAGGGTCTACCATGTATATGGAACACTGTCTTTACAGAAAAAATCTTTATTCCTCCCTAGACTGTCACGAAATTCAGTGCCACTTGCAACATCAAATGCAATGCTTAAATGTGGATGTTATGCCAGAATATCAAGGATAAAAACACAGACCTACCTGAATATTGCGGCCAAAAGATCGACTACCACTACATCGTGAAGGAAAGTACAGATTGGTAAACACAGCTAGCTAAGTAGCGATGTACTCTTCCAACCTCCACATATGCGAACCTCAAAGAAATATATTTCATGCTGGTACATAGTTGGAGTGGATAAGGTTGCCTGCATGCCATTGGAGACTGCACCTGTACTTTGAGTCCCCCAACGCGTTATTTAGGGTTTTCGGCTTTTAATAAAAGCACCCATGACAATCATGCATGTCTGCTGAGAGCTTCCTGGCACATGGAATGCGAGGCAGCACAGACACACGGGTGCGTCGGGGCACCCCAAGTGTGCCCTCCCATAGCTAGCGTGACTATCACCCGCTCACCAGTCAGTTCTGCCCTGACTGTGGTGGCAGCAGTGTCAGGACAGGGTCTCTTTACCTGACATCTGCCATGGAGCATCACTTACTGTCTCCTCTGTAGTTTTAGGTTGGTCTGTCAGTCCCTTGCAACCAGGTCATTTGCTTCATCCATGTAGGACATGGATACCTTATGTGTATGTGTATGTGTAACTCCTGTTTGGGAAGATTGTGTGTGGAGTGTGTCTGTTACATTTGGTTTTGGCAACACAAGAATCCACTTTGATTTCCAAATCTAAAGTGCCACATAAGATGGAGTCTGGATAGTCAGATGTGTGGATGGCAGGGCTTCTCCAGAGCATTCATGAGGTCCTTTGTAGTGTCCCAGATTCTACAGTGTGGAGGATAGGAGACAGTTAGTCCCCCTATTTAGGGAAACTACCCTAAATGTCCCCTGTAAGGGCAGTCCCTCACTAGTTACCAGGTAGTTAAGTGGGGCTGTCACCTTGTTTTGGCCTTTCCCTGACAAAGAGGCTGACAACTGCATGCCATTTTTCTGCTGACACTTGAAAACAAAGACTATGGTTGGAGCACTCAGAGGAATAAGCAAGAGTCAAGAACTGCCAAAACCAGTCCCAGAACTAGACCCTTGGAATACTGACTGCTGACTTGCAGACAGCCTTGCAAACAAAATGCTTACTTGAAAAGGAGCACTGCTAGGAGCTAAGACAGGAGGTGTGGAATTATACTGATTCAACCCGGGGGAAGTATTGATACTTCCAGGAAAGACAGTGAGCCCCGAGGACACTGTGGTTTCTGCAGCACAACCTGAATTTGGAGCACCTGTGACGCATTGGCTTTCGCACAGATCGAGTCCACATGGTCCATTTATCTTGCTTTAAGGATCAACAGTAATTGTGCAGCTACCCAAAAAATCATAACCGTATGTGACATCAGCCACAATCAGATAAATATAAAGTATTAATAAAAGCTGGGCATTAGTACAAGATTGCGTTCCACATTTGTGGATCCTGCTGACCTGTGTTGGATTATCATCATGACCCATGATGGCTCTTCCTTTGCTTGGGTGTTGAGTTTTGTGTTGGGCCTGAGGAAGGATGTTTGATGAAACACCGACACTGAATAGCCCAGCTGGAATGAAGTACATGCTTTTGAAGTACGCGCTTGTATCAACCTGTATCTTCAGACTAAGTGCATGCCGGAGTGCCGCCGTAAGGCTATGGGCACCGGTGATGTTCACCTGATCAGGACCAAGTCAAAGTGAGTATTTCAGGTTAGCTATGCAAGACCACACAGCCCCAGGAGCTGCGTTACCCCGCTCTCAGCCAGAAAACGCAGGCCAACCTGCACTGGACTTAAAACTAAAGGTGCTGTGGTCAAGAGTGACTGTGTTGGAGGGCTGTGAACCTGGAAAACTTGTGTTACATTCTACCCAAGACAGGAACCTGGCGTGGCCCCTCAAGATGCAGATCACAAGTGTGTTCCTCTCCGAGGGTGAATTACACTGACTGTATTTAGTGTACTACAATACCTTAACAGGGAAGTAGCTGAGTATACAACAGCTAGCTTACCTCTATCACTGTGACTTATATCATATCTCTGTGTATTCATAATCCACACTCTGAATTGATATTTACAGAATTTGCTGTGTGCTAAAAACACACTTTCTATAAGAGTTTGTATTTTACCTTACCTCCCAGAATTAAGCCTGGGCAGAGTTCGCAGAGTTCCGTGTAGCGTAACTCTGCAAAGTGACCCAAAAACTCAGCCGCACAGTGTGGAGTTCCACAAGTTCCACAAGCAGCAGAGTGCGCTTGGTCATGCCTGTTCACATTGATTCTCAGTGCCATGTGTTTGTCCTGCACTGGAAAATCAACGCGAAAGGTATCATGAGCAGCACAAGAGGGCGCTGCTTTTTTTCTGCCGCTCAAGTAGATTTTCTACTCGAGCGGCAACTTTCTCTATGCGAACAGAAGGTTTCTCAACGTGAGCGATCACGCCCACCCGCGACTGCCCGCATTGAGAAATCCGATATCCCGTGTTGAGAAAACTCACTGGGAGGTGGATTTTTCTCACTTGCGCCCGCCAACTTGACATTGGGGAGCACAAGCGAGGAAAAATCTCGCCAGGATGTGGATTCTCCTTGCTCGCACATGCCAACTTGACGTTGGTGAGCGCGAGCGAGGAAAAAAACTCTGCGGAGAGGAGTTTTTCAGAACTCCGTATTCTACGCGGAGTGCAGAAAACTCCGCTAACAGGGCGGAGTTCCCTGCCCGAGCTTACCCAGGATAGGCTTTGGATTTGTTTTCTTCGCTACCCTGAGGATTAAATGCTCAAAGAATTTACTTAGTGCTTAGTTCCTGACTTGATAGTAGAGTAAAGCTTCTGGACACCAGTATAAAATATTTTGATTGCTATAACTTGATCCCTGTAACCCCTGTCTGCATTGGGACTCCAAAAAGTCCTCACCTACATAAAAGTGGAGTTAAGAATAGTAAATCTATACTTACCTACACATATTTGCCTCCATAAATTTGTGTTGGTAAATATTTTGGAGAAAATATTTTGGTAGGTAATTTTCAATATCTCATTCAAAAACCTTAAAGGTCAACTTCAGTGCCAAATTCAGTGCCAACACATGTTGTATATTTAAAAGACGTTTTCAAGACTGCAACTAAATGGATCTGTAATTATTCTCTTGAGTAATAATTCTTTATAAATGTATGAACAAACCTTGGGCCTTATTCACAAAGGTAAAGGTACACTTTATTGCATGTTTACGATTTTTTTGCTATTCACAAACACATGTTAAGAGTAATATCTTTACAACTGCAGAGTCTGGCGTCTCAACACTCATGGCAGAGTCTCTGCACATAAAAAGATAGGACAGGCCTAAAAACCAATCAAGCAAAAAAATCATAAAACTACACAAAAATGTAAGTTTACCGTTTTGAATCAGGCCCTTTGTTTTCTTATAACTTTTCAAAAGTCTAATTTTGACCTTTTATAAACATTCACCACCAAAGTAGTGGTAGGAGCGAACCATTGCGAGCTAGTTAGAGAAAATTGTGGTGCAATAAAAACAGAAAAACATATAAATACATAAACAGGTCACTCCAGGTCAAGCCTACACACATTTGAAGACCTGCACTAGCAAAGGAGCAAATGCTTGCGACAGAGTCTACATCAGAAATCTAGAAAACATAATTTACGAGAACAATGAGTGATTCTACAAGAAGCTAACAGCATTGGCCTTCCTACCCAGCTAATATGCATATGGAATTTACTAATTAATTAGGTAACCAAAGAAGACCAACACCAGGAGCTGGCCGCTAGATAAAAACACCAGAGAAGATGAAAAGAGCCTGGTATTAGTCTATGCATGGGTGACGCACAAGATACTTGAATCTTACGAGGGTAGTAAAAAAGAGCTTCAAGGGACATCCTCTGAGTAAGTGATAATATCAACGTGTATAAACATGCACATTCAGGGGCATCTAAGGTGGCATTTTGGCCTTCATAGGAGCTATCCGGGCATGGATCTAGAGCAGAGATAAGGAGTAGTTTCTTTTCTGTAACTCCAGTTCTGTAGTAGGGGTATCTCTGTTATAGTCATAATCTAGTGAATAGTCCCGCCCATGTGCGTGGACCCCGGAGCAATAAAAAATAATCTCTAAAAGGTGACAAATCATGCAGACCTGCATACACCTTTAAGAGAGAATTTAATTTAAAGACAGATAATGCAGCCTCTACCCACAGGCTACACTGTCCAGTACTTCAACTAGAATTCCACCAACATCCACAAACAGCACTGCCTGTCTAGTTTTTCTCCACATAGGAAAACACCCTGCCTCTACCAGCAAAAGCCTCTGGAATGATAGAGAGGAAGGAGTGGACAGACAAGCCTCATAGGCTGCCATTATGTGGCTTAGAACAGGATACTGTGCCTTTAAGAAAACTTTCCAGATTTCCAGAACTTTCCCCAGTATCCCAGAATGCCCAGCAGGTCCCATTTACTTTCAGTTCTTTTTGAAGGCGTAGCACGCCAGACCTGTAGCATTCTTCATATGAAAAAATATCTCTCCACCGGGGAGGAGGGCGGGCGCTTATGACTATAACAGAGATACCCCTACTACAGAACTGGAGTTACAGAAAAGAAACTACTCCTTTTGTAGTAGGGGATCTCTGTGTATAGTCATAATCTAGTGAATAGAATGGCAAGCCCATCCCCACACAACAGCAGCGGTGGAGAACAAACAAGACAAACCCACTACTGTGCGAACAAATTTCGCAGCGAAGCCTGCCCAACCTGAGCATCTGCCCTGGCATCCGAGTCCAGACAGTAATGTGCAGCAAAGGTATGGACCGACTTCCAAGTGGCCGCCTTGCAGATTTCCGCAATAGGAACATTACGCAGCAAAGCCGTCGTGGCAGCTTTGCCCCTGGTGGAATGAGCCTTAGGTTTACCCCCTAAGGTCTTATTAGCCTTTTGATAACACAATTGTATGCAGGACACAATCCACCTAGAAATGGACTGCTTAGAGGTCGCAAGACCAGTCCTGACTGATCCATAATTAACAAATAATTGGTCAGACCTACGAATATCCTTAGTCTTATCCAGATAAAATTTCAACACCCTCCGAACATCCAGGGAATGGAGAGACCTTTCCGCTGGCGAAGAGGGATTCTGAAAGAACGTAGGTAAAGTTATGGTCTGGTTGACATGAAAATCAGAGATAACCTTAGGAAGAAATTTAGGGTGAGTACGCATCACAACCTTAGCAGCATGAAATACAGTATAAGGTTCTTGACAACATAATGCCTGAAGTTCACTCACCCTGCGGGCCGATGTAATGGCCACTAGGAACGCCGCCTTCCAGGATAGGTGCTGCAATGAAGCCTTGTGAATGGGTTCAAAAGGCTCCCTCATCAATTTGGACAGCACCACATTCAAGTCCCAGGACGGCGAGGGAAGTCTGACGGGAGGAAACACTTTCTTCAAGCCTTCCAAAAAATCCTTGACCACAGGGATCTGAAAGAAGGAAGTCTGTGAAGGGCATTTCCTGTAAGCAGTCAAAGCAGCCAGATGAACCTTAATGGAATGGAAATTCAGGCCAGACTGCGCCAGATGTAAAAGGTATGGAAGGATGACATCTTCCTTACATGTTGTCGGATCAAAGTTCTTGGACTTACACCAGATACAGAACCTCTTCCACTTGTAAGCATAGGATGTCCTAGTGGAAGGTCGTTTAGACTCCTTCAGTATGTCCATACAATCGTCTGGTAGATTCAGATGGCCATATTGCACTATTTCAGGAGCCATGCCGCCAAACTCAAAGACGAGAGGTTGGGGTGCACCATCCGCCCCCCGAACTTCGTGAGAAGGTCCGGCCTGCACGGCAACCGCATGTGAGGAAGGAGAGACCGGTGAAGAAGGTCCGTGAACCACCACTGCCTGGGCCACTCCGGGGCGATCAGGATCATCCGCGCCCTGGACTGGGACAGCTTGATGAGCACCGCCGGAATCAGGGGAATGGGTGGAAAAGCGTACAGAAAGCTGTTCGACCAATCGATCCATAGCGCATTCCCCAGCGTCCCCCGCTGGTAGTACCTGGATGCGAAGTCTCGGCATTTGCTGTTTTCGGCGGTGGCGAACAGATCTACGTCTGGAGTCCCCCACCTTGCGAAGACTTCTCCTAGTACTTCGTCGTTTATGACCCATTCGTGGTTTTCCTGAATCAGCCTGCTCAAGGCGTCCGCCTGAGCATTCTGCACCCCTGGCAGATGCGTGGCCGTAATCGTCAGTCCTCGGGCCAGCAGCCAGCACCAGATCGCCTGCGCCTCCTGCGACAGAGTGCGCGATCTCGACCCCCCCTGCTTGTTGAGGTAATACATCGTGGTTGTATTGTCCGTCTGTATCAGCAGCGAGTTGGTCTGGAAGGACGGAAGGAAGGCCTTCAGTGCCAGGAAGACAGATCTGAGTTCCAGGAAATTGATGTGGTACGTTGATTCCAAAGGAGACCACTTCCCTTGAATCTGCAAGTCCCCGGAATGCGCTCCCCAGCCCTGGAGAGAAGCATCCGTCACTACACTCGTCGTGGGAATGTCCTTGTGGAAGGGAACCCCCTTGAGGAGGTTTTCCGCCGAACACCACCACTTCAGAGACTGAAGAGCATGCAGCGACAGTCGTATCTTGTCGTCCCAAGAGCCTGTCCTCTGATCCCACTGATCCTCCAAGCACTCCTGCAGTGGTCTCATGTGTAGCCGTGCGTGAGGAAGATACAGGAGGCCATCGATCCCAGTAGAGAAGACACCTTCCTCACTGTCGTCGATGGAGCAGTCCTGAGGTCCTGAGCCTTCCGAAGGAGTGATAACCGTCTCTCCTCCGAAGGAGATACGCTTGCTGACCGCGTATCGATGGAGGCCCCCAGGTACTGTATGCACTGGACCGGAGTCGTGACCGATTTGGACATGTTGACGTGTAACCCCAGCTTGTGCAAGAGCTCGCACGTCCATCGGAAGTGGTCTTGCGCTTCCGCGAAGGATGATGCCTTGATCAGCCAATCGTCCAGATACGGGTAGACAAACACCTTGTTCCTCCGCAGGTGTGCCGCCACCACCGCCATGCACTTCGAGAAGGTCCTGGGCGCAGACTTTAGCCCGAATGGCAGTACTGTGTATTGATAGTGATTGGCGCCGACTTGGAATCGCAGGAACTTCCTGTGCTTCCGTGCTATGGGCACATGGAAGTACGCATCCTGTAGATCTATGGCACAGAGCCAGTCTCCCCGTTGCAGCTGAGGGTAAATCTGGTGCAACGATAGCATGCGAAACTTCTCTCTGCGAATCCATTTGTTTGCCTGTCGCAAATCCAGAATGGGCCTGAACTCGTTCTTGTCCTTCTTGTGAACGAGGAAGAACCGAGAGTACAGACCTCTTCCCCTTTGAGACAGAGGTACCTCTTCTACCGCCTTTTTTCTCAACAAGATGTCTGCCTCCGCCTGGAGCTCTCTCAGCTGGAATCGAGAGCTGACCGGCGGAATCGCTGGAGGCGGGCTGATAAACCGAAGACTGTATCCATTGCAAACAATATTCAGCACCCACTTGTCCTGAGTAATTTTTCTCCACTCTGCCGGAAAAAATTGAATGCTTCCCCCCACTGGAGTGGTTAACGGTTGAGGGGGAAGTAGCCGCTCAGGGCCGAGACCCGGCCGGGCCCTTGGTAGTGGTAGTAGCCTGCTGGCCTCCTCTACCCCTCTGGCGCTTCTGGAAGGGCTTGCGGAACTGCTGCTGTTGTTGCTGCTGCTGTCCCGAACCCTGCCCACGCCCTCTGCCCGAAGACCCGAACCTCCTCTGGAACGGGCGCTTCTTCTTCTCGGCCTTCTCCAACCCGACGGCCGTCAGGGTTTCCGCCTCCGCCTTCATGCGGGCCATCTCATCATCCGCATGTTTCCCGAACAGGGTTTCCCCCGAGAAGGGCAGGTTGGCCACTCTTTGCTGCGCCTCTGGCTTGAGGGACGTCAGGCGCAGCCACGAATGCCGCCTCTGGTGGACGCCATGACAGTAGGCGTGGGCGGCCAACAAGGATACATCCGCCGCTGCGCCGATCACTTGATTAGAAACCAGCATGCCTTCGCACACTGTTTCCAAGAAGTCCTCCTTCTTGTCCCGTGGCAGTAGGTCCGCATATTGCTGCAGGGACTCCCACAGGGCCCGGTCGTAACGGCCCAACAAAGCCCCTGCACTCGCCGCCTTCATGGTGGTGGCGGCGGTCCCACACACCTTCCTGCCCGCAGAATCCAGCCAGCGGCTTTCTTTGTCAGGCGGAACCGTGGATGACGGGGCGGTCGCATGCTGTTTTCTTGCCGCCGTCACGATCACCGAATCCGGCTTCGGGTCCACTCTCAAAAAGGACGGATCCGACTCCGGGGCCCTATACTTTTTCATGAGCCTGGAGGGAGCGGCCTTCGTCGTCGCGGGAGTGAGGAACAGCTCCAACGCGGGTTCCACCAGTCCTGGTACAAGAGGCAGTAGAGGGCGAGACAGATGTTTCTTTTGAAGCGTCTCGAATATCACGGACGTCGTGGGTGTTGGAACCGTCACCGTGATACCCAACTTTGCAGCCCCTCGCAACAGCACCTCTTGGAAAGAGACCAAGTCGTCCACGGGAGACACCCTAGTCCCCGGGGAGTCCGACAGCGTCGGGGAAAAGTCTCTAGTCGAGGAGCGCGTGTGCGACCTGGACCTATACCTCCTACGGCGTCGTCCTGAGTCCGACGAGGACCGTCCACGGCTCCGTGACCTTCTCCTCCTGTGAGAGCGGGAGCGCGACCTCTTCGGCTTTGGCCTGTCCGCCGGTCTAGCCGGTCCCGGCGACCACGGGCGTCGTGGCTTCGGGGTCCCCTGCGGCAGAGTCGGGTACCTTGGAAGGGAAACCGACCGCGGGGGAACCGGCGGCGGTCCCACTGGAGTGCGTGGCAGCGACTGAGGTTGGGGCGGCGGAGGCAGTGTCCGCGGCTGTGGAGGCGGTGGCGGCGGTGGAGGTGGCGGTGATGGAGGTGGAGGAGGCGGCGTTGGTGGAGGTGGTGGAGGAGGAGTCGGCGGAGGCGGGAGAGGAGGCGGCGACGGAGGCATCCGAGGAGGCGTATACACCACCGAGTACACCGATTCCGGTGACTCTCTCTTCCTCGACGTCGATCTTCTCCTCGACGTCGATCGTCTCCTCGACGTCGATCGTCTCCTCGACGGCGACCTGTGCCTCGACGGCGACCTTCGCCTCGACGGCGACCTGTGCCTCGACGGCGACCTTCGCCTCGACGGCGACCTTCGCCTCGACGGCTACCTCCTCGACCTCGAGCGTCTCGACGTCGATCTCCTCTTCGGCGACGTCGACCGTCTCCTCTTCATCGCCGGCGAACGGCGATCCCTCGACGGCGAGTGCCGACGCCGGGTCCGATCTCGGCGCCGACCGCTGGACGGGGCCGAAGACAGCGTCGTCGCCGACGATGCCGATGTAGTCGACGGCGGCCTATTCAGGTCCCTCGACGGCGATCGTCGACGCCGCTTCTCCCCAGAGCCCTGGGGAGACGGCGAACAGACGGTGGTCATCCTCCTCGACGTCGCCGTCGACGCCCTCGACGTCGACGGGGAGTGGGAGCGCTTACTGGTCTTCCTGCCCCTGAGGAGCCCCCCAGAGGCCTCAGCATGGGCCAAATCAGCCCCTCCAGACCCACCTGGTGCCTTCAGTCTTCTCTCCTCCAGAACTTGAAGCCTGATTTTCATTCTGTCCCTCAGGGTCCTGGCTGAGAACGAGTGGCAGATGGTACAGCTTTCAGGCACGTGGGACTGGGGAAGGCAACCTATACACACCTCGTGTGGATCAGTTTTAGCCTTCTTTCGACCACATTCCGGGCACTTGTCGAACAAGCCAGGCATGGTGACAGTACCAGCTACTAAGCACTAGAAAAAGTGACAAAAATTGTCAAAATCTCCAATAAACCCTTGAAAAGGGGAGAGCTCAATGCTCCAGGGTCCTGCTAGCAGGAGCCGGAAAAAAGAACTGAAAGTAAATGGGACCTGCTGGGCATTCTGGGATACTGGGGAAAGTTCTGGAAATCTGGAAAGTTTTCTTAAAGGCACAGTATCCTGTTCTAAGCCACATAATGGCAGCCTATGAGGCTTGTCTGTCCACTCCTTCCTCTCTATCATTCCAGAGGCTTTTGCTGGTAGAGGCAGGGTTTTTTCCTATGTGGAGAAAAACTAGACAGGCAGTGCTGTTTGTGGATGTTGGTGGAATTCTAGTTGAAGTACTGGACAGTGTAGCCTGTGGGTAGAGGCTGCATTATCTGTCTTTAAATTAAATTCTCCCTTAAAGGTGTATGCAGGTCTGCATGATTTGTCACCTTTTAGAGATGATTTTTTATTGCTCCGGGGTCCACGCACATGGGCGGGACTATTCACTAGATTATGACTATACACAGAGATCCCCTACTACAGAACAGGCATATCACAGTTGTGACCCTTACAGGTGACGTCATGTTAGAGTAGCTCTTCCAAATGTTGACTAGAAAGTACCAATATAAATATCGAGTTTTGAGAGTGCTTAGTAGGGGCTCAGCTCCAATAAGCAATGGAGCAGCTGTAAACATTTTTGAATGCCAGACTATCATGGGAGAGAACCTATGTCATGGCTTTTCTATGGGACTGAGGTGGGGAAATTGGTTCTGACTGGAGCAGACTGGAGAAACCAGGACTCAGACCAGATGTGAGGACAACAAATCCTCCTTTGGATTTCCTTCTTCTGACAGTGCATCTTTACAGGATTTTTCCTCACTCAGATAGGAAGACCCAAACATAGGGGCTCATTTTGTAAATAACCCCCATAGTGCTACAGCGAAGAGGGATGAGCTTATCCACCGGAGCACGCATTTAGGGCCTCATTTACAAGCCCATTGTGCCACCAGTGCATCACTTTTGATGCACTTGCAGCACAGAGTGCCTGCCCATATTTAAAAGGCCACCTAAATTCATGCTGTCTAACTTTTCTTGGCCTTGTAAATCAGATCCCAGTTCATGCATTATTCTGCATAAAAGGGGCATTCCAAGGGCGTTGCTGTGGGTGTTCCCATGCAACATCGATGGAACCTGATAAACTCCCAGATTTACAAAGTGTCATAAACCTGGGAATGCATCAGACTCCTACACCTCGCATAGGAGTGGCGCAACGAGGAGAAATACTTTTATTTGTTTTTTGCTCTTTCTATGAGTGCTGCATTCTGCACCACTCATAAAAGGAGCAAATTGCCTTTAATGATTGTTTATGTGCAGGAAGGTGTTCCTTGCTGCACATAAACAATCATACCTCCAAAGCAGGCACCCTTGCACCATGGTGCAATGGTGTGAAAATTGGCACACAGCTATTGTTCATGCGCCGGAGAGAAGATCAGGAATGCGCCGTATTTTGTAGATACAGCGCATTCCTACCCTTTTTTTTTGGCGCACGACAGAGGCAGGCTTGCTGCACTGCCGTGCATCAAAATATTGTAAATTAGGCCCTTCGTTCTTCCACAAAGCGATTTAGTTCAGGGCCAGTGACACACAGCATAAATTCCTATCTGGACTCCTTTTAATGTAAGGTGTGTTCGATTTGCTGGCTGTGGGTGATACTGGGTGTAATAGAAGTGACCATTAAGCTCAGAGCGCTCATGTACCAGCTTGACTTGTATTAAAAAGAGCAGTTTAGAAGGTGTGTCTGCTGTTAATCACAAGAACAACACCATGTTGAAGTAAAAGTAGTAGTTGGGTCTGTGGGCCTTCTCAAAGATGTCATAGTATTTTAGTAGGTTGAAAAACTCAAATAACCTTGGTATCATACCTAAACCAGTGTTTTCAATGGGAACCTAATTCAACTCCACTGCCATAGAAGGCTTTCACTGTTTCCTGATCCTCTGCTGGCGGAAATAATATTTACTCCACCTTTTAGTGTTCAACCTTGCTCAACCTCTCAGCAAAACTAACAACTGTAGCCCCCATACAATGCTATAAATGGCGGTCTGATGAAGAATCTTCAAACTCAATAAAACTCCGGAGCACACCTGATTGTGAACGAAGACTCAAGTATATGATAATGACCCTCCGAAAACTCTAGTGCCTGCCAGTAAAACAGTGGTGCCATATGAGGTCTAATCCGTCACCACTGTGCAAACATCCTTACTAGAAAAGGGCATCTTACATGTTATTTCCCACTTCCAACATTTTTCTCCTTCTACTTTCCAGATATAGGGACTTATTACGAGTACGGCAGTCCTATGGACTGCAGAAGCCACGGTGGCAGTGCAGGCACCAGTGGTCCGACTGCCCTATTATGAGTTTGGAGGTCTCCCAGCATGGCGCAGGCATGGCATCCTACTGGCAGACAGCCAAACTTGTAATCAGGTCCATAATCTGAGTTAAATGTATACCAATCCTTATTGAGGAAATGGCTGATGTGACACATCTTCCAAAAATTAACTGATGCTCCCACTGCCGAACATGCTGTTTCCTCACTGCATTTAGAAACAGGTTTTTTGCATGGTTTCACCCACAAGTGGCCCCTCCTTTCCTGAATCTCTAAATTCAAGACGATGTACCCCACCCTTCTTGGTCTATGAATGTTCACTGTTGAGTTACCATTCACTTCCGGTAACATCTGAATCATTGCTGAATGCAGATTGGCCATTCAGTTCGGATATCCATTACCAGGGCCCAGTACAGACGTAAGTGGCTGAGAGTCTGACTGCGCATTGTCCAAGAGAATAACTGCTCACTGAAAGGAAGAATTACAGATAATGCAGTTAAAATGTATTTCTCCTAGCAAATTAAAGTCGAAACAAGGAAAGGTGATGTTAACATTGTTCAGACCAATGCTTGATTTACAATTTGAATACCATAGACCAGGGACTCAGTATATTCATTGAGTGGCAGCGCTTGGAAACTCCAAATTAGTTCCCCCTTTGAAAGCTTGGCAGGCCAGTCTTTTTTAAATTCATAATGATTTTTTTGATAATTATGGTATAATAGTGCAAGGGAAGCAATTAGTTGAGTTTATAGCATTCAAGTCCAACGTGTCACTATTTTGCTTGGGTAGTCAATAGATGCAATGCTTTCAAAATCTTGAAATGCATGTGGAATAGACTGTACATGAGTGTGACGTTGTTTATCCTGTAAGAAAGGAGAGAGAGAAAGAGTGGAAGAGATAGCAAAAGGGGAAGTGGGGGAGAAGAAGAGAGAAAGGGTGGCTGTTGGTAGACTGCCCATTTAGTTAAAGAGACAGTGATGAGTATTAGTGTAAATTAGATGTGTGTAGCAAGTTTGCTCTTCCTTGTTTGCTCTCGGTTCTGTGGGATGGTGTCTATCTAATGCCTGTTTCTGTATCTTAAATATAATGTATTGCGATTGTTTTATTTTTTTTCTAAATATTAGTAAAATTTGGACTACAGATGGTGCAAGGTTTTACTTTGAAGTTTTGGTTATATACAGTATTGTAAAAGCTTCTTAGGAAGCACACCCAGGACCTCCATGTATGATAGGATATTTTAGTGTATTTTTTTCATTTTCTTTGCTCACTAGTGTTAATAGTAGGCTTGAGTGTAAAATTCTGCTCTGCTCGCAGAATTCGGGAACTCCACGCTACACGAAGAACGCAGAGTTCCTGATAAATTCTACCATCTGTTGTGCAGCAAAAAAAACAAAATTGTGAGCGGCTGCAGCTGCACCTCAAGCATATTCTCTCCTTAAGAAGAATCTAAATCTACTCGAAAAGATGTCTTCGAGTTAATAATCTTCTCCAGCAGAATGTTCAAGTTGTTTTTTAGTGCCAAAAGCCTTTTTAAAGTTTTTTTTCCAACAAGGAAGAAATGCCCCAGACTCCAACTTCCTGTTCCTGTCCAGCAGCCTTCTCCCAGTGCTTAGTCCATCTCCTGGTCACTTTTTATTTGGATTTGGAGCTGAAAGGATCATTCTTTTTGTATGCTGCATAACTACCATTGGATTTAAGGACTTTGTTTTGGTGGTATCACAAGTTAGTTCAAAATCTGTTGTATAAGAGTGGTGTTTGTTTGATAAAAGGTGTGTACTAGGATTTATTTGTACTTTTATTTGATTTTTTAAATTTATTGTGGTCTGCAGTTTCAATAGTGGCTTAGTTATTATTTTGCAATTTTTCTTCTCTTGTAAAGGAAAAATGTTGCACAGTACAGTACATTTTCTCCATGTTTGTTAATACATTTGCAATATTCATTCATTTTACTATGTGTCCTAGTCTGCCAGGGGGCCATCCAGCCAGTAGGCCCAGTACTAGTCCTGGGTGTATGAAACAACTATTTCTGTGGTGTCTGTTGAATTGAGACATCATTTAGGCCAGGGATGCTATTGGATTAAAGTAAGAAAATGTTTTTTTTGGTATTTCACATTTTTCTGCAAAAAGTGTATAGGTGGGGTAATACATATTTGATTCCTTGGGAGGATGTGTGTTGTTTTGTTTTGGCATTGCTCAATTCATGCTAGGGTTCGCCTCAGTGTTACCATGCCTCCTTTGTCTTGCCAGTGTGTGAGTGTGTTTGCCATAGGCCGCCATTTATCTTTATTCCCCATGCCACGTGGCCAGGGGCCATTTTGTGTAGTCAGTGTCTACAGACCTGCATGTTTTCTTTGTTTTCCATGCCTCCTTGCTTGTTTGACCATGTGGCTGGTGGCTATTTTGTGTAGCCAGCCAGTGTGCTTTTTCCAGGGTCTTGCATGCGTTCATTGTTGTAGCCATGCCTCCTTGCTTGCTGTTGTCGCTTGACCGTGTGGCCAGTGGCCATTTTGTCTAGCCAACCAGTGTGCGTTTACCATCGGTTTGCATGCATTCTTTGCTATGGTCATGTCTCTCTACTTGCTGTTTTTGCTTGACCTTGTGGCCGGTGGCCATTTTGTGTAGACAGCCAGAGCCCCATTTGCCGTAGGCCTGTATGCGTTCTTTCGTTGTTGTGGCCATGTTTCCTTGCTTGCTGTTACCGTTTGACTATGTGGCCGGTGGCCATTTTGTGCAGCAAGCCAGTGTGCTTTTGCCATAGACCTGCATGCATTTTTTGCTGTTCAACCATGTGACAGGTGGCCTTTTTGTGCAGTCACCTTTTTGTCCACTTTTCAAAGCCATTTTCTATGGAGATTGATATGAGCCTTTTTGTTTGTGTGCATTTTGTTACTTTTCCCTGATTAGTTTACTAAATATGCTTGAGGCTTAGTTGCTCATACTCAGTACATGTATTGTATAATGTGAATATTAACAGTGTTTTATATTTTATATTTTTTTCCTTGCCTCCTAGTCCTAGTGGGTTTCCTATAGTCCCCTATTACATCAGCAATTATTATTATTATTGTTAAATATTTTTCATTTTGTAAATAATGTTTTGTGCAATATTTTTTTATAAGATTTTTTAAAATTATTATTATGAATATTTTTACATTTTCGCACCATCTGTCAACCCCCTGACTGCCATAGGTGCATGCCCACACGACAGTATTAATTTTTTAAGGATGATTTCATTTTCCTCTGCACCTCCCTGACTTCCATATGTTTTTCCCTAGATACACACAAAGCAAACATTTACATCTGTTTCTTGTTGTTATCCCTCCTGAGTGTAAATGAAATATTATGTTATGCTGGTGTGGTTTGACTTTGGAATGGATACACTATGTTGTTGTTAATTATTTATAACTTAAGTAACCACACTAAATTATATTTCTTTTGTCTGTACTAATTCATACTACAACAATGCCACGTTTCACTAATTTTTTGTGCTCATTTGCTCTTAGGTGCCCAAAAGACGTGACATCACCCACAGTAATGCCAGACAGAAGACCTGTACACGTAACCACATAACACATGATGTCAATCCTCTAATCATTTTAGCTTGTGGAGCTAAGTGCCACTGCCAACTGACAGCTTTAAGGTGGCCCCAAAGAAATGTGCTGCCGAGAAAGTGGCCACTGACAAGAAGAAGCTTCCCACTACAGGCGTGTCAGGCCAAACCTTTTTTGGGAGACATGATGTGCTTACCGCACCAGCTGCTGGGTAGCAAGCTGGGAGCAGCATTACTGCATCAATAGCCCAACCCCATCCTAGGCCAAAGCCTATGTCTGGCACAGAGGCAGTCACTGCAATCATGGCAATGCAGATGAGCAGTGACATTGAATTACATTTGTTTCTTTTGCAAAGTAGTACCCAATTGTTGCTGAAAACTCAGCTAAGTGGACAACAACAGCTGCAGCCACCAATAGCAGATCTTTCCTAAGAAGGAGCAGAACAGGAGATTGAGCTTCCTGGTGAGCAACAACCTTCTCTTTCATAAGAACTATTGGCTTGCAGATCTCCAGCAAGAAAAAGGAAGAGCCACCATCTTCTCCAACCCCCTCTTCTGATGATCTGGGCAAGGACTGGAACCTGCCTGAGTCCGAGACACACTTTGGGCATTGACAGTGGCACCAGGCTCCCAATAAGAAAGTTGACCGCCCTAATTTGGGACTTCTTTACAGTTAGCAAGCAGGAGGATACCATTGCCATATTCTTCCTTTGCCACACAAGTGTTCATAGAGGCAAGCCTGGTACACAATATGGTACTGAAGCCCAAACAACCCATATGAAAAAACATCACGCTATCCGCTGGGAGGCGCACCTTAGTAAAATAGCTGGAGGTGGTGTTGGTGAAGGTGATGAGAGCAGGGAGTCTGCTCCAATCACTGCGGAAACAGAAGGTGATGAGGAAGAAGAGGGTGACATCTTTATTCAAAGCAGCCCTGTCCCCAGCAGTTCACCATCATCTACATCAGTAACGTCGAAATGGCACAAGACTCAGAGTCAGATGAAGACACCACAGCAACAGCTTGCAGTGACTGCCCTACAACACACATTGAGTCTACCACCTTCTTCCATCCAGAAGTCACCTGTGTCAGTGGCACCAGAAAAGAAAAAAATGCAGGGTAGTATTATATCAATGTTTAGGCAGGAGGGGCAGAACAAATACACCCAACAGTACCTTTGCACAATGGGAAGCTGGCTAAAATATTAGCGCTGGACCTCCTCTCTTTTTTTGTGTGGAAGGCGTGGGTTTTCTAGAATTTTTGGCGTCCATCTGCCTGAAATGGAAGGTTCCCAGCTGGACCTATTTTGCAAGAGTTGCTGTTCAAGTGCTCCATCACGATGTGCTCGAATTGGTTGGATAAGCTTTGCGCAGAGTGCTGTTCACACTATACACCTGACGACCGACAAGTGGACCACTGATTACATGTGTATCACTGCACACTGGATCTCTTTTGTGGGGGCCAGAGAAATTATATCTTCAGGTTTTGACGCTGAAGAAATTTTTAATGGTGCTCAGAAGTATGCAAAAGCAGCCTTGTTCGCCATGGAGAAATACCATACAGCTGAAAACATCTTGGAAAACGTTATCAAGAAGGTGTTTAAATGGCTGCGACCCGTAGGGCTTAACATTGGATTTGTTGCCATGGACAGTGGCAGTAATATAGTCAAGGCCATGACAGATGATGGCAAACTCAGGGTCCTGTGTGGAGCACTGCATCAACATCGTTGTACAGGGCTTTCTTAAAAAAGAAAATCAAGTCAGCAACTTACGGTCGACCAGCAGAAGTATCTGCACTAATTTCAGCCATTCTTTTAAAGCCCGGAAGCAGTTGAGGATCATTCAGAATGATAATAGAATGCCAGTTGAAGCCCTCATGCAGGAGGTGCCAACGCATTGGAACTCAACCCATTAAATGTTGCAGCGTCTGTTTGAGCAGTATAGACAAATCAATAATTATGTCATGCAAAGAGGGGATGCAACTAGGAAAGATAAGATCATTCATTGATATGGACAAATGGGGTACAGTCAAATGTCTGACAGAGATGTTGCTTCCTTTTGAGGTTTTCCCATGGGAAGCCAGCAAGAAGGGCAGTACGATGGGCCAAGCTATCCTGTTGTTACATCTGCTAAAAGACCATCTAAAAAAGGTGCCTGTACAGTACGCAGGCGTGGACGAAAAGAGAGATGTGCATGAGTTGGTGGCGATCTAAATCTTCTGCTTGGCTGGTAATACAAGGCTGAAAAGAGACATTGGGTCATCCAAAGAGTACATTTGTGCCACAATTCTTGATACACAGTACAAAGAACTACTGGCCACTTTAATTTCTTTTTCCAGAAGGGGATGTTTCACAATACAAGATGTGGATTGCTGAGCAAGCCAGCGACATGGAAGAATGGCTGGAAATTAGAGGCCCACTCCCAGGCAGAAGTTCTGAGGTACAGCCGTCAACTTCAATAGGGGGCAGTACTGTTGGCTCACAGTAGCCAACACCAGAAACAAGAACACCGGCAACAACCACAACAACAGGAGCATCAGTCCTAACTTCTGCAATGGCTTGGTTGCAAGTGGCAGGTCTAATGTCCTGTGGAGAGGCGAAGGCAAAAGACATGAAGCAAGTTGCAGTACAAGTGACCATTCAGGGGATGGTCCAGTACTATCTGTTTGACCCAGCACCCAGCAGAGGTCTATAGGGATCAAAACTCATTGGAGTATTGGTATAAAGCAAGGCGCCAAGGGCCAGTGCTCAGCAGGCTGGCAATGTTATTAAAATGTATACAGCGCACAAATACCAAACAGTGTCTTGGTGCTAACAATCCAGAAGCAAGCTAGTGCACTATTCATTAACCCCTTCCCCGCTCATGACGGAACCGTTCCGTCATGAGCCACGGTTGCCGTGTGCTCATGACGGAACGGTTCCGTCATGACAATCCTGTTGGCGGCCGCTCCGCCTGCGCGGCGCTGTTTCCCCGCCTGTGCGGGGGGACAACGCAAATGGGCGGAGTCATGACGGAACCGTTCCGTCATGAGCACAGCTCAACTGTGGCTCATGACGGAGCGGCTCCGTCATGAGCACAGGCCCACCGCGCTGCCCCCCTGCCCCCCCCAGCGCTGCAGCGGAATGTCCGCAGCAGCGAAGGGGTTAAATAGCCAATTGTGTGGCACAGTGCTTGGATTGGAACAGGTAAATATATTGCACCAAGGAGTGATATATTATTTAGTGATAGTGAGTGATGATTCATGTGGTGATGGACAGTAAGG
The DNA here is from genome assembly GCF_964204655.1 of Triturus cristatus. NCBI lineage: Eukaryota > Metazoa > Chordata > Amphibia > Caudata > Salamandridae > Triturus > Triturus cristatus. Next base: position 626,779,400 of record NC_140593.1, read on the forward strand.
GAGGATGTTAAACTATAATTTTTAAGCTTAATTGTAATAATTTACAATGTTTGTGGCCTGATGGTGATAATTTTCCCTGAGGCTGAGGGGGCAAGGGTGCCCTGTAGGTCCCCCTGTGTTTCAGCATCGCCAGCCTTTTCATGAAGGAAAGACCTCCATGAAAACGCTGATGGTCTAGAAACTTATAATATGCATGGCGGTTCCGCAGCAGTAAAACCTGCATCTTACAATGGCCCTGACCACCACCAGGGAGCAACGGTTCCCTGGCGGATCCAGGGGTCCAACTATGGCCTGACTGTCCAACTCGTAATAGGGTTGTCGGACCTCCGGTACGGCAGTGGCTGGACTGCCACCACGCGTCTGGTGGTCCTTGGACCTCCAGACTTGTAATTAGGCCCTTTGTGTGGAAAAATACATATAAATCACCTCTCATGAATGAGAAGGGCATTATGCGCTATGCAGTACAAGTTGTTGCGCTGAATTAATTGAGGCATACTAGTCAGGACGTCAGGTACTTTGCTACTCTCTTCAGTCTGCAGCTGGGGCAGCTGTAATGGATAATTATCTTACTTTAATTCCAATGGCCCTGCTCTTCTCCAAATGCTTTTGAAATTCTACCCTGACTCCAAAGAGGCAGAGGAATAAAAAATAAGATACTACGTCACACATGTCACGTATATAATGTGGATTTCCTGTTTGCCGTAAGTAGATTTGAAAAAAATGATGCACTGTAGTACAGCGAAAGGAACAGGATATATAGATTGTATTTGGCACGTTTGCCACAGAGTATCCCGTCGGCAAAACTTGAAATCAGGCACTTAGTCCCACTTTACTCCCTGGCCTCGCCCTCACTCAGAGACACAGCTGCAGCACTGCCTAGAGGATTTAGAATGGGGGAGTTACTGATGGGACCAAAGAAGCAGCTACAGCACTGTGCAGAAGTCTAAGAATGAGGATTTACCATTGGGAGCAAAGCAGCAGCTAGACACGGCAGGGTAGATGTGCACTTAACAAATTGCTGAAACATAACATAACAAACACATCTGTAGCACTGCCTAGAGGACTTAGAATGAGGAGACCAGAGAAGCAGCTAGCAGCACTGTCTGGTAGACTTAGAATGAGGAATTCCTGATGGGACCAGAGTAGCAGCTAGCAGCACTATCTAGAGGAATTAGAATGAGAAATTAACACTGGGGCCAAAGAACTAGCTAACAGCACTGCCTAGAAGTTTTAGAATGAGGAATTACCGACGGGATCAGAGAAGCAGCTTGCAGCAATACCCAGAGGACTAAGAATGAGGAATTATCACTGGGACATGAGAAGCAGCTAGCAGCACTGTCTACAGGACTAAGACTGAGGAATTACCACTGGAACAGAGATGCAACTGCAGCATTACCTAGAGGACTGTAAAAGGGGAATTATCACTTTGAACTTAGACACAACTGCAGCACTGCCTGCAGGATTTAGAATGGACGAGTTACCGACGGGACCAGAGAAGAAGCTAGCGGCACTATCTGGAGGACATAGAATGAGAAATTACCAGTGGGACCAGAGAAGCGGCTAGCAGCACTGTCTAGAGGACTTAGAATGGGGGAATTACTGATGAGAGCAGACAAGCAGCACTGTCTGGAGGACTTAGAATGAGGAATTCCACTGGATTGTGCTATTTACACACATGACCCTACAGTGTGTATGAATGTACGTGTGTATGTGCTGTTTACACACAAAATTCTTCAGTGTGTATGAATGCGTGTGTGGACGCACTGCTTAGACGCATGAACCTTCAGTGTGTATGAATGCATATATGGATGTGCTGTTTACAAGCTTGAACCTTCAGTGTGTATGAATGCATGTAAGGATTTGTTGTTTACACGTTTGAACCTGGCTGAAAGGCAGCACAAAGGCAGCGGAGTGCTGCGCAAAGACAAAGACAAATACACCATCAGTATGAGATTAGACGACGTAGCTGGTTTGTGGACTCTTACTACAATACAATGCTGTGTTGTTCAAAGAAATGAGCCAATATTGATGGCAGCAAATAATAACCCTTAAAGCTTCTCCTTCGCTGTTATTGATCACATTGATTGTCAAAGAGTTGTATGTGATTGTCAAAAGGTTGTGGTGAGCGTTGCTGGCAGTAAAAGACCAAGCCATCCAATGCACTGTCCAGTAGGCTGGAGCAGTGTGGACCACTTCAAGTGCATTGTTGCTAGGATTTACACATCATAGCCTGTGGACTTGAAAAGCAGTGTGATGTCTTGCAGCGACCACCAGTGTAAATCCGGCCTGTTTAGAAGGTGAGAGAATTTCACACTATGCCACATCAATCTTCAGCTTTCACTGACTCTGAGTGGAAGAATGGGTTGGGTAATGCTAATAAAAACTAGCAGAAGCAAGATATACACAAATGAGGGGAGAGCCGGGTAAGTGGAAGAATAAAATCCTACCTCCCGTCATTGGAAGCAATGATGGGAGGGAAAATGTATGAGCGAGGAGGCAAGGAGGCTAGAGATGGCTAACAAAAAGAAACAATCAAAGTTGTCTGCTGGGAGGGAACCAAGCATCCAAAGGTGGGGCAAAACCAGAGCAAAGGAATTTCAAAAGGCAGGCCAAACAACCAATCAACGAGCAGGAAAGGCAGCCATAAGGCCACAGTCACATCTAGTATAGTCATTCTCAATATGCAAGACACTATACTCCAACATCCTGATGGGATGGGGGGATCGGCGGGAACCTAAACTGTGCCTTGGTTTACATTGGTTCATCTGTTGTTTTGTTTTTCGGAAATTGGCACGCTGCAAACTGGTATTGAATCTTGTTTGAGCCTTTTTGGCCACGCTGTACCATGAATAAAACCTGAATAAAATTAGTTACAAAAAAAAAAATAACTAATCAAAAGCACTGGGTATGTTGAAAGCCCATAGACTGAAAACAGCATGTCTTGCAGACAGAGCAGGCGCTGTGTAGGCTCGACCTAAAAATGAGGAGTGGATGGGTTGGAAAAGGGGAAGATTGAAAAGATTAAAGATGGATTCAAAACATAGATCCAACACTACACACAGAACAGAAAACAAAATGGCCGTGCCCATGCAAACCGCGTGGTGCCTATCATGCATAGTTTCCATGCTTCGCACTATCTAGAACGTAAAAACAGGTGTGTCGAGCAGCTCAGACGCTCGTTGAATTCCGTGAAGTAAAGTTGAATTTTTGGGTGCTTCACGGAACTCCAAGTAGCAGAACTTGTCAGTAGGATCTTCTCAATGTCTTCTCTTGAGTTCAGTAAGGACTAGGTCTGGGCGGAGTTTCAGAACTCTGCGAAGTGACCAACAAACTCTGCTGCACTACGTGGAGTTCCGCACATGGTGGACAGTGTTAGATCATGCAATTCGCTCTGATTTTTAACGGTGTTTGTCTCACGCTGGAAAATCAGCAAGAACAGCATTATGTGCAGCGCAAGAGGGCACTGTTTTTTTCTGCCACTCGTGTAGATGCTCTACTTGAGGATCAGCTTCCTCAATGTGAATGGAAGGTTTCTCAACGCGAGCGGTAGCGGAAATCTGTGACCATCTGCATTAAGAAATCTCACCGGAGGTGGCCTGAAATAAGATTTTCCTTGCTTGTGCTTCTGCCTATAAATCTGTCTGAGTGTTATTTACTCTCTGCCTCCATCCATGACAGTGTACTGCGTGGCATTGTCAGTAAGTGTGCGTCAGTATAAGGGTTGGTTGGCCAGTCCTTTACTTTTCAATTTCTCCTTTTATGATTCTTCTTTTGTTTCTTTGCTTCTCCTCTTTTTATATTAATATTTCTTAAGATGATACTACAGCTCTCCAGGCAGTGCTAATGAGTCCATAGGAGCTGGCAGTGAGGCACTGTGAGTGAATGAGCAATAAAGATTTATTTAAATTTGTTTTTATTCTGTCTCATTTGCAATGCCTTCAAAGGCATGGGTTAAACATCAGATTATGTCTTCTGACAAATTACAGTTTAAGTGGATATTGGTATTTACTTTTCTTTCATGACTGGAAAGAGACATCATTTTGTAATGTGAACTATCTGACAGTCTTGCTGGGGTACAGGGAGTGCTAAAAGAAAGGCAATAGGATTTACACAACAACATTTGAATACCAAAAAATGAACTAATCAAATATTTGAAAATCTACCAGCAGCAAGCAAAGCACAAACAAGGCCATTTTTGAATCAATTCAGAAGTGTGATGAAAACAAAGATATTAATACAAACAATATTGATAAATATTTGCAGAAACCCGTTTACTGCACATTGTCGTTTGTGAGCTATAGTTTTATTACAACTTCATGTTTATGCACATTTATTTGACAGTTTAATGGAAAATGTGCTGTTTGTAAATGACAGTGTACTACCACATCATGCTTTAGTAATATATTTGCAAAAGTTCGTACCAAAATGCACCATGGGACACAGATTACACTAGGAAGCCTCAGCTGTTGAATGGGTGTGGGTTATTTGCTGCACTTGTTCTTTATGACTTGCTTGGGTTTTTCACAAAACCTTTGATTTCTGTGATATTACATTGATGACAGCACCCCCACTTTGGAAATTGTTCCAGCATCACTGAATGGGTCATTTGGTTGCCACTCATTTTATCTCTTGTGTGCCACATCCCAGGTGGCCACTTCCTCTAAACCAGGAGACCATGATGCAACGCTTGTATCCATAGTGTATCATTGTTTACCATTCCAAGATGGCTAACGCTTTGGTTCTAAATGTGGTGGCCATACTGGAACTTCAAAACAATGATAGACTATTTACAGTTCATCTGCAAGACACCCACTACTATTTTTAGTTTTGTTATTGCAAGCATATGCCTACCATGTTTAGACCTCAGTCTGTTTTCTTTTTCTACTCCTATTCTTTTTTAATTGTGCATATGTTGTTGAATTTTGTGTGTGTCACCGTGATTGCACCAGAGGGTGAATGCACAAAGATGTCAGTGAATGAATGAATGGATGCATAAGTGCAAAAATAAGTGGCAGAGTACATGTATAATGATCATCTAAGTGCTTAAACTCATCAGTGACACAAGAGGCACTTTAATTCATAAGCCAGACTTATTGACATTGCCAACGTTTGTTTCAGGCTGGTATAAATTGCTGCTATCCTTGGTGAACTTGGTCTCTGTGTAGTGCAACACCTTTTTTCCTAGTAGATCACCTTTTGTGGACCACTACTTTATGAGGTCTCAAGGTTAATTTGGCCAGATCCTTGAATAGCTCTCCCTAAGGCTTAGAACTGGCGCCTTCACCAGTTGTATAACCCACATCTGTCAATGCAACACTGCAGCCTGTCACAGGTGCGTACTCAGTGGCAACAACTAAAGGGTTACACAGTTTGTAAGCCCTCTACTAATACACAGCTTGTTTTAGCGCCACGCAGGTGGAATGTAAATAAGTGGAAAACACCTGAGTGTGAAATAGAATCTGGAATGTTACAGAATTGTGAGTGGACTTGTTAGTACACCTAAAAGGCAATGAAGAAAGGGTGCCCATGAATGGCTGCCCACAATTCAAGCTGCTGTGGTTGAGATATGAGGTTGGTGTATGTGACATAAAGAGGCGAGGTGAGATGCCAGGTTATTGTATGTGACCGAAGGAGGTGACGTGTGATGTCAGGTTGTTGTATGTGATGGGAAGAGGTGACATGACCAAGCCCAGAGCTGTAATCTCACTGCATTGGAAGGGAGACGTGTCGCTCATGTGGAAGGTGTTGCAGAAACCCCTTTATGCGACCTCTCCGCTGTATCGATTGATGCCCACGTCTAAGACCTATACTTCAACTGCAGCTGAATTAGACTCTTTGCTGGAGACTTGCTTACGTCTTCTTCTCCGGCTGTCATATTCCTTCTGACAGTGGTGTGTTTTGGATACTGGGTCAGTTGCCTCATTATTCCAAATTCAGTTTGAATTTTTTTGTCACAGTTTTGGTTTCCCTGTTGATCTGTGAAACTTTGTCAGCGCTGTGATACTTCTAAAAACCAGTGCTCAATTTGAGCCAGTGGTTTCTGGTGCTCAGCACCTGCACTCAATTGTCAGCACCGGTGCATATAACAGTCTGCCACATGGTGGGGCTATTTTTTTAATTCAGAGATAAGCACAAGAACTGTTGTTTATTAATTCAATATTCATTAAGAATGACTAATACTTGCTGCCAAAGCCATTCTTTTTACTTTGGGGTCCTGGAGTTGTCAGAATTGTCACACTTGTAGGACTGTAACGTTATTAGTTATGCTGTTACTGTATTTGACATCGGCAATGGACGGTGCAAGCAGAAGTGGACTGCTGACTCGAGCCCTGGCACTCATTTGTGTACAAATTAAGCACTGCTAAAAAACTCTTGCCTTTCGTAAGAAAGGCCTTCTGAAACTGAGCAAGTGAGAGGGATGATCCGCCTTGGCAGTATAGTTCAGCACAAGCTGTTCTCTCAAGCCCTTTGGACCATATCTGGTGCCTGCTTCCCATTGCCACAGTACACGGGGCATCTTGCAAGCGAACATTTGTTTCCAAATGGCTGCTCATCTAGGCAGTTGTACTGGAAGGGCAGCTCCGGTGACCGTCCACAGGGCACACACACAGACTTCTTCACGAGGTCAGCTAGGCAGTTTATGTTGAACCTTGGGCCCTGGCGCCTGCTGCCAGGCTGCACCTGCTGTGTCAGGCAGAATAAGGGTCGGAGTTGACACATAGAGTGGCTTATTTACAAGCCTCTTGCGCCGCCGGTGCCTCACCTTTTCCCATATTAAAATTGACGCACCGACGGCGCAATGGGCGTGTAAATCAGCCCCAGAGAGAAATGGGGTGAATTCTTCTGTGAAAGTCAAAGCCCAGTCACTGCATGATCGAAAAATAAAGAATTTACCGAGGATTTTTCAAAGTGGTCGTCCGTTTGCCTTGTAATTGTGGCAGAACTCTGCAAGGTCCCGTAGGCCTGAAAACACGATGCGAGTTGCCCAAACTAGGACACTACCTGAAATACACCACAGTAAAAGAAAACACACAGCAAAATAAGCAACGCAAACAAAAAGGAACAGCACGCGCAACAATCTGAATAGGCCTTCAGAATAAACACATGCTAAAATGCCTAACACACACTCCCAGCCCGTGGACACCAATTCATCAAAACGCCAAGCATAGCTGAAGTGCCACCATACAACCTTTGACCCCAGATGACATCACATGGTTTGCCCTCTCGTACAAGGCATAGTGTCTCAGTATGCTTCTATTAGCTGCTGAGGGCTTGGGTGAAGGGAGGCTGGCCATCTTTCTCAGATAAAAATACCAGCCATTAGTAAGTGTTGTATGTAAGTTTCTGGCTGTGCCAAGAGCTGGTACTGAAAACCAATTTCTGAACAATCCAACGTTTTTTAACATTTTTTTAACACTGAAATTCGACCCTTAGTTGCTTTAAAACTGCCTAGGAATAGTTTACACAACTCCACAGAACTTTGGCTGGTTGATGGGGTTTTTTGTCTTCTATTTATTACTTCATGTTTATATTTCAAAGTGGAAAAATACCGAATTGCAACAATTTTCTATATTTGTTTTAGCTGTCTTAGAATGGAAATATCAGCCAGTCTGTTGCTACCCTAGTTAATCCAATGTATGGAAACTAGAGCAGAGGAACAGGATTTATAGATTTCGGTTTACTTTCTATGGGAAGCAGCCTTTACAATGAGGTTTTTACCTCGTTGTGCCTTTACCACACATTTTTTAGCATGCATATTTTTACCATGTGTATGCCTTTACAACGCATGCCTTTACCATGTATTTAAGGTAAGTTGGGGTGTGTGGGGGTCTCCCCCCACAAATACATTGTTTTTTATATATAAAAACAATGCGTGGTAATGGCATGCGTTGTAAAAGCATTTTCTTGGTAAAAACATGCGTGGTAAAAAATGAGTGGTAAAGCCATGCGATGTTTTTACCTGTGTTGTACCGTCATACCACCACTTTCTATTCCTGCTGCTTCATTTACGACCCCTGAGCCAGGGATAGCAGCAGCTACCACTGACACCCACTAGTTAATGCAGTGCCTCAACCCCCCCACCAAAAAAACACACAACCCAAAAGAAATAGCACACTCAAAGAAAGAAAAAGAGATTGTTTATTCTAATTGAGAGTATGAGGCCTGATTTAGAGCTGGGTGGTAAAGGAGTGTCCACTTCTTCATTACAGGGTACTTCTCCAGAGAAGACAAGAAAAGCAGAATTACCTTCATAATAGGTGTCGAATGATTCAGGTTATTTTGCTTCTCCCAACAGAGGAATTTGCACTTCTTCCATAATTACCAGGATATACAGTTGCCCCCCAACTGTCCATTGGCTAGAAGACCGGCCATGAGTCAGAGGAGATGATGCCATACATTTACTCTATCTACCCCCCTGGCACTTCTCAATCATCAGATGCATTCTAGCACTTGGTTGTATCTGTGAAAAATGCTAAAAGGACAAAAGGCCATAGGTACTAAGAAACTGTTTGGAAAGGGTAATTGCAAATTGTGCTCTGAGTTTTTATGATCTGTCTCTTATAATGGACCTGCCTCATGAATATTAATTAGGCAGGTCTCTATTTACAATCCCTGTGATTGCTAACAAACATAGGGAGGGTGGCCTGGTAGGAACAGTAGACAACTATCCCAGCTATATACAACAAGAGCAGAATTGCGTTATTTCTGTAGTATAAGTACAATCACACTCAAATATTCTAATAGTTCTACTGCTCAGAAACCATGCATTCAAATGAAGAAATATACGTAAAAAGGGAGTGCTTAGGAAGTCCCCCAAAAAGTGACATTTAAATTTTAATTAACTCAATACAATGTCAGTCCAAAATTTTATTTCAAATATGCAACTTCTTCTTCCAGATCCAGCCAATGCACAAAAATTGCTTGGGAAGCCAAGTAAATATTATTCAAAATGTGGCTTGATATAGTGATCATTAAAACACTTTATTAAAATGGTAATAGGTAGGCAAAAACATTTGTACATTTGTGTATATTTTAAAAAAATGTTTAGAGTACCGCAGTACTGCCTCTGGAGAATCACGCTACTAAAAATACATGTTAAAAAATAAAAAATACTCACTAGTACCCTATATTTTACAAATATAGTTTACTAGAGTGCATTTTACTTTTTTAACATATTTAAATCTTCTGTAAAAATTCTACAGAGCTCCATTGTAATATCTACAAATTACTGCGCTACTAAACATTTTTTTTAAAATGTGCAATTCGCTATAAACTGCTGTAAAAATATATAAAAAAAATAAAAATACATTTATCTACCTAACAACACTTTAATAAAGTGGTAAGAGGTAAGGAACAACAATAAAACCTACTATTTACCTAGATCTAAGACCCCAACCCAGAACAGAGCGCAAAATGTAGACGAAATGTCATGAAAATGACATAGCTGCATTGTACATTTGGAAAACACAGCCTTTAGCTAATTACGTACTGCCTTATTATGCACATGTACCACGGTAAACCGCGAACATACCGTGGTATACTGTGACACAATAAATAACTGTATTGAAAATCATAACTTAAAAAATACTTACGCTATTCACACATACTAGCAAGAATTACCACCTAGACCAAATAATATATTTTCCTGTGGGACTTTTTGGTCGGTGGATTGTGTACAGTAATGGTGCTCCTGGGAAATATGCTTTGAGTCAGAGGCGCAACTAGAGCCAAATTTCGGGGGGGGCTGAGTAAAAATTTCGGGGGGGCTGAACTTTAAGCAATAGGCAGAGTGGAGCTGCAGGGGCTCTTAGAAGGGGTGAAACAACAGCAAGACCTCATTAACATGCAAATGGTCTTTTAAAGACCTGTGAAGTGCTCGGGTGCGGCTGCTTTTTTGCCCGGGAAGGTGTCTCATCCCGGGCTGCCACACACGACGGGGGGGGCTGAAGCCCTTTGAGTCCAATGGGTGTTGCGCGCCTGCTTTGAGTATATACTAGTGTACAATTATGATTGCGGTGCATAAAGGTGGGGACAGCCAGCCTCCTCCCCAATGTGTGGATAACCACTGATAAACTAAAACAACAGTCCCTTGCACATGCCAACAGTATATATTATGTATCATTGACAATAACAAAACGCACTCTGGTTCCTCCGTTGAAACAGTCACTTCAGTTTAATCTCGAGATCCTTAGCCAACACGTGTTTGATCGTGCTTAATTGTTGTGCGCAGCGACTTCTTCAGGGCTAAGAAACAAACAAGTGTATGGAAGTTGGGAGTAAAAGATATCCATCACTAACATCAGATGTTCGTTACCCTTTGTGACAGTATGTTTATCGCAAAGAGCGGCTCAAGTATGGTCCTCGAGCCTGTGGAAACCCATGCTGTTTTACTAAAACATATCACCATTGCTGTCTCTAGACAGATCTGTGCAGTTAAAAGATGATCGCTATTCCAAACATAAAGTGTCAGCAAATGAAAATAAGCCAGTTTCTGGTGACTTATTTAGTGACATCCAATCTCCGAATATTTAGCAGTGACTCTTCTAAAGTGATTTACGGAACACAGCACCCCCTCAAAGTTGCCTCAGATCAAGAAAAAGTATATTTATAATCTAAGAAGTACCTCTAATCTCTTAGTATGGATTCTTTATGGAGAAAAGGTACAAAGGAAGAAAATAACGTGGTATTAAAATAACGAATCCACTAGGACTGATGAATAGTGATAATTGTAGAAAGATATTGTAGGGAAACCAACCTCAGTTCCAGCTGTATTTCTGACCCGGAATGGGTTCTAGTACACCAGTGATATTTGCACAGTAAGGGGCAACAGTGATTACTGTGTCCAAGATTTTGTGTATTCCAGAATTCTTTTCTGGGGATAAAACGAGAAAGGCAGACAGAAAAGCCTCAGTTACAATTGTGAGTACACCCCAATTAAGTAAGGGCTTGTTATCACCCCATTCGTAGCTGACAACAGGAAGTACCACATACCTTAAGTGTGGATCTTGTGTGTATAATTCATAATCCATAATGAAGAATGACAATGTGGTATAGTAAAACTACTCTTTGGGGGCTAAGTGAGTCCCTCTTGCCAGCAACCAAGACTTTGCTGGAGGAAACGCAATCCCTAAACACAATAAAGGGAAGATGGGGATTTTGTTACAATCACTATATATGTCCTCCCTGTGTAATACTATTAAGGAGCGCACCCCAAGTTAAGGGTGCGCATCTCAGGAGTGTAAAGTATGCCACTGCTGAGTGCTACCGGGTATCCTAACACTGGCGCTTACCTCTGTTCAGTAGCAGGGCTGCCTCCGGCGTGTCCGCAGAAGAGTTTGGCCTGCTGAGGTTCCCGCCTAAATACTGGCGAGACTGCAGACATAGTCATAGGACTACACCAGCTTACTCAACAAATCAAAGAAATGGCATCGGCCGTCTTAAAATGGAGTAAAGTTAATGTTTGAAAGTACCACTGCCTCCAAAAAGCTAAGTGGATGGTGCATCCTGCTAAAGTCCCAGCCTGCATGGCTTTCAAAGTACATCATTAATAACAAAAATCTACAATAGATCACGTACATGTGTCCTTGCTATCTTGTTGATAGGGAATTCTTTGGATTAGCCAAACTGTCAATTTGAATTGTGGCACATTGAAAATTTGTGTTATTAATGATGTATTTTGAAAGCCATGCAGGCTAGGACTTTAGCAGTTGACAAGCCATCTGCATAGTGAAAGTTAGCTGCTGCAGATATTAAAGGTTGAATCGGTGAGATCTGCATATATAAATTATGAATTGATAGCCCATCCAGGGTGGGATATTGGTAACATTAACTGTGAACAAACTGCAACCAATGATGAATTGTTGTTTGAAATAATATTAGATGTTAAAATTGTTAAAATGATATCAGTAATTATATATAATGCAGAATAATCTATACTGAGTCAACATATGTGAACCTTAGGTCATTCAGAGCGTGATAGCTAACTCTCAATTAGAATCACATTTTATAGTATTTGAACAGTTGCATATCTCTACATGAATTAATGTGGTAGTAAGGAACTTAATGTGGATTCTTTTCTATTTAAAGATGTCGGATAATCATTGTGCTGAAAGTCCGCTTTTGATTTTGATTGTAAATGTTTCGCCGGAAGCACTTCATCCAATACAATGTAAAAGTATGGTGGAGCCTCCGTCGTTGTTTTCAGTTGGAAAAAGGCGCGAAGCCGAAACGTGTCCTGTTTGCTTAGCTTGCTAAATAAAGTACTGAGTTATTCACCCTCAATGGAGTGCGGTCTCTTCACTTGGTCTACGAGTGGGGTTTGAGCTCTATATATCTTCGTGGTACCACCGCCACGGTCATTGACCGGCACCCGTTCTGGAGTGCTCGCCGCAACTACTGGTGGAAAACAAGCAGCTGAAGTAAATATAAATATATATATATATATATATATATATATATATATATATATATATATATATGCCACAAAGAATCGTCCAACAGCTTGCACAAAATCCTCGCACCAGATAGTGAGTGCTAATTTTCTTTATTCAGTCCAATACAATCGCACCACCGCCATGACACGTTTCGGCCTACTGGAGGCCTTGATCACATATATATATCTATATATTCACTTAAAAACCATAGGTTTCACACATGTTATAGTTAGGTGGACATTTCACTCGTAAAAAACCAATGAAATTCCCCCGTTATAATTAGTTGAGATAACTATAACTTGCGCGCCCGCAATCCTCTGCTCATGACGTCACATATTACATCACTCATGACATGGTCAGTGGCATCACTGATGACATCACTGATGACATCATCCTTGTGATAGAGTGGCGGTCGCGCGAGTTATAGTTATCTCAACTAACTATAACGGGGGAATTTCATTGGTTTTTTACGAGTGAAATTTCCACCTAACTATAACATGTGTGAAACCTATGGTTTTTTAAGTGAATTTGCAAGGTTTTTTAAATGCTAATTCCTAACTATAACATGTGTGAAACCTATGGTCTTTTTAAGTGAATTTGTAAGTTTTTTTAAATGCTAAGTTATGTATATATTAATATATATTTTTTTTAAGGTTTTCACCGTGCGCGCAACGTGCGCGCACGGTGCGCGCATCCCGCGATTTAAAAAAATTTTAAAAAAATGTTTTTTTCACCCTTCGGGGTCCTTTAGGGACCCCCTGACAAAGGCTAGGGGGTCAGGAACTCTCTACCCTGCCCCCTTTTCACGTTCGCCACCTCTCTTTTTCACTGTCGCACCCAAAACAAACAAAATGGCGGACGACACTTCCTAATTTCGACCGATTCGAACGTTGACTGACATGTAACCACCAATCAGAATTACGGTGCGCGCACGGTGCGCGGCTATAGATATTTATGTACTTTTAACTGCAATTTTCTCAGGAAATACTGAACAGATTGACTCCATATATGCAAAAGGCACATGCCTGACCTGAGGACTACCTCTTTGCCACATTTCAAGTAATTCTGTTCAGCCGTTCGGGCTGTACCTTCGACTAAAGGTCCTATGGGAAAATGCATGGGGAAAACGCGTTTTGGGACCCCCCTTTCTTCTCAGCCCCCGCTTGACGAATCACCCCGAGACTTTCAGGGTAGGAGCTGAGCGGAGCGCCCCATTAGTTTTGAAAATTTCGCGAGGATTCGTCAACCGGCGCCAAAGTTATTCAAAATAGAATTTTCAGATTTCCTATGGAAACACGGTCCTAACTATAACTATCTACTGGCGACCGCCAGTAGATAATATATATATGTATATATATATACATATATGTAATCTACAGGCGACCGCCAGTAGATAGTTATAGTTAGGACCTAGTTTCCATAGGAAAAACATTTTTTGTTTTCCCAATAACTTTGGCGCTGGTTGACGAATCTTCGCAAAATTTTCAAAACTTATGGCCCGCTGCGGTCAGTTCCTATCCTGAAAGTTTCGGGGTGATTTGCCGAGCAGGGGCCGAGAAAAAAGGGGGGTCCTTTTCCATGTTATTTTCCATAGGAAACTTTAGTCACGGCTACAGCTCGAACTGTTGAACGGAATTACACCAAAATTTGCAAAAAGGTAGCTCTTGGTTCAGAAAGAGACAATTTTGTTAAATGGTGTAAATCCGTTCAGTAGTTCCTGAGAATTGTTTTTAAAAAAGGTCGAAAAATGCATTTCCCATAGGAAACTTCAGACACGGCTACAGCTCGAACTGCTGAAAGGAATTACACCAAATTTGGCAAAAAGGTAGTGCTTGGTTCAGAAAGCATCCTTATTTTGAAAATGGTGTAAATCCGTTCAGTAGTTTTTGAGATATTAAAGGAAAAAAATCTTTATATATCTGGGCGGGACCTAACTACACAAACACCAGCTTGGCTCTAGTTGGCTGCCAGCACTTCAATCCAGGAAGTGTGGGCAGCCATCTGGGCGCAATGCTTTTTAGGTCTCGCCTAGCGACGCAGCACTACACAATCACCACTGCACTACCCTAAACACTAACACAATACCCCAGCATGACCCTCTACACTTCCCAAACACTACTGTACTACCATAAGCCCTAAAACACTACCCCAGCACAACCCCCTACACTACCCAAACATCACTGCACTACCCTAAACCCTAAAACACTACCCCCAGCACGACGATCCCCTACACTACAAAAACACCACTGCACTACCCTAAAATCTAAAACACTACACCCAGCATGACCCCCTACACTACACAAACACCACTGCACTACCCTAAACCCTAAAACACTACCCCCTACAATACACAAACATCACTGCACTACACTAAACCCTAAAACACTACCCCCAGCACGAACCCCTACACTACACAAAATCCACTGCACTACCCTAAACCCTAAAACACTACCTCCAGCATGACCCCTTACATTACACAAACACCACTGCGCTACCCTAAACCCTAAAAAACTAACCCCAGCATGACCCCCTATAATATCCAAACACCACTGTGCTACCCTAAACCCTAAATCTACCTCCGCACAATCCCCTACACTGCCCAAACACCACTGCGCTGCCCTAAACCCTAAAACACTACCCCCAGCACGACCCCTACACTACAAAAACACCACTGCACTACCCTAAACCCTAAATCTACCCCCAGCATGACCCCATCCACTACCCAAACACCACTGCACTACGCTAAACCCTAAAACACTACCCCCAGTATGACCCCCTACACTACACAAACATCACTGCGCTACCCTAAACCCTAAAACACTACCCCCAACACTACACAAACACCACTGTGCTAATCTAAACCTTAAAACACTACACCCAGCATGACCCCCTACACTACAAAAACACCACTGTGCTACCCTAAACCCTAAAACACTACCCCCAGCACGATACTCCACTCTACCCAAACACCACTGCACTACCCTAAACCCTAAATCTACCCCTAGCATGACCCCCTACACTACCCAAACACAACTGCACTACCCTAAACTCTAAAACACTACCCCCAGCATGACCGTCTACACTACCCAAACGCCACTGCACTACCCTAAACCCTTAAACACTTCCCCCAGCTCAACCCCTACACTACCCAAACCCCACTGCACTACCCTAAACCCTAAAACACTACCCGCAGCATGACCCCATACACTACCAAAACACCACTGCACAACCCTAAACCCTAAAACACAACCCCTACACTACACAACCACCACAGCACTACCCTAAAACACTACACCCAGCATGACCCCTACACTACACAAACACCGCTGCACTACCCTAAACCATAAAACACTACCCCTAGCACGACACCCTACAATACACAAACAGCTATGCACTACATAAACCCTAAATCTTCTCCCAGAACGACCCCCTATACTACCCAAACACCACTGCACTACCCTAAACCCTAAAACACTACCCCCAGCACGACCCCCTACACTACACAAACACCACTGCACTACCCTAAACCCTATATCTACCCCCAGCACGACTCCCTATGCTACCCAAACACCACTGCACTACCCTACAACCTAAAACACTACCCCCAGCACGACCCCCTACACTACACAAACACCACTGCAGTACCCTAAACCCCAAAACACTACCCCCAGCACGACCCTCTACACTACCCAAACACCACTGCACTACCCTAAGCCCTAAAACACCACCCCCAGCATGAACCCCTACACTACACAAACACCACTGCGCTACCTAAACCATAAAACACTGCCCTCAGCACGACCCCCTACACTACCCAAACACCAGTGCGCTATGCTAAACCCTAAAACACTACCACCAGCATGACACCCTACACTAGCCAAACACCACTGCGCTACCCAAAACCTCAAAACACCGCCCCCAGCAGACCACCTACACTACCCAAACACCACTGCGCTACCCAAAACCCTAAGACACCACCCCAGCACACCCCTCTACACTACCCAAACACCATTGCGCTATCCTAATCCCTAAAACACTACCCCAGCATGACCCCCTACATTACCCAAACAGCACTGTGCTACCCTAAACCCTAAAACACTACCCCCAGCACAACCCCCTACACTACCCAAACATCAAAGCGGTACCCTAATCCCTAAAACACTACCCCCAGCACAACCCCCCACACTACCCACACACCAATGCGCTACCCTAAATCCTAAAACACTACCCCCAGCACAACACCCTACACTACCCAAACACCACTGCGCTACCCAAAACCCCAAAACACCACCCCCAGCATGATCCCCTACACTAAACAAACACCACTGCGCTACCCAAAACCCCAAACCACCACCCCAGCACGATCCCCTACACTACCCAAACACCACTGTGCTACCCAAAACCCTAAAACACAACCCCCAGCACGCCCTTCTACACTACCCAAACAACACTGAGCTACCCTAAACCCAAAAACCCTACCCACAGCACGATCCCCTACATTACCCAAACACCACTGCACTACCCTTAACCCAAAAACACCAACACAGCACGACCCCCTACACTACCCAACCACCACTGCACTACCCTAAACAATAAATCTACCCCAAGCACGACCCCCTACACTACCCAAACACCACTGCCCTACACTAAACCCTAAAACACGACCCCCTATTCTACACAAACACCACTGCACTACACTTAACCCTAAAACACTACCCCCAGCACGACCCCCTACACTACACAAACACCACTGCACTACCCTAAACCCTATATCTACCCCCAGCATGACTCCCTATGCTACCCAAACACCACTGCACTACCCTACAACCTAAAACACTACCCCCAGCACGACCCCCTACACTACACAAACACCACTGCAGTACTCTAAACCCCAAAACACTACCCCCAGCACGACCCTCTACACTACCCAAACACCACTGCACTACCCTAAGCCCTAAAACACCACCCCCAGCATGACCCCCTACACTACACAAACACCACTGCGCTACCTAAACCCTAAAACACTGCCCTCAGCACGACCCCCTACACTACCCAAACACCAGTGCGCTATGCTAAACCCTAAAACACTACCACCAGCATGACACCCTACACAAGCCAAACACCACTGCGCTACCCAAAACCTCAAAACACCACCCCCAGCAGACCACCTACACTACCCAAACACCACTGCGCTACCCAAAACCCTAAGACACCACCCCAGCACACCCCTCTACACTACCCAAACACCATTGCGCTATCCTAATCCCTAAAACACTACCCCAGCATGACCCCCTACATTACCCAAACAGCACTGTGCTACCCTAAACCCTAAAACACTACCCCCAGCACAACCCCCTACCCTACCCAAACATCAAAGCGGTACCCTAATCCCTAAAACACTACCCCCAGCACAACCCCCCACACTACCCACACACCAATGCGCTACCCTAAATCCTAAAACACTACCACCAGCACAACACCCTACACTACACAAACACCACTGCGCTACCCAAAACCCCAAAACACCACCCCCAGCATGATCCCCTACACTAAACAAACCCCACTGTGCTACCCAAAACCCCAAACCACCACCCCAGCACGATCCCCTACACTGCCCAAACACCACTGTGCTACCCAAAACCATAAAACACCACCCCCAGCACGCCCGTCTACACTACCCAAACAACACTGAGCTACCCTAAACCCAAAAACCCTACCCACAGCACGATCCCCTACACTAGCCAAACACCACTGCGCTACCCAAAACCTCAAAACACCACCCCCAGCAGACCACCTACACTACCCAAACACCACTGCGCTACCCAAAACCCTAAGACACCACCCCAGCACACCCCTCTACACTACCCAAACACCATTGCGCTATCCTAATCCCTAAAACACTACCCCAGCATGACCCCCTACATTACCCAAACAGCACTGTGCTACCCTAAACCCTAAAACACTACCCCCAGCACAACCCCCTACACTACCCAAACATCAAAGCGGTACCCTAATCCCTAAAACACTACCCCCAGCACAACCCCCCACACTACCCACACACCAATGCGCTACCCTAAATCCTAAAACACTACCACCAGCACAACACCCTACACTACACAAACACCACTGCGCTACCCAAAACCCCAAAACACCACCCCCAGCATGATCCCCTACACTAAACAAACACCACTGTGCTACCCAAAACCCCAAACCACCACCCCAGCACGATCCCCTACACTACCCAAACACGACTGTGCTACCCAAAACCATAAAACACCACCCCCAGCACGCCCGTCTACACTACCCAAACAACACTGAGCTACCCTAAACCCAAAAACCCTACCCACAGCACGATCGCCTACACTAGCCAAACACCACTGCGCTACCCAAAACCTCAAAACACCACCCCCAGCAGGCCACCTACACTACCCAAACACCACTGTGCTACCCAAAACCCTAAGACAACACCCCAGCACACCCCTCTACACTACCCAAACACCATTGCGCTATCCTAATCCCTAAAACACTACCCCAGCATGACCCCCTACATTACCCAAACAGCACTGTGCTACCCTAAACCCTAAAACACTACCCCCAGCACAACCCCCTACACTACCCAAACATCAAAGCGGTACCCTAATCCCTAAAACACTACCCCAGCATGACCCCCTACATTACCCAAACAGCACTGTGCTACCCTAAACCCTAAAACACTACCCCCAGCACAACCCCCACACTACCCACACACCAATGCGCTACCCTAAATCCTAAAACACTACCACCAGCACAACACCCTACACTACCCAAACACCACTGCGCTACCCAAAAGCCCAAAACACCACCCCCAGCATGATCCCCTACACTAAACAAACACCACTGTGCTACCCAAAACCCCAAACCACCACCCCAGCACGATCCCCTACACTACCCAAACACCACTGTGCTACCCAAAACCCTAAAACACAACCCCCAGCACGCCAGTCTACACTACCCAAACAACACTGAGCTACCCTAAACCCAAAAACCCTACCCACAGCACGATCCCCTACATTACCCAAACACCACTGCACTACCCTTAACCCAAAAACACCAACACAGCACGACCCCCTACACTACCCAAACACCACTGCACTACCCTAAACAATAAATCTACCCCAAGCACGACCCCCTACACTACCCAAACACCACTGCTCTACACTAAACCCTAAAACACGACCCCCTATTCTACACAAACACCACTGCACTACACTTAACCCTAAAACACTACCCCCAGCACGACCCCCTACACTACACAAACACCAATGCACTACCCTAAACCCTATATCTACCCCCAGCACGACTCCCTATGCTACCCAAACACCACTGCACTACCCTACAACCTAAAACACTACCCCCAGCACGACCCCCTACACTACACAAACACCACTGCAGTACCCTAAACCCCAAAACACTACCCCCAGCACGACCCTCTACACTACCCAAACACCACTGCACTACCCTAAGCCCTAAAACACCTCCCCCATCATGACCCCCTACACTACACAAACACCACTGCGCTACCTAAACCCTAAAACACTGCCCTCAGCACGACCCCCTACACTACCCAAACACCAGTGCGCTATGCTAAACCCTAAAACACTACCACCAGCATGACACCCTACACTAGCCAAACACCACTGCGCTACCCAAAACCTCAAAACACCACCCCCAGCAGACCACCTACACTACCCAAACACCACTGCCCTACACTAAACCGTAAAACACGACCCCCTATTCTACACAAACACCACTGCACTACACTTAACCCTAAAACACTACCCCCAGCACGACCCCCTACACTACACAAACACCACTGCACTACCCTAAACACTATATCTACCCCCAGCATGACTCCCTATGCTAACCAAACACCACTGCATTACCCTACAACCTAAAACACTACCCCCAGCACGACCCCCTACACTACACAAACACCACTGCAGTACTCTAAACCCCAAAACACTACCCCCAGCACGACCCTCTACACTACCCAAACACCACTGCACTACCCAAAGCCCTAAAACACCACCCCCAGCATGACCCCCTACTCTACACAAACACCACTGCGCTACCTAAACCCTAAAACACTGCCCTCAGCACGACCCCCTACACTACCCAAACACCAGTGCGCTATGCTAAACCCTAAAACACTACCACCAGCATGACACCCTACACTAGCCAAACACCACTGCGCTACCCAAAACCTCAAAACACCACCCCCAGCAGACCACCTACACTACCCAAACACCACTGCGCTACCCAAAACCCTAAGACACCACCCCAGCACACCCCTCTACACTACCCAAACACCATTGCGCTATCCTAATCCCTAAAACACTACCCCAGCATGACCCCCTACATTACCCAAACAGCACTGTGCTACCCTAAACCCTAAAACACTACCCCCAGCACAACCCCCTACACTACCCAAACATCAAAGCGGTACCCTAATCCCTAAAACACTACCCCCAGCACAACCCCCCACACTACCCACACACCAATGCGCTACCGTAAATCCTAAAACACTACCACCAGCACAACACCCTACACTACCCAAACCCCACTGCGCTACCCAAAACCCCAAAACACCACCCCCAGCATGATCCCCTACACTAAACAAACACCACTGTGCTACCCAAAACCCCAAACCACCACCCCAGCACGATCCACTACACTACCCAAACACCACTGTGCTACCCAAAACCATAAAACATTACCCCCAGCACGCCCGTCTACACTACCCAAACAACACTGAGCTACCCTAAACCCAAAAACCCTACCCACAGCACGATCCCCTACACTAGCCAAACACCACTGCGCTACCAAAAACCTCAAAACACCACCCCCAGCAGACCACCTACACTACCTAAACACCACTGCGCTACCCAAAACCCTAAGACACCACCCCAGCACACCCCTCTACACTACCCAAACACCATTGCGCTATCCTAATCCCTAAAACACTACCCCAGCATGACCCCCTACATTACCCAAACAGCACTGTGCTACCCTAAACCCTAAAACACTACCCCCAGCACAACCCCCTACACTACCCAAACATCAAAGCGGTACCCTAATCCCTAAAACACTACCCCCAGCACAACCCCCCACACTACCCACACACCAATGCGCTACCCTAAATCCTAAAACACTACCACCAGCACAACACCCTACACTACCCAAACACCACTGCGCTACCCAAAACCCCAAAACACCACCCCCAGCATGATCCCCTACACTAAACAAACACCACTGTGCTACCCAAAACCCCAAACCACCACCCCAGCACGATCCCCTACACTACCCAAACACCACTGTGCTACCCAAAACCCTAAAACACAACCCCCAGCACGCCCGTCTACACTACCCAAACAACACTGAGCTACCCTAAACCCAAAAACCCTACCCACAGCACGATCCTCTACATTACCCAAACACCACTGCACTACCCTTAACCCAAAAACACCAACACAGCACGACCCCCTACACTACCCAAACACCACTGCACTACCCTAAACAATAAATCTACCCCAAGCACGACCCCCTACACTACCCAAACACCACTGCCCTACACTAAACCCTAAAACACGACCCCCTATTCTACACAAACACCACTGCACTACACTTAACCCTAAAACACTACCCCCAGCACGACCCCCTACACTACACAAACACCAATGCACTACCCTAAACCCTATATCTACCCCCAGCATGACTCCCTATGCTACCCAAACACCACTGCACTACCCTACAACCTAAAACACTACCCCCAGCACGACCCCCTACACTACACAAACACCACTGCAGTACCCTAAACCCCAAAACACTACCCCCAGCACGACCCTCTACACTACCCAAACACCACCGCACTACCCTAAGCCCTAAAACACCACCCCCAGCATGACCCCCTACACTACACAAACACCACTGCGCTACCTAAACCCTAAAACACTGCCCTTAGCATGACCCCCTACACTACCCAAACACCAGTGCGCTATGCTAAACCCTAAAACACTACCACCAGCATAACACCCTACACTAGCCAAACACCACTGCGCTACCCAAAACCTCAAAACACCACCCCCAGCAGACCACCTACACTACCCAAACACCACTGCGTTACCCAAAACCCTAAGACACCACCCCAGCACACCCCTCTACACTACCCAAACACCATTGCGCTATCCTAATCCCTAAAACACTACCCCAGCATGACCCCCTACATTACCCAAACAGCACTGTGCTACCCTAAACCCTAAAACACTACCCCCAGCACAACCCCCTACACTACCCAAAAATCAAAGCGGTACCCTAATCCCTAAAACACTACCCCCAGCACAACCCCCACACTACCCACACACCAATGCGCTACCCTAAATCCTAAAACACTACCACCAGCACAACACCCTTCACTACCCAAACACCACTGAGCTACCCAAAACCCAAAACCACCACCCCAGCACGATCCCCTACACTACCCAAACACCACTGTGCTACCCAAAACCCTAAAACACCACCCCCAGCACGCCCGTCTACACTACCCAAACAACACTGAGCTACCCTAAACCCAAAAACCCTACCCACAGCACGATCCCCTACATTACCCAAACACCACTGCACTACCCTTAACCCAAAAACACCAACACAGCACGACCCCCTACACTACCCAAACACCACTGCACTACCCTAAACAATAAATCTACCCCAAGCACGACCCCCTACACTACCCAAACACCACTGCCCTACACTAAAGCCTAAAACACGACCCCCTATTCTACACAAACACCACTACACTTAACCCTAAAACACTACCCCCAGCACGACCCCCTACACTACACAAACACCACTGCACTACCCTAAACCCTAAAACACTACCCCCTACACTACACAGACACCACTGCACTACCCTAAACCCTAAAACACTACCCCCAAAATGACCCCCTACAAAACCCAAACACAACTGAGCTACCCAAAACCCTAAAACACCACCCCTGGCACACCCCCTACACTACGCAAACACCACTGTGCTACCCTAAACCCTAAAACACTACCCCTAGCACGACCCTCTACATTACCCAAACACCACTGTGCTACCCTAAACCCAAAAACACTACCCCAGCACGACCCCCTACACTACCCAAACACCACTGCATTACCCTTAACCCTAAAACACTACCCCAGCACGACCCCCTTCACTAGCCAAACACCACTGCACTACCTGAAACAATAAATCTACCCCCAGCACGACCCCCTACACTACCCAAACACCACTGCACTACCCTAAACCCCAAAACACGAACCTCTCTACTACACAAACACCACTGCACTACCCTTAACTCTAAAACACTACCCCCAACATGACCCCCTACACTACACAAACACCACTGCACTACCCAAAACCCTAAAACACTACCCCCTACACTAAAACTCTACCCTCAGCACGTCGCAATACACTACACTAACACCACTGCACTACCCTAAACTGTAAAACACTACCCTCAGCACGAACCCCCAAACACTACCCAAACACCACTGACCTACCCTAAACCCTAAATCTACCCCCAGCATGACCCCCTACACTACACAAACACCACTGCGCTACCCTAAACCCTAAAACACTACCCACAGCACGACCCCCTACACTTCACAAACACCACTGCAATACCCTAACCCCTTAAGAACTACCCCCAGGACGACCCCCTACACTACACAAACACCACTGCACTACCCAAAACCCTAAAACACTACCCCCTACACTAAAACTCTACCCTCAGCACGTCGCAATACACTACACTAACACCACTGCACTACCCTAAACTGTAAAACACTACCCTCAGCACGAACCCCCAAACACTACCCAAACACCACTGACCTACCCTAAACCCTAAATCTACCCCCAGCATGACCCCCTACACTACACAAACACCACTGCGCTACCCTAAACCCTAAAACACTACCCACAGCACGACCCCCTACACTTCACAAACACCACTGCAATACCCTAACCCCTTAAGAACTACCCCCAGGACGACCCTCTGCACTACCCAAACACCACTGCACTACCCTAAAACGTAAAACACGACCCCCTATACTACACAAACACCACTGCACTACCCTTAACCCTAAAACACTACCCCCAGCACGACTCCTACACTACAAAAACACCACTGCACTACTCTAAACTGTAAAACACTACCCCAGCACGAACCCCCAAACACTACCTAAACACCACTGCACTACCCTAAACCCTAAATCTATGCCCAGCACGACCCCCTACACTACCCAAACACCACTGCACTACCCTAAACCCCAAAACACTAACCCCTGCACGACACCCTATACTACCCAAACACAAGTGGGCTACCCTAAACCCTAAAACACTGCCCCAGCATAACACCCTACACTGCCCAAACATCACTGCAGTACCGTAACCCTAAAACACTACCCCCAGCACGACCCCTTATACTACACAAACACCACTGCACTACCCTAAACCCTAAATCTACCCTCAGCACGACACCCTATACTACCCAAACACCACTGCACTACCCTAAACCCTAAAACACTACCCCCAGCATGACCCCCTTACACTACACAAACATCACTGCACTACCCTAAACCCTAAAAAACTACCCCCAGCACGACCCTCTACACTACCCAAACACCACTGCGCTACCCTAAATCCTAATACACTACCCCCAGCACGACCCCTACACTACCCAAACACCAATGCGCTATCCTAATCCCTAAAACACTACCCCAGCATGACCCCCTACATTACCCAAACAGCACTGTGCTACCCTAAACCCTAAAACACTACCCCCAGCACAACCCCCTACACTACCCAAACATCAAAGCGGTACCCTAATCCCTAAAACACTACCTCCAGCACAAACCCCCACACTACCCACACACCAATGCGCTACCCTAAATCCTAAAACACTACCACCAGCACAACACCCTACACTACCCAAACACCACTGCGCTACCCAAAACCCCAAAACACCACCCCCAGCATGATCCCCTACACTAAACAAACACCACTGTGCTACCCAAAACCCCAAACCATCACCCCAGCACAATCCCCTACACTACCCAAACACCACTGTGCTACCCAAAACCATAAAACACCACCCCCAGCACGCCCGTCTACACTACCCAAACAACACTGAGCTACCCTAAACCCAAAAACCCTACCCACAGCACAATCCCCTACACTAGCCAAACACCACTGCGCTACCCAAAACCTCAAAACACCACCCCCAGCAGACCACCTACACTACCCAAACACCACTGCGCTACCCAAAACCCTAAGACACCACCCCAGCACACCCCTCTCCACTACCCAAACACCATTGCGCTATCCTAATCCCTAAAACACTACCCCAGCATGACCCCCTACATTACCCAAACAGCACTGTGCTACCCTAAACCCTAAAACACTACCCCCAGCACAACCCCCTACACTACCCAAACATCAAAGCGGTACCCTAATCCCTAAAACACCACCCCTGGCACACCCCCTACACTACCCACACAGCAATGCGCTACCCTAAATCCTAAAACACTACCACCAGCACAACACCCTACACTACCCAAACACCACTGCGCTACCCAAAACCCCAAAACACCACCCCCAGCATGATCCCCTACACCAAATAAACACCACTGTGCTACCCAAAACCCCAAACCAACCACCCCAGCACGATCCCCTACACTACCCAAACACCACTGTGCTACCCAAAACCCTAAAACACCACCCCCAGCACGCCCGTCTATACTACCCAAACAACACTGAGCTACCCTAAACCCAAAAACCCTACCCACAGCATGATCCCCTACATTACCCAAACACCACTGCACTACCCTTAACCCAAAAACACCAACACAGCACGACCCCCTACACTACCCAAACACCACTGCACTACCCTAAACAATAAATCTACCCCAAGCACGACCCCCTACACTACCCAAACACCACTGCCCTACACTAAACCCTAAAACACGACCCCCTATTCTACACAAACACCACTGCACTACACTTAACCCTAAAACACTACCCCCAGCACGACCCCCTACACTACACAAACACCACTGCACTACCCTAAACCCTATATCTACCCCCAGCACGACTCCCTATGCTACCCAAACACCACTGCACTACCCTACAACCTAAAACACTACCCCCAGCACGACCCCCTACACTACACAAACACCACTGCAGTACCCTAAACCCCAAAACATTACCCCCAGCACGACCCTCTACACTACCCAAACACCACTGCACTACACTCAGCCCTAAAACACCACCCCCAGCATGACCCCCTACACTACACAAACACCACTGCGCTACCTAAACCCTAAAACACTGCCCTCAGCACGACCCCCTACACTACCCAAACACCAGTGCGCTATGCTAAACCCTAAAACACTACCACCAGCATGACACCCTACACTAGCCAAACACCACTGCGCTACCCAAAACCTCAAAACACCACCCCCAGCAGACCACCTACACTACCCAAACACCACTGCGTTACTCAAAACCCTAAGACACCACCCCAGCACACCCCTCTACACTACCCAAACACCATTGCGCTATCCTAATCCCTAAAACACTACCCCAGCATGACCCCCTACATTACCCAAACAGCACTGTGCTACCCTAAACCCTAAAACACTACCCCCAGCACAACCCCCTACACTACCCAAACATCAAAGCGGTACCCTAATCCCTAAAACACTACCCCCAGCACAACCCCCCACACTACCCACACACCAATGCGCTACCCTAAATCCTAAAACACTACCACCAGCACAACACCCTTCACTACCCAAACACCACTGAGCTACCCAAAACCCAAAACCACCACCCCAGCACGATCCCCTACACTACCCAAACACCACTGTGCTACCCAAAACCCTAAAACACCACCCCCAGCACACCCGTCTACACTACCCAAACAACACTGAGCTACCCTAAACCCAAAAACCCTACCCACAGCACGATCCCCTACATTACCCAAACACCACTGCACTACCCTTAACCCAAAAACACCAACACAGCATGACCCCCTACACTACCCAAACACCACTGCACTACCCTAAACAATAAATCTACCCCAAGCACGACCCCCTACACTACCTAAACACCACGGCACTACACTAAACCCTAAAACACGACCCCCTATTCTACACAAACACCACTGCACTACACTTAACCCTAAAACACTACCCCCAGCACGACTCCCTACACTACACAAACACCACTGCACTACCCTAAACCCTAAAACACTACCCCCTACACTACACAGGCACCACTGCACTACCCTAAACCCTAAAACACTACCCCCAAAATGACCCCCTACAAAACCCAAACACAACTGAGCTACCCAAAACCCTAAAACACCACCCCTGGCACACCCCCTACACTACGCAAACACCACTGTGCTACCCTAAACCCTAAAACACTACCCCTAGCACGACCCTCTACATTACCCAAACACCACTGTGCTACCCTAAACCCAAAAACACTACCACAGCACGACCCCCTACACTACCCAAACACCACTGCATTACCCTTAACCCTAAAACACTACACCAGCACGACCCCCTACACTAGCCAAACACCACTGCACTACCTGAAACAATAAATCTACCCCAGCACGACCCCCTACACTACCCAAACACCACTGCACTACCCTAAACCCCAAAACACAAACCTCTCTACTACACAAACACCACTGCACTACCCTTAACTCTAAAACACTACCCCCAACATGACCCCCTACACTACACAAACACCACTGCACTACCCAAAACACTACCCCCTACACTAAAACTCTACCCTCAGCACGTCGCAATACACTACACTAACACCACTGCACTACCCTAAACTGTAAAACACTACCCCCAGCACGAACCCCCAAACACTACCCAAACACCACTGACCTACCCTAAACCCTAAATCTACACCCAGCATGACCCCCTACACTACACAAACACCACTGCGCTACCCTAAACCCTAAAACACTACCCACAGCACGACCCCCTACACTTCACAAACACCACTGCAATACCCTAACCCCTTAAGAACTACCCCCAGGACGACCCTCTGCACTACCCAAACACCACTGCACTACCCTAAAACGTAAAACACGACCCCCTATACTACACAAACACCACTGCACTACCCTTAACCCTAAAACACTACCCCCAGCACGACTCCTACACTACAAAAACACCACTGCACTACTCTAAACTGTAAAACACTACCCCAGCACGAACCCCCAAACACTACCTAAACACCACTGCACTACCCTAAACCCTAAATCTATGCCCAGCACGAACCCCTACACTACCCAAACACCACTGCACTACCCTAAACCCCAAAACACTAACCCCTGCACGACACCCTATACTACCCAAACACAAGTGGGCTACCCTAAACACTAAAACACTGCCCCAGCATAACACCCTACACTGCCCAAACATCACTGCAGTACCGTAACCCTAAAACACTACCCCCAGCACGACCCCTTATACTACACAAACACCACTGCACTACCCTAAACCCTAAATCTACCCTCAGCACGACACCCTATACTACCCAAACACCACTGCACTACCCTAAACCCTAAAACACTACCCCCAGCACGACCCCCTTACACTACACAAACATCACTGCACTACCCTAAACCCTAAAAAACTACCCCAGCACGACCCTCTACACTACCCAAACACGACTCAACTACCCTAAATCCTAATACACTACCCCCAGCACGACCCCTACACTACCCAAACACCAATGCGCTATGCTAAACCCTAACACACTACCACCAGCACGACACCCTACACTACCCAAACACCACTGCGCTACCCAAAACCTCAAAACACCACCCCCAGCACGACCACCTACACTACCCAAGCACCACTGCGCTACCCAAAACCCTAAAACACCACCCCAGCATGCCCCCTACACTACCCAAACACCACTGCACTACCCTAAACCCTAAAACACTACCCCAGCATGACCCCCTACATTACACAAACACCACTGTGCTTACCCTACACCCTAAAACACTTCCCCCAGCACAACCCCCTTCACTACCCTAACATCAAAGCGGTGCCCTAAACCCTAATACACTACCCCCAGCACAACCCCCTACACTACCCACACACCAATGTGCTACCCTAAATCCTAAAACACTACCACCAGCACAACACCCTACACTACCTAAACACCACTGCGCTACCCAAAACCCCAAAACACCACCCCCAGCATGATCCCCTACACTAAACAAACACCACTGTGCTACCCAAAACCCTAAATCACCAACCCCAGCACGCCCCTCTACACTACCCGAACACCACTGAGCTACCCTACACCCAAAAACACTACCCCAGCACGACCCGCTACAATACCCAAACACCACTGCGCTACCCTAAACCCCAAAACACTACCCCAGCATGACCCCCTACACTACACAAACACCACTGCACTACCCTTAACCCAAAAACACCAACACAGCACGACCCCCTACACTACCCAAACAACACTGCACTACCCTAAACAATACATATACCCCAAGCACGAACCCCTACACTACACAAACACCACTGCACTACACTAAACCCTAAAACACGACCCCCTATACTACACAAACACCACTGCACTACACTTAACCCTAAAACACTACCCCCAGCACGACCCCCTACACTACACAAACACCACTGCACTACCCTAAACCCTAGAACACTACCCCCTACACTACACAGACACCACTGCACTACCCTAAACCCTAAACCACTACCCCCAGAATGACCCCCTACACTACCAAAACACGACTGAGCTACCCAAAACCCTAAAACACCACCCCGGCACACCCCCTACACTACGCAAACGCCACTGTGCTACCCTAAACCCTAAAACACTACCCCCAGCACGACCCTCTACATTACCCAAACACCACTGTGCTACCCTAAACCCAAAAACACTACCCCAGCACGACCCCCTACACTACCCAAACACCACTGCATTACCCTTAACCCTAAAACACTACCCCAGCACGACCCCCTACACTAGCCAAACACCACTGCACTACCTGAAACAATAAATCTACCCACAGTACGACCCCCTACACTACCCAAACACCACTGCACTACCCTAAACCCTAAAACACAAACCTCTCTACTACACAAACACCACTGCACTACCCTTAACCCTACAAAACTACCCCCAGCATGACCCCCTACACTACACAAACACCACTGCACTACTCAAAACCCTAAAACACTACCCCCTACACTACACAGACACCACTGCACTACCCTAAAACTCTACCCTCAGCACGTGGCAATACACTACACTAACACCACTGCACTACCCTGTACTGTAAAACACTACCCCCAGCACGAACCCCCAAACACTACCCAAACACCACTGCACTACCCTAAACCCTAAATCTACCCCCAGCATGACCCCCTACACTACACAAACACCACTGCGCTACCCTAAACCCTAAAACACTACCCGCAGCACGACCCCCTACACTTCACAAACACCACTGCAATACCCTAACCCCTTAAAAACTACCCCCAGGACGACCCTCTGCACTATCCAAACACCACTGCACTACCCTAAACCGTAAAACACGACCCCCTATACTACACAAACACCACTGCACTACCCTTAACCCTAAAACACTACCCCCAGCACGACCCCTACACTACAAAAACACCACTGCACTACTCTTAACTGTAAAACACTACCCCAGCACGAACCCCCAAACACTAGCCAAATACCACTGCACTACCCTAAACCCTAAATCTACGCCCAGCACGACCCCCTACACTACCCAAACACCACTGCACTACCCTAATCCCTAAAACACTAACCCCTGCACGACACCCTATGCTACCCAAACACAAGTGGGCTACCCTAAACCCTAAAACACTGCTCCAGCATAACACCCTACACTGCCCAAACATCACTGCAGTACCGTAAACCTAAAACACTACCCCCAGCACGACCCCCTACACTACACAAACACCACTGCACTACCCTAAACCCTAAATCTACCCCCAGCATGACACCCTATACTACCCAAACAGCACTGCACTACCCTAAACCCTAATACACTACCCCCAGCACGACCCCCTACACTACACAAACACCACTGCACTACCCTAAACCCTAAAACACTACCCCCAGCACGACCCTCTACACTACCCAAACATCACTGCACTACCCTAAACCCTAAAACACTACCCCCAGCATGACCCCCTACACTACACAAACACCACTGCACTACCCTAAATCCTAAAACACTATCCCCAGCATGAGCCTCTACACTACCCAAACACCACTGCACTACCCTAAACCCTAAAACACTACCCCCAGCACAACCCCCTACACTACACAAACACCACTGCACTACCCTAAACCCTAAATCTACCCCCAGCACGACACCCTATACTACCCAAACACCACTGCACTCCCTAAACCCTAAAACACTACGCCCAGCACGACCCCCTACACTACACAAACACCACTGCACTACCCTAAACCCTAAAACACTACCCCCAGCACGACCCTCTACACTACCCGAACACCAATGCGATACGCTAAACCCTAAAACACTACCACCAGCACGACACACTACACTACCCAAACACCACTGCGCTACCCAAAACCTCAAAACACCACCCCCAGCACGACCACCTACACTACCCAAGCGCCACTGCGCTACCCAAAACCCTAAAACACCACCCCAGCAAGACCCCCTACACTACCCAAACACCACTGCGCTACCCTAAACCCTAAAACACTACCCCAGCATGACCCCCTACATTACCCAAACACCACTGTGCTTACCCCACACCCTAAAACACTTCCCCCAGCACAACCCCCTACACTACCCTAACATCAAAGCGGTGCCCTAAACCCTAAAACACTACCCCCAGCACAACCCCCTACACTACCCGCACACCAATGCGCTACCCTAAATCCTAAAACACTACCACCGGCACAACACCCTACACTACCCAAACACCACTGCGCTACCCAAAACCCCAAAACACCACCCCCAGCATGATCCCCTACACTAAACAAACACCACTGTGCTACCCAAAACCCTAAATCACCAACCCCAGCACGCCCCTCTACACTACCCAAACACCACTGAGCTACCCTAAACCCAAAAACACTACCCCAGCACGACCCGCTACAATACCCAAACACCACTGCGCTACCGTTAACCCAAAAACACCAACACAGCACAACCCCCTACACCACCCAAACACCACTGCACTACCCTAAACAATAAATCTACCCCAAGCACGACCCCTACACTACCCAAACACCACTGCACTACACTAAACCCTAAAACACGACCCCCTATACTACACAAACACCACTGCACTACACTTAACCCTAAAACACTACCCACAGCACGACCCCCTACACTACACAAACACCACTGCACTACCCTAAACCCTAAAACACTACCCCCTACACTACACAGACACCACTGCACTACCCTAAACCCTAAAACACTACCCCCAGAATGACCCCCTACACTACCCAAACACCACTAAGCTACCCAAAACCCTAAAACACCACCCCCGGCACACCCCCTACACTACGCAAACACCACTGTGCTACCCTAAACCCTAAAACACTACCCCCAGCACAACCCTCTACATTACCCAAACACCACTGTGCTACCCTAAACCCAAAAACACTACCCCAGCACGACTCCCTACACTACCCAAACACCACTGCATTACCCTTAACCCTAAAACGCTACCCCCTACACTAGCCAAACACCACTGCACTACCTGAAACAATAAATCTACACACAGCACGACCCCCTACACTACCCAAACACCACTGAACTACCCTAAACCCTGAAACACGAACCCCTCTACTACACAAACACCACTGCACTACGCTTAACCCTAAAACAATACCCACAGCCTGTCGCAATACACTACACTAACACCAGTGCACTACCCTAAACTGTAAAACACTACCCCCAGCACGAACCCCCAAACACTACCCAAACACCACTGCAATACCCTAACCCCTTAAAAACGACCCCCAGGACGACCTTCTGCACTATCCAAACACCACTACACTACCCTAAACCATAAAACACGACCCCCTATACTACACAAACACCACTGCACTACCCTTAACCCTAAAACACTACCCCCAGCATGACCCCTACACTACAAAAACACCCCAGCACTACTCTAAACTGTAAAACACTACCCCCAGCACAACCCCCAAACACTACCCAAACACCACTGCACTACCCTAAACCCTAAATCTACGCCCAGCACGACCCCCTACACTACCCAAACACCACTGCACTACGCTAAACCCTAAAACACTAACCCCTGCACGACAGCCTATTCTACCCAAACACAAGTGGGCTACCCTAAACCCTAAAAGATTGCCCCCACCATAACACCCTACACTGCCCAAACATCACTGCAGTACCGTAACCCTAAAACACTACCCCCAGCAAGACCCCCTACACTTCCCAAACACCACTGCACTACCCTAAACCCTAAAACACTACCCTCAGCATGACCTCCTACACTACACAAACACCACTGCACTACCCTAAACCCTAAAACACTACCCCCAGCACGACCCTCTACACTACCCGAACACCAATGCGATACTCTAAACCCTAAAACACTACCACCAGCACGACACACTACACTACCCAAACACCACTGCGCTACCCAAAACCTTAAAACACCACCCCCAGCACGACCACCTACACTACCCAAGCGCCACTGCGCTACCCAAAACCCTAAAACACCACCCCAGCAAGACCCCCTACACTACCCAAACACCACTGCGCTACCCTAAACCCTAAAACACTACCCCAGCATGACCCCCTACATTACCCAAACACCACTGTGCTTACCCTACACCCTAAAACACTTCCCCCAGCACAACCCCCTACACTACCCTAACATCAAAGCGGTGCCCTAAACCCTAAAACACTACCCCCAGCACAACCCCCTACACTACCCGCACACCAATGCGCTACCCTAAATCCTAAAACACTACCACCGGCACAACACCCTACACTACCCAAACACCACTGCGCTACCCAAAACCCCAAAACACCACCCCCAGCATGATCCCCTACACTAAACAAACACCACTGTGCTACCCAAAACCCTAAATCACCAACCCCAGCATGCCCCTCTACACTACCCAAACACCACTGAGCTACCCTAAACCCAAAAACACTACCCCAGCACGACCCGCTACAATACCCAAACACCACTGCGCTACCCTTAACCCAAAAACACCAACACAGCACAACCCCCTACACCACCCAAACACCACTGCACTACCCTAAACAATAAATCTACCCCAAGCACGACCCCTACACTACCCAAACACCACTGCACTACACTAAACCCTAAAACACGACCCCCTATACTACACAAACACCACTGCACTACACTTAACCCTAAAACACTACCCACAGCACGACCCCCTACACTACACAAACACCACTGCACTACCCTAAACCCTAAAACACTACCCCCTACACTACACAGACACCACTGCACTACCCTAAACCCTAAAACACTACCCCCAGAATGACCCCCTACACTACCCAAACACCACTGAGCTACCCAAAACCCTAAAACACCACCCCCGGCACACCCCCTACACTACGCAAACACCACTGTGCTACCCTAAACCCTAAAACACTACCCCCAGCACAACCCTCTACATTACCCAAACACCACTGTGCTACCCTAAACCCAAAAACACTACCCCAGCACGACCCCCTACACTACCCAAACACCACTGCATTACCCTTAACCCTAAAACGCTACCCCCTACACTAGCCAAACACCACTGCACTACCTGAAACAATAAATCTACACACAGCACGACCCCCTACACTACCCAAACACCACTGAACTACCCTAAACCCTGAAACACGAACCCCTCTACTACACAAACACCACTGCACTACGCTTAACCCTAAAACAATACCCACAGCATGTCGCAATACACTACACTAACACCAGTGCACTACCCTAAACTGTAAAACACTACCCCCAGCACGAACCCCCAAACACTACCCAAACACCACTGCAATACCCTAACCCCTTAAAAACGACCCCCAGGACGACCTTCTGCACTATCCAAACACCACTACACTACCCCAAACCATAAAACACGACCCCCTATAGTACACAAACACCACTGCACTACCCTTAACCCTAAAACACTACCCCCAGCATGACCCCTACACTACAAAAACACCCCAGCACTACTCTAAACTGTAAAACACTACCCCCAGCACAACCCCCAAACACTACCCAAACACCACTGCACTACCCTAAACCCTAAATCTACACCCAGCACGACCCCCTACACTACCCAAACACCACTGCACTACGCTAAACCCTAAAACACTAACCCCTGCACGACAGCCTATTCTACCCAAACACAAGTGGGCTACCCTAAACCCTAAAAGATTGCCCCCACCATAACACCCTACACTGCCCAAACATCACTGCAGTACCGTAACCCTAAAACACTACCCCCAGCAAGACCCCCTACACTTCCCAAACACCACTGCACTACCCTAAACCCTAAAACACTACCCTCAGCATGACCTCCTACACTACC
The DNA here is from genome assembly GCF_964204655.1 of Triturus cristatus. Lineage (NCBI taxonomy): Eukaryota > Metazoa > Chordata > Amphibia > Caudata > Salamandridae > Triturus > Triturus cristatus. Next base: position 626,815,559 of record NC_140593.1, read on the forward strand.
CAAACACCACTGCACTACCTTAAACCCTAAAAAACTACCCCCAGCACGGCCCCCTACACTACACATACACCACGGCACTACCCTAAACCCTAAAAGAGGACCCCCACACTACACGAACACCACTGCACTACCCTAATCCCCAAAACACCACCCCAAGCACAACCACCTTCACTACCCAAACACCACTGCACTACCCTAAACCCTAAAACACTACCCCCAGCATGACCCCCTACACTACCCAAACACCACTGCGCTACCCTAAACCCTAAAACACTACCCCCAGCACGACCCCTACACTACCCAAACACCACTGCACTACCCTAAACCCTAAAACACTGCCCCCAGCATGACCCCTACACTACACAAACACCACTTCACTACCCTAAACCCTAAAACACTGCCCAGCATGACCCGCTACACTACAAAACACCACTGCAATACCCTAAACCCTAAAACACTACCTTCAGCACGACCGCCTACACTTCACAAACACCACTGCACTACCCTTAACCCTAAAACACTACCCCCAGCACTAACCCTACACTACAAAACACCACTGCACTACCCTAAACTGTAAAACACTACCCCAGCACAAACCCCCAAACACTACCCAAACACCACTGCACTACCCTAAACCCTAAATCTACCCCCTGCATGACCTCCTACACTACCCAAACACCACTGCACTACCTTAAACCCTAAAACACTAACCCCTGCACGACACCCTACACTACCCAAACACAAGTGGGCTACCCTAAACCATAAAACACTGCTCCCAGCATGACACCCTAGACAACCCAAACATCACTGCAGTATCCTAAACCCTAAAACACTACCCCCAGCATGACCCCCTACACTACCCAAACACCACTGCACTACCCTAAACCCAAAAAAACTACCCCCAGCACAACTCCCTACACTACACAAACACCACTGCACTAACCTAAACCCTAAAACACTGCCCCCAGCTCGACCCCCTACACTACACAAACTCCACTGCACTACCCCAAACCCTAAAACACTACCGCAGCATGAACCCCCTACACTACCCAAACACCACCACACTACCATAAACCCTAAAACACTACCCCCAGCACGACCCCCTACACTACACAAACACCACTGCACCACCCTAAACATTAAAACTCTATCCCCAGCACAACCTCCTACACTACCCAAACACCACTGCACTACCCTATACCCTAAAACACCACCCCAGCACGATCCCTACACTACACAAACACCACTGCACTCCCCTAAACCCTAAATCTACCCCCAGCACAACCCCCTACACTAGCAAAACATCACTGCACTACCCTAAACCCTAAATCTACCCCCAGCACGACCCCCTACACTACACAAACACCACTGCAATCCCCTAAACCCTAAAACACTACCCCACCATGACCCCCTACACCACCCAAACACCACTGCACTACCCTAAACCGTAGAAAAGTAACCCCCACCCTATGCACAATCCCCCTTACCTATCACTCCTCGTGGTTCCTGCTTCACATCGTCTGTGAGGGGCGGCGCATGTCGTTGTGAGGAAACGGAGCAACCTATGTTTCCTTACGACAACATGGATCGTCTACATTTTTTTAGAACGCATGGTCATTTACCATACATACCTTTACAACGAAATTCATTGTAAAGGTATGTGTGGTAAATGACCATGCGTTCTAAAAAAATACGTAGTTATGATTTTGCGGTGTACAACGCATGCATGGTAATGCATGCGTTGTAATGGCATTGTGAAGTAAAAAAGTGATTTTAACAGCTGTTTACCGATCGAAGCCGGCCCCTGTTCTTCAATGAGTCTTTTATTTGATTAGGAGGAAGGAATGTGTTTTTTTACTGAAAAGTGCATTCCGGGCTGTTGTAGTGTGAAAGTGTCCGCGTGGCCTGGTTTCACTTCCGGTGAGAGAGTGGAAGAGTCGGTTTCGATCTAAAGGAGTTCTGTTGTTGGACGGGGCCGGCGCGACACCTCATCAGAAAACACAGCTAATGGAAAGCATCCTCCCCGAAGTGTGGAGCAGTGCCATGAGAGGTCAACGAGTGTGCCTCCCACTGCAGTTTGACCGTACTGTGCCATTCTAGGTTACGGGAGGCAAAAGCGGCATCCATCGCAGGTCCTCTTGCACACTAAAAAAGAACTAAACAATGCTTTCCTTTCTTTTCTTCTTCTGCTGCACCATCTGTTCTTCCTCCTCTACTGCAAGTGGATCGACTTCGGCAAAACTAAAAGCCATAATTGTATTAAAATAAACAAAACACACAAAAAAGGTATATCAATATATAGAGAAGCAAGAAACAGGTCTTCTCTCTATCAAGGACAAAAAGTAAGGGAAATATCAGAAGGATGGATCCTCCCTCTTTTACAATAAAATTGATTTCAACCAATCAGATTCCTTTTTTTTTTGCTGACATGAAGTCGCGTAGGGTGCACGCACTCGTCACGCACCCTTCGCGCACCCGCGAAAATCTTATATATCATTATACACTTTGAATAAAAATTTCTATAAACTTTTAATAAGTATATTAGCAAAACTGTTCAGTCTAATATCGTATTCAAACATTCTATAGTTATTTTTTCAACTTTAAAAGAATGCCGAAGTCTTGACTTCGGCTCGATCTCAGCGCGATCACGGCACTACCCCAGAAATACACGTGGGGAGATGTTGCGCACATTAAGCGGCTACACCACACATTTCGTAACTTTACTTTTGTTGAAATTATATTGAAAATGATACTTTAAAAATACTTTTATTAATAAATTTAGACAAACACTTAAAGGAAAACTTTTATTTATAATTAATTTAAAGATATTTCATACTTTACAAATCGCGACCCCAGCGCAACTTTTCAAAATGGGTACCGGAATGCGCGCTGCCATCATGTAGGATGCGTGAAGGGTGCACGACTTCTGTATAATATTACAAAAAAAAAAGAATGAATATAGTTTTCCTAAATAAATATTATTTACAATTTTTTTAAATATATATATATGTATAGAAAATAAAAAAAACATAGGATTGAGGTACATTAGACATACACATTTTCATTTAAAAAAACCTTTGAAATTCACTGAAAAAAACATTGGTTTCAGGCACGTTATAGGTAGAAATGAGCATTTAAAAAACCATAGAAATTCACTGAACTAACTATAGGTTTCAGGAACGTTATAGTTAGTTGGACATTTCACTCGCACAAAACCATAGAAATTTCGGTGTTATAATTAGTTCAGCTAACTATAACTCGTGCCCCTGCAATGCACTGCTGATGACGTCACATATTACATCATTCATGACATGATCAGTGACATAGCTGAACTGACTATAACACCGGAATTTCTATGGTTTTGTACGAGTGAAATGTCCAACTAACTATAACGTTCCTGAAACCTATGTTTTTTTCAGTGAATTTCTATTGTTTTTTAAATGCTAATTTCAAACTATAACGTGCCTGAAGCCAATGGATTTTTTAGTGAATTTCTATGGTTTTTTTAAATGCTAATTTCTAACTATAATGTGCCTGAAACCTATGTTTGTTTCAGTGAATATATATACATGTATAACTTTTTTCACATTTCTTAATTGATTTTTTATGTTTGATTGTATGATACAACCACACATGCCTAAACAACGTGGTCTGAACCACAACAGTGTCTTTACCACACATACCCTTACCAATCATGCCTTTACAATTAATTTCATTGTAAAGGCATAATTGCTAAAAGGATATGCGTGGTAAATTACACACCCTAGCAATCCCACCCTGCGCTCTAACACCCTATAACCCAGCTCTGCAATTCCCCCAGCCCTTAAAACTACCCTGACTACTCACCCTGAGCCCTAACACTCAGCCATTGCCCAAAAAACAACCCAGACCCCAGCACCCCAGCCCTGAACCCAAAATGAACCACAGCCCTAAAAGCTTCCCTTTCCCACTAACTGCCCTGAGGCCTTAAACCCTGCCCCCTGCAAAAAAAAAACCTGACCCCAGCCCCCATCCTGAGCCCTAAAACTGGCCCCCTCCCCTGTAAACTGTTCCTCCCCCACGCTGAGCCCTAAAACATGGCCCCAGCCTTTAAAACTACCCAAACCCCCACACCCTGAGCCCTAAAACCCTGCCAAAACACTGCTAGGACCCCCTGCCCCCCAACCCTGAGCCCTAAAACCGACTTCCACCCCTAAAAACCACCCCCAAGCCCGTTCCAAGCCCCATTTATCAAGCCATGTCCTGAAGCTTCCTCTCCCGATCCTTCCTGTTCCTCTCCCCACCCATCTGTACATTTAGATCACTGACTGCCGTAACCACGTATATGCGTGGTTAAGGCATATGCGTGGTTAAGGCAGATGTGTGGTTTAGGTAAGCGTTGTTCAGCTTGCATAGAAGCAGCACACATGGCTTATCCCACATTGTAAAGGTTGTTTCCCTTTATGTTTAGATCACAAAAGATACATGTATCCTGGAGGAAGATAAATAGAAAAAAAACCAGGAATAACAGTCAACAATTAAAATGGTCTTGTGCAACATCGTACCATCTTATATGGAGCCATAAGTGCAAGCAAGAGCCCCAGTCTCCCACAATGGGCACGTCAAGAGACAAAAGAGCATACATAAGCAAAGTAGCGGACAGCAGACAGAAATGTGATATACATTTTATTCTTATACAGTTATAATAGGTGCAGGCTCCCCATGTGAATACAAGGAGAATTATGTTGATGGTAGACCCATACCAGTGATTGGTGGAGTGTGTAGGCCCTCAGGAAGTAAGAGGTAGAGGAGGGTCCCCAATCTACTGAGTCGGAGTGAAGTTATCATCATTATCTAAATCATGGATTAGAAGATAAGACTCCAATGGTCCCCATACATTCCTGGGTCAGTCAGTCAGTCAGTCAAATAACTTTATTCAATCTTAAGATAAGACCATAAAAGTACAGTACATCATAAAGTACATTATCCCAAAATATCAGGGCATCTAATTATAGTTTGCAAGACATATCTAATTGGAATTTACATAAAATAATGTATGCACAAATGACCATTATACAAAAATAAAAACAGCTATTTAAGAGTTAAAACCGTCCATAAAACCCCCACAAATTAATCCCAATACATAACATAAAATACATGGTTCCATATAAAATAGCATAAAAAAGTTAAAATATATGATCAATTAGATTAAGAATCTTTTGATTTCCTGGTCATTATTGACAAACAGAGGTAAGATACAAGGCAATGGCACACAAGGTGGTCAGACAACATTTGTAAAAAATACAGAGCAGGGTGACATTGTGTAAATTTGTATTTCTGCATGAGAGGAAAAATGAACTATTTGCGGTGTGACAAATAAAATTTACAAGAGAAAATAACATGTACATTGGATTGTGGGGAGGTTCTATCACACAGACAAACTGACAATAGGTTTGGTGAATAGGTTCCCGTAAGGCAGCCTATCACACATGGGATAAGATTTAACCGGAATCTCACCAATATAAAATGATGTCACATATTAGTGACAAACGCTAAGTAGGAATTTGCATCAAAAGGAAGGAAGGTAACCCTGAATATGATATTACTATATGTTTATTACGATTAAATTTGTGTCTATCATACCACCTTTTTGTTAGGAAGAGTTTTTTAATTTCGACCTGAGATATCTTTTGACAATTAACTGGGTCCCTATACTGGGATTGCAGTCCCAAAGAACGTGTTAAGGTAGCTTTAACATATTGGATCCACGGAGTCTTCTGAACCTGATCAAGGGTTAGACAATCCCTAATAATGTCTTGTTGTAGGGCCGCAGTTTCCCGTCTCCATATTGAATGCCATAAGACCGGGGCAAGGTGGTCTAAATCTAAAATATAGGGATCATTCAGCTCTCTTATGCAAATTAACATTAGAACACCTATGAGGTAGAGCTAGATTTTTTTTAAACGGTATCTTCTAAGCTTGGTAAGGCATCAACATTTGCCATTTCCCAAATCCCTGCCCCATATGTGGCTGCCGAAATTGCCTTTGCTGGGTGGATCTTTTGAACTGCATCAATTGGCTTTGAACTAAATTTTTTCATAAAATAAAATATGGCCAGAATACTTCTTTCTAACATATTACATCTGTTCACTGCCATATTGGTCCAAGAGGCCGAACTATTAAATAAACCAGACAAATATAAAAAGGTTTGGCTAGTTTTAACTCTACGGTCAGCAATATGAAAAGAAGGAGATCTTTTGGTTCATTTCCCCGTAATCAGAATATAGGTCTTTGATTAATTGACCAGAAGGCCTAATGAAGCCATAAAGAGGATAAACTCATCAATAGGTTTTTGCAATGCTACCCTAGTCCTTGCTATCAATACTGCATTATCTACATATAGCAGTATGGGTATGCACATTTTATTTACCATGGGGACATCTGTTGTGGAGCTTACCAATACAGATTCAACATGTTTGTGTAACAGAAAATAGAAAAGGGGCCAGGACAAAGTCCTGCCTGACTCTCCTAAGAATTGAAAAACATCTTGTGCGTTCTCCCTGACTATCATACTGTACACACGCCGATGATTGGGAGCCCAATTGTCATATGAAGTATATGAAAGTCTCATCTACGCCCATTTCTTTCATAATTCTCCACAGTTTATGATGTGAGACACAATCAAACGCTGCAGAGAGGTCCATAAATGCCATATAAAATTTGCCTTCTTTAGCTAGAGTATACTTAGCTGTAATCAAGTTCAGGTTTAGGCATTGGTCCAGGGCCCCTTTCCCTTTCTTAAAGTTGTATTGTAGTGTTATTAATATATTTTTTTCAGTGGCCCAGTCCTCTAGTCTATTTAATAATAGACGGCGCATCAGTTTAATTGTGCCATCCAGAAGCGAGATCTGCCAATAATTTTTAGGCAATGATTTATCACCCTTTTTGTATTTGGGGAGAATGGTTGTCTTTTTCCACGAATCCGGAGGCCCAACTATCACAATTGCATTAAACACATTCATCAACAGAGGTATCCAGAGATCTGAGTTATCAAAAAAGAAGTCTATGTGGGCTCCATCTGGGCCTGGGGCTTTGGCACCAGTACATTTCATGAGTCCAGATCTCACCTCTGCCAGAGAGAATAATAAACAGGTTTGTATGTTGTTAGGTTTGCCATTAGAGGTCAAATGTTCCCCTTAAGGCACTGTACCACATATATTAGAGTAGTGTTTAACCCAAGAATCCTCACCCACATGTACATCTAATCTTGAGCCTGCATCTTGTTTCAAAAAAGGAGGATTAATTATAGCCCAAAACTTGCTTGAATTTTTAGAGAATGCAGCTGAAGATTTTTCCAGACCTCCTCCTTCAGTGTGCTGAGTCTAACCTTCCCAGGGGGATATTATCAAGAAGTGGCGATAATTATCGCTAACCGTTAGCGTGACTTTTTGTTATCGCCGTCTAGCATGGGAAATTATCGCCGTGTTAGCGGCGTATTAACAACACGCCGCTAACAGGCGATAGTTTCTCTTACCGGCTGAAATGTCCGGCGATAAAATTAGCATGACGGCGATAAAAATCCTCACGCTAATGTTAAAAAAGTAGTGATAAGCCCATTAGCGATAAAAAAAACACATGTTAGGCACCTGCGTCTGGAGCCTGGATGCCCAGCTGGACCTGCGTCTGGAGCCTGGATGCCTCACTGGACCTGAGTCTGGAGCCTGGATGCCCGACTGGATCTGCGTCTGGAGCCTGGATGCCCCGCTGGACCTGAGTCTTGAGACTGGATGTCTCCCTGGACCTGCGTCTGGAGCCTGGATGCCCCGCTGGACCTGCATCTTGAGCCTGGATGCCTTGCTGGACCTGCGTCTGGAGCCTGGAGTGGGATGTGGAGGAGCTGTAGAGTCGAAGAGCCATGGCAGGAGACATTGATGCATGACGATTGCCAGTACCTGGTGGTGAAGTCTGGCAGGTCGCATGGAGTCACGTAGCTGACCTGTGTGAGAAGACCGCCTTGCGACCCTTGGAGAAGTTAATGGTAGAGGCACTCCTGTGCACCAACGTAGTGAGGTCCGCATCGCATACTACAATCCACCACTACACCGGGGTGCATGGAGGAGATTACCAACGGTGTGTGCCGTCTCCCTGCATCATAGGCCAGATGATGTAGGGCTGGCCGTACGCTGTGGAGGCTGAGGCCCCTGTGCTACAGTGAACCTGTGTAGCGTGAGCGATGTGCCTTCACGGATAAGAGGACCCTGCTGCATCAACTGCATCGGGAGGTCCACCAGCGTACTTGGCAGCGACTGCTGTACCCAGCCGAGTGAAATCACACCTGGCTGAGGATCCTGCTGGCTGAGTCACAGATTTGGAGAGAGTGCAGTGGATTGTGCCACGGTGTCAATGTCCAGGTAAGGAGAAGGTGGGACGCGTAGCACAAGAGGGCCGGGGGTTGAGTCGCTCATGCCAAACACACGTAGATGAGGGTATCAAGGTGCTGGGGGGGGGGCAGAACTGTTATCTGAAGAGCCAGGTCTTGAGGGTCTTCCTGAAGGTGTTCGGGGAGGGGGCATGTCTGATATCTGCCGGCAGCTCGTTCCAGGTCTTGGATGCAATGTGGGAGAAGGATCTGCCATCTGCTCTGGCTCTGTGGATGCATGGGGTTTCGGCCAGTGCGAGTTTGGAAGATCGGATGTCTCTTTTGGGTACTTGGAAGTTGACTCTGTCTTTGAGGTATTTCGGTCCATTATTGTGTAGGCCTTTGTTGGCGTGAGTGAGGATTTTGAAGTTGACTCTTTTCTCCACGGGGAGCCAGTGGAGTCTACGTAGGCGTTACCTGATGTGTTTATGCCGGGGGATGCCGAGGATGAGTCTGGTGGCAATGTTCTGTAATTTCTAGAGTTTGCGAAGTAGGGACTTGTAAATGCCTGCGTAGTATGCATTTCATTAGTCCAGTCTGCTGGTGATGAGTGCATGGGTGACTGTCTTCCTTGACTCCAAGGGGCTCCATTTGAAGGTCTTGCGGAGGACAAGTTGTTGTCCCATGCTGAAGGGGTGGTTCCAAGGATGAGGACAACTGTCTTCTTGGCATTGAGCTACAGGCAGCTGTTGGTCATCTAGACTTCAACGTCATGCATGCCTTTCTGGAAGTGGAGGGGTGGCGGGGTCTTTGGTGAGGTAGAAGATAAGCTGGATGTCATCAGCGTAGGCTACGATGTTGAGGCCGTGTTGTTGGACGATGGCGGCGAGGGGGGCCATGTAGATGTTGAAGAGGGTTGGGCTCAGAGATTAACCCTGTGGTACTCCGCAGGTGATTTACGTGGGATCGGAGAGGAAGGGTGGCAGTCTGATTCTTTGGCTTCTTCCAGTGAGGAATGATCGGATCCAGTCTAGGGCTGTTTCTTGTATGCCGGCGTTGTGTAGTCTGGTGACTAGTGTGCGGTGGGAGACAGTATCGAAGGCCACTGAAAGGTTGAGTAGGATGAGGGCTGCCGAGTGGCCTTGGTCCAGGAGGGTGTGCATGTCGTCTGTGGTGGCGGGTAGAGCAATCTCGGTGCTGTGGTAGATGTGAGGAGGGCAGGGGTCGGTGGAGGCCCCCGAGTGGATGCCTTTCATGGTTGAGGAGGTGTATTCGGTTGTGACCGGCATCCAGGTGGAGATGGTGGGCTGGCTGGTGTGTCGGGGGGCGGGGGCTATCTGTGGCATCTGGTGGATGGTCGGCAAAGTTGTTGTAGAGTTTTTTGATTTTGAGGTGGAAGTAGGTTCCGCACTTATCGCAGAGGTCTTGGGATGGGGTGATGTCTGTGGCTTTGCTGCGTGGGTTGGTGAATTCATGAATGACCTTGAAGAGTTGGTTGTAGTTGTTGGAGTTGTTGAGGATTTGGTTGTGGTAGTCCTTGTAGGTGGTGTCAATTTCGGGTGTCTTGGTGTTTCTCCAGTTCTTCTCCAGGCATCTGCAGGTGCATCTTGCTTCTTGGAGATCAGTGGTGAACCAGGCGGCTTTCCTGGGGCACTGTTTGTTGGACTTGCGTAGCGGGGCAAGCTTGTATGTGCAGTTGGAGATCCATGTGTGGAGTTCTCTGGCTGCGACGCTGGCGTCAGATATGTTGGAGGCCGGGTGGTGGTTAAGGTCTGGCAGCAGTGTAGCCAGGAGAACTGGCCGTGGGTCGTGTTTGACGAGGCCTGTTGTCAGTCTCTGAGTTTTCCGTGGTTGAGTGCGTGGATGGTGGCTGAGCTGTAACAGTGGCTGCCTCAAGATCCAGGGTTCCTGGCGCTGGTCGAGGTCAGGTCACAGACGCAGACGGGCTTTGCTTAGGCACGCCTTCTGCATGCCAGCGGCGCATGTCCGCTGCGCAACCGAACAGCGTCCGCCATTTAGGAGGGAGAGGAACGATCAGCTGGGAGGCGGCAATGGGCGAGGACAGGGGTACGGGGCCACAGGGGCAGCAGCGGCAGGAAGCGGGAAGTGCGGGCTCCGAGAAGCCAAATAAACAGATCACAAGTTAAACACAAGGGATAACTAACTGATGCAATCATGCTATGTATCCTAAGGGGGTGGGAGGGTGGGTAGGATGGCTCCAAACACAGAACAGGCCATGGGCGGATTGGCACACCCACTCAAGTGCGCAGTGACTGTTTGGTCGGCCCACTCAGGCCGTCCAAAGCAGTCATGCGCACTTCCCTGTTTGCAATGCAGGCTGCATTACAGCCTACATGGAGAACATGGCCACCCCTCCGGCCCCTGGCTGCATGACTTGTCCCGCGGACGCAGGAGAGCAGGAGGTATAAAGACATGGGACACAGCTTTGAGGTAAGACTTCCCTTAATACATTTTTAACAACACACGCTGACACACACATCCCTGTGTCTACACACCATCCAGTGTTATTTCCGGCATTTACCACCTCACAGCTGTCCATCACACCCTGCACTGCTCAATGGTGGCCGCTGTTGTTAAATGGTAGGGGCAGTTGATAACCTTTCAAGTATTGCCCGGCGGTAATCGCCTTTTATACCATTCGATGATTAACCAACAAAAAGAGGCAGGCGCCGGAGACTGGAAGGCAGGAAACAAAGTTTTATTCTCTCCGGAGGAGAACACATCAGATCAGACAGCAAGGTATCGTCACGAGGTGCTCTAACTGCATCTCTGAGGCCTGGCCTCTTATACACAGGTTTATTGTTTTATTATCGGTTTACAGCACATGGCACATTCTTGAGATTGTTTTGGTACATGAAAGAGCATCCTCGGAATCCCCGGCTTAGATCCGCTCCCACACATAACTACAGTGAAAGTCCCCACCCCACCCACAGTAGGAGATGGCTATCACACAGCTGGGCATTCCATCTATTCCCGGGGGGTGAGTGCGACTGGTCAGGTCACAAGGGTTAGGGGCCTTGATCTACTGCGATCCCTTAGATGTGAGATGTTTCCTTTACAGTAGGGGCAATAAACTGTGTCCGCAGGGCTAGGTGATGGCCTGGGATTAGTTCGGACGATCAGGCATGGAGGAAGGGGTTACCGAAAGGATGTATGACCATGTATGGGATGAGAAAAAAGGGGGGTGTTGGTCAGGCGCGGGAGGTGGTTCCATGGCAGGGTCGCGCAGAAGGAGAGGGTATATGGCCCATGTATGAGAGAGCGGGGGTGGCCGGCGCGCGGGGGGGGGTGTTTGCAGCGCCTAGGGAACGCGCTGGTGATCGGCGAGGGGCAGAGGGGCCATGGCGCTTTCAAAAATGGCTACTGCTTGAGGGAGCATGCGGGTCTGAGAGGGGACAAGATGGCGCCAATTATGTTGACATCGCAAACCAGATTTTTAACAGTCCTCCCTTTCAACATATCTAGCCAGCTTGTCTGGCCGACATTCACCTTCGTTTAACCTTTTAGCCATAATATCGTAAATGTTTCCATGCGTTCCTGTTTTAAAAGTACAGAGTCTTAGGACGGGCGGGAGCAATCTGACACAATTCTACATAGTTACATGTGGTTGACGTGACAGTCGAGGAGGTAGCGTATACAGAATTACATCAGCTGCGTCATATATCAGACACGGAGATAGGTGGAGGGAAACTTGCTTGAACACAAACTCGATACTCGAAAAAGGTTCGGTAAAACAAGGGATATTTACGCTCATTACTTAAGGCCTAGACTTCGCGTGGATCAAGCTAAACAGCATAGTCATGTGTACGGTTGATGCTATACAATTGTCATTTATAATAAGCTAATGTTTCCTCATTTATTTAGTGTGCAGTTGGAAGCGACCGATAAAAGATCTTGGAAACTTAATTGGGAGATAGTCAAATCAAAAAGTGGTTGGGAGAGGAATACAACTCAACATGAGTTACAGTCAGGGGGGGGGGGTTCTTCTTTCCAGTGTCTTATTGCAGTGAGCCATCACTGGTAAGCTCTCTCTTCTTCTTTCGTTCGCACTGTTGAGCACCGGCGGTGGAGCTAAGGTCCAGCTCAAATCCAGATTTTTCGCATTGCAGGGTGTGATCATCCTTTGCTCTTGGATCACAGTCCAGTTCTGTCCTGTCCCTTGACTGGTCTTGTCATAGGTACCTTGAGACGGGGTACCCGCTTCTCATTTTTCTTTTGTAAAGTCAATGTCAAAAATAGGGGTGCTTTGGGAGGCCGAGGGAAGAGGGGGTGGAGTGGGATCGGATCAAAAGTGGACCAAGGAGAGCAGAATCTTTCAGCACTGGGCCCACCAATTGGGCCCGGCGGGTTGGGACTTCAGGCACGAGCTGATCAGCGAGCAGGGGGCTTCGGGATAGCCCTTCGTTCTATTGCTTTCTATGCTGAGAATGGTGCCTCGTCCCGCATCCTTTTGCTTCGTGGCTCCCCCTTGGTCGATGCCATAGATGTTCCATGGTCCGCAGCCAGGCTGTACGTCACGTCCGACCCCTCTCTTCCGATGACCGCATGTTATCTTTGAATGAGCACAAGAAAAACAAAATCTTAGAGAGTTGGTAGGGAAGACATTTACACACTTCGTTCTCTCTCCCAACCACCGAGTAGTCGGGGAAATGCTTTTATCGGTCGCTGTATGATTGATGTCTATTAACTCTTATGTCGGTGTGTGTTACTAATTTATTAATCATTGCTGTGGTGCAGGTTTCTGTGGGTGTTCCTGTAAATTTCCATCGTCTGGCCTGCTAGGTGTCGATTCCTGTACCCTATAATCGTGGCAGGAAGCCTGACATCTGTCAACTTTCTAGTCTATCAAAATTCGAACCGGCTTCTCCGGCAGAGACTCGTTCTTCTTAACACAAGTTCTGTTAATACACATTTTCCTCCGAGGACTGCTAAGTTTATGAAAAAGTGCGAGGTGCTACTGTCATGGATTCACAGATATCTATTTCGGGGAGGGACACAAGCTAAACATTTTTCTTGCTGGAGACAATAGGTAACCCTCATCAGCTTAGGCGATGTACCTTTAGAAAATTAAGTCATCAGCTGTTTTGTTCGAAATACTCTGGGACGGCTAGTACAGAGCTGGGGTGATTCTGGGAGGACGGGGTGCTTAGACATTCTAGTTCGGAGCAATTGGGCGGGGGCAATTCTGGGCGGTGGAGATGGTGTCGTTAGAGCTCTAAAAACGAAAACCACTGACATATAGTCCCCGTGATGAGGGCCAGATTGGGAGACATCAGTCGTCTTACCTGTCCTTTCTTTCTCAGCCAATTAAGTTCAACATTTTGCAGAAAGGAGAGGTAGTAACGTGGTAAAGTACGGTCGTTTTTGTTTCTGTCAATTTGTTCGAACACCGCCGTGTTTTAGGCCAATTATCCACATTCTGAGGAGGTATAGGGTCGTTAATTTATTCAAAAAGAGGGCAAGAGAGCCTTCAGCGAGGGGGGGGGGAGAGAGAGAGAGAGAGAGAGAGAGAGAGAGAGAGAGAGAGAGAGAGAGAGAGAGAGAGAGTGCATCAAGTAGGCTATTTGGTATACGTACGACATAAAACGAGAGAGAGACACGTGTACGATAATAGGCTACTTGGTGTACACACAACATGGAGTAGCATGGGTCAGTTCTTCATAAGAAAACACAAGCGGGGAAAAACATGAATTCAGCGTTCACGTACACACAAATACCGGATAGGGCGTAACAGTACATGCAACAAGCGCAGAAACTTAAGACGGAGACACAGGGCTACGTTGAGTAAGGGGACCTCTCCTTTCCTGTCCTCTTTCCTATGCATGCTGCGTATTTTTAGTATTTTCCGTAATTCATTTTGGGGGGGGGGTGTCGGACTTTTTTACTCCCCTCCCTTTGATCGATAGACAAGCACTTCAGTCATACGATGACGTTCTCTTCCAGCGACCCAAGCATGTGTAATGCATACACATTCATACCGTACAATCAGGGCACATACGCACAGTCATACCATACAGTTTTTCACGTTCCCAGTGGTGGTCTGTGCTTCACGCACCATCCCACAACGTTTGTCTATGTTTTTCCCTACATTGAGCACGGTGCGGTCCATGTTCACTCCATTCTCCAGTCGGAATTCCGATGTGACCTATAGGGAAGAGAAGAGGGGGGGGGGGGTGCGCCGCATTCAAAGTACATTAGCGCGCGTAGACACGAAAAAGTTCTACTTACCACATACCAGGCTAGCCGCAGGAGTGGGTAATACCACAGACCTATTATTCTTCCTTTCGACTATACAAAGATGCTCCATTTCATTCATCTCCTAAATTCGGGTTCCCTGGTCGTGCATTTATTTCTCAATCGGTCGTATATTATGGTGCAAGATACCGTACCTTGCATTCGGCATATACCTTAAGCTACAGTCGACCATTTTCTGACAACTCTTGGAAAAAGACAGGCGTGACGGGTACAAATTCCGTCAATCAAAAAAAATTCAGGCAAAAAGGGTCTGCATTATCTGCTTTCTATTGCTTGGGAGTAACAATCATTTATTCAAAACCTTTACCAACCTAGATGATCAGTTATGACGCTAATTCCGTAATTCCTTCAAAAACCCCTTTATTGAAAACAATGTCAGTATACAAATACGGGCCTACAACCGTTCAGGCCGGCCACGGTGTGAGAGGCGTCGAGTATCATGAGCAAAACTACCTTAACACGAAAAATGAAAATAATCAGAAAATGGGAAGACCAGCATCAATAAAGTTGTTCGTATGCCCGATCAGTACCCTCCCCGTCCCTCCGCCCGTCATGTGCGAAAACATTGCATTGATATCCTTATAACATAAATGTCAAATAACTGAGACGCCATAAGGAGTTGTAGGCCCTTCCTACATCGGCGCCATTTTGGGGCGAGGTCGGGCCAGTGTACAGTCTAAGTCCTTCCATGAATTAGCTGTCGGACCAGAATCCCTTTCGGCAGTTCGAGAACTGTCGTTGGCATCAATGGGAAAGAACAGACCGCATAAATCGTGATTCGGGGATGGGGGGGCACAGTTTTTGTTCCTACCGGGTCATGTTGAGGTTCCACCGGAACCGATGCGAGCGGATAGGCTACAGTGTCTTCTGATAATTCAAACAGGAGCTTGCGTCAGCATGACGTCACCACGGTCTCTCAGCGATGCCGTGATCCGTCCTCAGGGCGGGACAGCAGGCGGGTCTCGCTGCTGACGCCTTGTATCAGTCTCTTTCACTGCATCAGGCGGAGGCAAGGTGGCTGTCGCCCGTGGCAAAGACAAGTTAATGTGGAATAATCGAACAATAGCGGCGGTTTGCCCTCACCGGAAGTCCGCGCCACGCCCGAGCAGGCAAGCTTCCGAGGTTCAAAGTAGCCCAGAGCCGTCTTTTTAGTGGGCCAGGCCTGAATCTGAAGAGCCAACCGCCATTTCGAGAGTCCAGTGGCAGCAGCAGCAGCAGCTCTTCGTTACAGCCACCGGGGTGGGTCCCCCGATCACTCGGCTGCGGGGGCCCACTTCTTGCGTCAAACGCTAATGGCAATCTTGGTGATCCCGCGCCTGAGTGGTTGTCCGGCAGGCAAGACGTAAATGGCGGTCCTGCTGCAGCTGGCCGGTGAGTGAAACAGCAGGGGTGCCCTCTCAGCTGGCGAGCCTCCACCTGGGAGGCGGGGGAGGCCCGTCCGCGTCGCCTCCCCCCGCCAGGGCACCCTTCGCTGTCGATCGAAGCAGAGAATGGGAAGACCAGTACAACGTGGTGGACTCCACCTCGGCGCTGCCAGGGCCTCGGCGCTGCATGTAGCCTCCGGCCTATTCGCACAATCGTCCGCCACTGATGCCGCCTCACAGGCCGATGGATTTTGCAGGTCTTTTATAGCCCAAAGCCAACTAAAAGGACCGCCCAAAACAGGCCAATGTTGCTATTTCGAAGAAGGAGGGGCGAGGACTGTCATGTAAATAGTTGTTTAAAAACGTGTTTTAATGTGTTTACCCTGTTGGCGTGTTGTTATACCTATAAGTTATTAAAATGTTATAATTATACTACTTTGTTGGAGTGTTGTACATATTTGCAATCTGGCAACGAGCACGAGGATGTTACTGCGTAACCGGAAAATGACATAGCCCAATTGTGCGCGATCTAGCCCAGTTCGGTGACGTCGATGGTGGGTATCAGCAGGCTTCCGTTTGTGCAGGATTTTGTTGTGTTTACTGGGCGGGGTGGGCAGTAGGGCAGACATGTTTAGACAGCGAGAGCGACGGAGCCGAGCTACCTCGTGGCTACCTCGACCGTGAGCTTTGCTCCTTCCCCTGGTTTCATATTCCTCGCAAAAGGGCTATTTCCTAACGTTTTTTATTTTTGCAGGGTCAAAAGGATCCCGTCATCGGTCTTCTGGTCTTGCTTGATTATTCTTGTTTCTATATAGCGATCTTTATGCCCTAGTTTGCTGTAAGCTACGGCGACTAATCTATATTTAGAAAATGTGTCCTTATTAGGGGTGTCCTCCAGTGGAGCCGGATGGTTCACCTTTAATAAGCGGTCCGGGCAGAACCAACTACCAATCAATGGGGAGAAGATAGGCATGACGGGTTACAACGGGGACAAAAGTCAGCACTACCTATCTTTTCACTGCTTGCAAAGACTAGATAGAATATCTCTATTCCACGTTATTTGTAAGCAGAGAATACCTCCAAAGAACCAATATCGAACAACTAGTGTTCGGACAATCAATCAATCAATGGTGAGAAAGAGATAAGCACGACGGGTTACAATGGGGGACAAAAGTCCGCGTTACTTATCCTTCACTGTTCTGCAAAGACTAGACCGAATATTTCTATTCTACGTTGTTTGCAAACAGAGAATATCTCAAGAAGTACTATTCTTCAAAAACAATCAATGTTCGGACAATCAATCAATGGGGAGATAAAAATAGGCACGACGGGTTACAATGGGGACAAAAGTCTGCGTTACCTACCCTTCACTATCTGCAAAGGAAGAGAGAGTATTTCTACTCTTCCCCGTTTGTAGACAGCGAATATCTCAAGGAGAACAATCAATAAGCAATACTAGTATTTTCAATCAATCAATCAATCGTTTCGCAATTTGTCGTGTTTCACGACCTTACCCGGACCGCTTGGACAGTTTCTCGTCTTCCGCCTCCAGCGCCCGATCGTCCTCTACTCTTCGTATTTGCCGCGGCACTCCTGACGGTTCCCAGTCAGGACCGTAGATCACTCGAGAGAGGTCTGTTCGGAACCAGTGAAGTTCGGATGATCGGCTGCCAGACGAGGGTCTATCAGGCAGGAGCTCTTCCGATCGCTGCAGTCGTTCACTCTGTTGTTGGGACCTCTCTCACTGGATCCACGTGTCGCTGATGGGCCCCACGCTTGGGACGCCAATTGTTAAATGGTAGGGGCAGTTGATAACCTTTCAAGTATTGCCCGGCGGTAATCGCCTTTTATACCATTCGATGATTAACCAACAAAAAGAGGCAGGCGCCGGAGACTGGAATGCAGGAAACAAAGTTTTATTCTCTCCGGAGGAGAACACATCAGATCAGACAGCAAGGTATTGTCACGAGGTGCTCTAACTGCATCTCTGAGGCCTGGCCTCTTATACACAGGTTTATTGTTTTATTATCGGTTTACAGCACATGGCACATTCTTGAGATTGTTTTGGTACATGAAAGAGCATCCTCGGAATCCCCGGCTTAGATCCGCTCCCACACATAACTACAGTGAAAGTCCCCACCCCACCCACAGTAGGAGATGGCTATCACACAGCTGGGCATTCCATCTATTCCCGGGGGGTGAGTGCGACTGGTCAGGTCACAAGGGTTAGGGGCCTTGATCTACTGCGATCCCTTAGATGTGAGGTGTTTCCTTTACAGTAGGGGCAATAAACTGTGTCCGCAGGGCTAGGTGATGGCCTGGGATTAGTTCGGACGATCAGGCATGGAGGAAGGGGTTACCGAAAGGATGTATGACCATGTATGGGATGAGAAAAAAGGGGGGTGTTGGTCAGGCGCGGGAGGTGGTTCCATGGCAGGGTCACGCAGAAGGAGAGGGTTTATGGCCCATGTATGAGAGAGCGGGGGTGGCCGGCGCGCGGGGGGGGGGGTGTTTGCAGCGCCTAGGGAACGCGCTGGTGATCGGCGAGGGGCAGAGGGGCCATGGCGCTTTCAAAAATGGCTACTGCTTGAGGGAGCATGCGGGTCTGAGAGGGGACAAGATGGCGCCGATTATATTGACATCGCAAACCAGATTTTTAACACTGTGCGCACATGCACAGCGGCCGTACCACTCGTGTGCTAAAGGCACATACGTAGTTGCGATGCATGCCATCACCTCGCATTCCATTCCAATGCATACTAATTCTTGGCACATTGCAACAGTAGAGTGGGTGTTGGGAGACATAAATATCACTGTTCCCACTTCAGTGAGTGCAACCCAAAACTAACCTTTGCACCACAAACCCAACCGTGAACCCTGGAATTCCTTTTTTGAGCCCCCAATACACACACAAAAATCACATTTGAGACAAATGCACACCCCATATTTCATATTTTACCCCAACAAACACCCCATTTTTCATATTTTACCCCCCAAAACACCCCATGTTTCATATTATACCGCAAAAAACAACCCATTATTCATATTTTACCCCAAAAAACACCTGATTTTTCATATTTTACCCGAGAAAACACACAATTTTTAATATTTTACCCCAACATACACCCCATTTTTCATATTTTACCCCAACAAACACCCCATTTTTCATTTTTCACCCCAAGACAAACGGACATGTTAACATTTTTCCCCAAAACCCTTACACACCTGAGAAACTTTAAATTACCCCATTACTGACCTCACAATGCGTTGTGATCAAATGCGATGTTAAGGCACCTGCGTTGTCGGAGTTGCATTGTTAACGATGTACTGCCTGCGTTGTAATGGTTGTCTCCCGTGCCAAAGGCAACCCATAGGCTATGCCGTTTGCGTCCGTCTGCCCCTGGACCTCGCTCAGCACCCAAGAGCATTCCTCTTGGACACTCCACCGCTACGACGCCAGCGCCCTCCTAGCCATCAACCCTGGACGCCACCTCGCCTGCCAGGACCAACCTCTGTTCCATGCCAGACATCACCTTCACCATCACTGATGGCTGCAGTATCACCTGCAAGGAGCACCACGACCGTCAAGGAGGAGGCAATGCCGTCACCTACAGAGGCACACTCCGACTGACAACACACTCTAATGTGCCAAGGGTGACCATGGACCACGTCAACTCCCAGATCCAGACCAAGCCCAAGAAGATCCTCTGCGCAACCTCATGTGGAGGCCCCGGGCCATGGCCCCCCATTCTCAAATACCATTATAGACCTCATTGCACCCCAGGGTCTCCCATCCACCGATGACATCCAACTCGGTGAACTCAAGTTCCACCTGGAAAACCCCAGTGACCAGAGCACCACCCCTTCCTGGGGAGGGTCACCAACATCAGATTCAAGCAGCAAGTCACCTCAACAGGCCACATAGCAGGACACACGGTCGAACATGTCACCTCCGCCAGCGGGTACTTCAACTACAGCCAAAATACAGGACTCTCCTGGACCGACCATCATTGGTAACATCACGTCTTCACCTTGCCCACCGGACGCCACCGCCATCATCGCACCCCCTCGCAGCTGGATCAAGGCCAGCGAAGAACATCTCGTCAACTCCCTCTGCACCAACACTCCACCAATGCTTCCGAATGATGACACCGCCGCACGCAAACACCACCGATGGATCTCCAACAGAGCCGACATTTGGGCACCCCTCATGAACAGCACTGCGTCAGTACCTTCCGCCTGCCTGATGGCAGGCATGAGGGTGAGGCAGTGCCACAGGGATAGCCTGGCCCCTTGCATTGCTGGAGTTGCGTCATGGTTGTGACACAACTGCAGCAATGCGTGACTTTAGCGGAAGGCAGATACGTCAGAATTCCTGACGTATCTTTCATTACTTGCGTCATGGAGCGCTGTCCAGTGATTACAGCGCATCCATGGTGTCTCAAGAAGGGTGTAGTGAGAAGTGTTGCAACACTGTCTTGTCTCAGCGCAGCAACACTTTTCATGACTGTGGCACAGGAATATGCCTTATCTTATTGATTGTGTGCATTCCTGCACTGTAGTTTTGTCGCATGGCGGCGCTGCAACATTGCTTGCAGCGCTGGCCAGTGCCAAAACCTGCAGAGATGTGGGCCAAAGTTTTATCACCATTTTTAAGACCAGCTATTTTCTGGTCCTAAGTAACTGGCTCTAACTGCCTACTTTGCATGTCATTAGCGATAAATATCGCTAACATGCTTTGAGATAAAAAAACGTGCCGCTATTGCCAAAAAACTTGCCCTAAGGCCCGTTCGCTGCAGCTTGCTAATAGGGCGATAAAATTATCGCCGCTTTAGCGGCAAAAAAGTGCCGCTAAAGCGGCGATTGGCCCTTGATAATATGCCCCCTAGTTTCTTTATACTGGTAACGAAGGTACGTGACCATGGCTTTATCTCTTGGTTTATCTCTCTGTGCCACATGTAAGTTGCTCAGTGCCTTAGTACATGTGGCGTCAAACCAGCGAGGCTCCAAGTGTTTAAAGGACCTCTTAGGGCACTATAGATTACTTTTCATATCACTCAATATGGTCTCAAAGCGCTGCCGTATACTGAAAGGGTTCGTGCATGGGTCAAGGTAAATCATTATGGGGCACATGCATCAATGTAGGCAATTGCGATTCCATAATTGCGATTATTAAGGAATTGCAATTATGGAATCGCAATTGCCTATGCATGTAGGTTTCGCTAAAATATTAGCGATTCCTACATATTCCTTAATTGTGAATTGCAAATTGCAATTCGCAATTAAGGAATAGCTTCCCATTCATTCCTATGGGCTTTGAGGCCCATAGGAATGAATGGGAATTGCATGTGCAATTTGCGAGTACCAAATAGGTACCCGCAAATTCCGCATGCAATTTCAAGGGGGCCAAAAGGCCACCCTGATGCACCCCTGAAATTGGCATGTGATCACATGTTGCGCACACACATGCCCCAAGGGCATGTGTGTGCGCAACATGGTACTTTTGAAAATGCACTTTTGTGCATTTTTCAAAGTTTTCGCAAATTACCAGATACTTGGAATTGATGGTAATTTGTGATTTCAAATTGCGAAATTGCAATTTTGAAGTGCATCATGCATTGCATTTAGGGAATTGCAATTTGCGATTCCCTAAATGCATACACAATTTAGGTAATCGCAAAATTTGCGATTCCCTAAATTGCGAAATTGCATTTGGGTTGATGCATCCCAAAGGCAAAAATACCAGTCACAAAGTGGCAGATTCTGCGAATCTGCCCCTTTGTGACCTGGGTTTTCAATTATGCATGTGCCCCTATATCTTTCTGAGTAGTCCCAACTACCCTTGGTATCAATTCTACTTTATTTATCTTGGCCCATTTATGAACTATACCATTCTTTCCTGCTAAACATGCGGCTGAAAATCTCCTAACCAGAGGGCTAAAATAATCTTCCTGTTTAAATTGGGAGGTAATAACGGCATGATTGGGTCTTGAGCTAGGGGGTAAAAGTTCAGCATATGTGTTAAGCTGATCCTTACAGTATATTAGGTCTTGCAACCAGTCTTTAAATTTCAGTGCTTGCCCCTTCCCCATCTACATGCAACCCACCTTTCAGCTAGTAGAAGGCAAAGTGAGACATAGTTTCGATATCTCGCCTCTATATCTCTCGTATGTCCCAAACCTGCTACCAGTAGAGTGTTTGATCAGTCATGAGCAAGAGTGCCCCCTCGATCTCCTTCCAGTAAGTCTGAATCTGGTGACATGACCATGCCAGGTGTAGGAAGCCGCACCCTCCATACCGCACCTGGCACATCTGTCGTGAAGGTGGAGATTTTACCTGTGTAGTTTTGGAGGAGTAGAAATTTATAATGGATAATACGTAGTCTGCTGCTTGATGCCATGCGTCCCATCTGTTGGCAGCAATAGTGCCACTGCGCATCAGTGAGAGAAGCTCCCAACTCCAGATCCCAGCCTTCCTGAGCTCCTCCACTTATGCCAGGCATCTCCTGCTATCCCATGCAATATAGGAGGGACACCGAGTGTTTCGACCCTTCCGAGTTTGGTAGTGTGTGCAACGTATGGAGGGGCATATTTACAAGCTGGCGATAAAAAATTATCGCCGCTTTTGCAGCCGTTTTTGGCCGAAAAGCGGCGATAATTTTATCGCCTAATTAGCAAGGCCACGCTAACGCGTGAAACCTTGCTTTAGCATCGGGATTCCTAACGCCCAGCTTTGCATCTCTAATGAGATGCAAAGTGGGCGTTCCTGATCTAACATGACAGGAGAAATGCCGCTAAGCGACATTTCTCCTATCATCAAGCCCCACGCTATGAAGCATAGTGTCAGGAAAAGTACCCCCTGTTATCGCTACTTTCCTTACGCCTGCTTCAGGACTGACTTAGCCATGATATCCTATGGAAGGTGGATATCATGGCTAAGTTTGTGAATCCCTATCAGCAAGCTAACGCCACACTATGTGAGATTATCGCAGCGATAATCTCACGTTAGGCAGTTAGCGTGAGGATTTTTATCGCTGAGGAGATAAGCGTTGCTAATAGCATGCTATCTCAGCGATAAAAATCAACGTTACCCGGCGATAATTATCCTCACGCTAAGAGCGCTGAGCGATAATTATTGCCGGTTGTTGCTGATATGCCCCTAAGTGTGGGGGTCCCTGAGGAAAGTAGGTGCAGCAGCTTTTACTTTGCGTCACAGCCTGTGATCTAAAAATACATTTAAGTGAGTATTGCAGAGGTTTATCTAGTTTGTCCCTTGTTGCATTAGACGTGGCAACAGTAGAATCAGAGGGGAGAGCGGTGGATGCATGGGGTCCCAAATAAGTGGAGGAAGGGATTGGGGCCAGGTAGTCCTGTTCAATGGCCAGGTGCGGTATGTAAGGGGCAGGTTTGTACCAATATATGGCCTGATGCGCCTGTGCACATAAAAAATATTCTCCACTTCCGGGGCTTCAAAGCCTCCTCTCCCGACGGATAGAATAAGTATTTCCCATTTTATGCGCGGTTGTTTGCCCACCCAGGCCACGCGTATCAACTGTGTTCTGAGCATTTTAAAGAAGTGTTGCCCCAGCGAATAAGGAATATTGAGAAACAGGTAAAAAAACTTCAGCAGTAAGACTATTTTCATTAGGGAAATTTGTCCAGCAAGGGACAAGGGCAAAAACAGCCAGCAGGTAATACTGTGCGTTACACTGGTCAAGACCTTGCCATAATTTGCGTGCATAAATTCATCTTTAACTCTAGACACCGCTATGCCCAGATATCTAAGATATGAGTCACACCACCTTACTGGGAATATCTGGCTGGAACCTCTGGGTGGATTCAGTTAGAGTGAAAATATTGGACTTTGCCCAGTTTATGTGGATGCCGAACCAACCCCCAAAGTAAACAATTTCGCGCAGCACGGCATTCAGACTATCCCAGGGGTCACAAAGATATAGGGTGATGTCAACAGCGTACGGTGATACTAAAATATGTCTGGTGGGATATCTTGCATATGGGTATTGGTGTTGTCGAAGTTTGGCAGCCAGCGGTTCCACTGCCAATGCAAACAGCAATGGCGACAGTGGGCATCCTTGCTGCTTGCCCCGAGTGATAAAGAACGGTGTTCAGCGTGATCCGTTGATCTGGACCTTGGCTGATGGCTGGGTGTACAGGAGGGCAATCCATGTGAGAAACGCTGGGGGAATCCCACATGCCTAAGCACGGCCAATAGGTAATCCGATTCCAGTTTATCAAAAGCCTTTGGGGCATAAAGAAAGACTGCGACCACAGGTAAATCTGGGTCAATATCTTGCAGCAATGCAAAGGGTGCACAAGTTGTGGGATGTGGACCGAGCAGGTATAAATCCCGATTGGTCAGGTTGGACCAGAAATGTCATTAGGAGGCTAAGGCTCTTCACCAGGACCTTGGCCGTTATCTTGGCATCGAAGTTGATGAGTGACAGTGGCTCTGCAGTTACTTGAAATGCAGATTGGGCTGTTCTAATCTTCTTGGCCACTTCAGGGTCTCTAGGTGTATGCAACTAAATCTCTAATTTCTTAATATCTTCCTCTATGTTTTTAAGTATACCTTTAAGGGCCTGTAACACATCACCAATATTAGTAATGCATAACCTTCGTATTGTAACTTTAAATGCTTCCCAAACAGTACTTACTTTGGGAACTAGATCTCTGTTTCTATTTAAAAAGTCTCTAATTTCATGTCCTATCTCCTTTCTAAATGAAGCATCCAAGATCAGTAGTGGAGAGAGGCGCCACATTGCGACTGGCAGTGGAGTCTAGGGGGCTCAGCTCTAGGAGGACAGGGGAGTGATCTGAGTAGGTGCGTGCTAGATTTGTGATTACCCAAATCCATGATCTCAGCCCTCGTGATAAAAGCTCATAATCCCTTCTGGTCCAACTTGCATGCACTACTGAGTAGAAGGTCTCTTCTTTCAGCGCTGGGTGCAGGGTGCTCCAGGCATCCAGCAACTCACTCTCTGTCATAATGTCACAGACATGTTGGGCGGCCACATTGTGAGAGATAGAGGAGCCATGCAGTCTGTCCAATTCAGCATTGATAGCTAAGTTGAAGTCCCCCACTATAGAATGTATGTGGAGCCAATATCTGCTATCTGGCCATATAGTCTATCAAATAATGAGGGGCCATCAGCATTCGGGCCATAGCGGTTAATGATAGTGAGTGAGAAAGATGCCAATCTGCCCCATATCAAGATATAGAGTTCCTGGGGGTCATTACTTGATCTCTGTGGGATCTACTGTGTGCCCTTGCGCACTAGTATTGCCATACTCTGCGAGTGTGAGGAATTCATAGCAAATTGCCTGTAGGATGCCCAACGTGTAGTGAATGTGGTGTTTATGGTACAATGAAATGCGTATCTTGTAATAGCGTAATGTGTATGTTATGTCTGTCTAAATATGCTTGTATGTGCCTTCGTTTGCGCAGGACTTCCAGTCTTCTAATGTTTCATGTGATGCAGTTGATGCGGGATGAGTGTCGCTATCTTGAATAAGTTTGATATCAGTCATCCCCAAAGAAAAAGCAAAGAACTGGCGATATTGTGTCGGTGTGTTTGTTGCTTCTTATAAAAACAGTATAGGTAGATGTGATCAAGAAAATGAGAAAAGTAATCCCTTACTCACTCTCCTCCCACACTGGTGGCCTAATCCCGCCAGTGATATCAATCCCATCCAACTAAAGATAAATCAATAACGGGATTGTTTCTGTCAAATTGTGGTGTAGGACTGTCAGACATGGCAATACAGAATCAGTGGTAATCCAGAGGAAAATAAGAATACAAAAAAAAAAGGATGAATGGGGGAGGATAGAGCAATAAGAAGTAATCAGAGAGGGGGAAAAAACCTTGCTATGAGCAGATAGTGAAAGGTCAGTAGAGTATCCAGCAGGGACAGAAGGGTCAAGAAAATAAAAGGACAGATGGGTCAAGGATAAGGAATAAGTATCCAAAAATCAAAATCAAGGTTATCCTACAAGGAGATCACCCAGAGAGCCATGCAGAACTCCCTCACCCATGTGAGGGTGTACAGGGTATGTCATCATATGCTTCAGATATGTTGATAAGCAGCAGTGTAGTAGTATCAATTACAGTATACGTCATTGAACATTACAAGATTGTTCAGGGTAATAGCGTCTACAGTATATAGAGACAGTTTAGCGCTCAGATAATGTTTCTTAGACCTTGTACAGTGTAGATTAATCAGAGTGGGCATCTCCAGCTACGGCTTTGTCAAGATTGTTTAGTCGTAGTGGTGAATAGCATCTTAGTCCTGTTCTGATAGAGGGGAGGAGGGTCTGGACTGGGGTGTCATAAAACCTGGCAGAGAAGCCCACGCACCATGCCATCTCATGAAGTCTCCCACCTGCTACAGGGAGGTAAAGATGTGGTCTTTGCCCATATGTGATATATGGAGTCCTGCCGGATACAGCATTGCATATGGGATGCCCCAGGTTTTTTTTATGGGGATACATTTACGGCTCACTTCTTGAACTGCGATCGTAAAATCGGGATATATAGACACTGTGCTGTCCTCAAATTGTAGAGTGTGCTTGTCCTGTACTAAAGAACGGGCAGTATCTCTGTTGTGATAATCCAACAGTCTGGCAATTATCGGATGGGGAGTTGTGCCCATAAGGGGGAGGGGACCTGGTCATCAACGCTCTGTGGGCTCTTTCTACAGTCAGCAGTTTAGAAAACGCTTCCGCACCAAATATGGTGGTGAGGAAGTGTTCCACAAAGTCCTCAATTCGGGCAGTGTTGATGGACTTGGGAATCCCTATAATGCATTGATTATTTCTATGAGATCTTGCTTCTAAATCTTCATTTTTGGCTGATATTATTTTGAGTATCTTCTCCATGTTAAGCATTTGCTCACCACGGGTTGAAACAGTATCTTCCACTGCAGATATTCTGTGCTCTTCCTCTGTTATACAGCCATCTTGTTTTTCCAGTTTGTGAGTGATAGCATGCATTCTGGTGCACAATATCCATTTTACTCTAGATGGACAGACTTTACTGCATAGCGATGAATAGAGATTTACTATCTGCCACCTCTGTGGTTTCTTCTATACTGCAGTTGGTAACTCACAAGGGTCTAGCCGAAATGGCTCATCCTCAGCTAAATGGTCCACGTCCTCGAGAGGGAACCACAAGGGAGAACTATGTCAAGTTCCTAGCGGTCACATACCTACACAAGCTAAGATCCTTGATTCCTTGCCTGGAGAGGCATATAACACAACGTGAGGTCAATGCCTGCTTGCATCTCCTGGAGGGTCCTAGAGTTGGGAGAACCTGGACAATGCTCAAGATCCGAGATTGATGCAATCGGCAACCTGAGCTACTTGGGAGCCCCCCGAGATGAGCAAGGATGGGAACTCTGGTCACGCCATCCACCAACCCATTTGAGTAGGTGATTCCACCTACAGTCAAGGAACCATCTTCCACTAGACACATGTTCCTGTTGGTATTGTTGGGGGTTGAGTATTTTCTTTTTTCCTTTAAGTTTCTGGGAGGGGGAGGGATGGGGGTTTGGTGGTGGTATTACCTACATACTCGACACGAGGGCGCTATGGCAGATGCTTGTCCACTACAGCATGTTCATGGAGATAATTTTCCCAAGCTGTCTACTGAGAAGGCACAAAGTGATGGGTCTAGGGGAGGGAGGGGAGGGTTCCACTTGGAAAGATGGTAATTACTATAGCCTTGTGGAACGTTAACGGCCTCAACTCACCGCAGAAGAGGCAAAGAGTTTGGAAGCACCTCACAGATCACCACTTCGACATAGTGGCACTCCAAGAGACACACCTCCAGAGAGCTGACGAATTGAGGCTTAAACACAATATGTACCCCCTTATTTATAGATCGGCAGCGCACACTAAGCACTGGGGAGTGGCACTCTTCTTTCATACTGCGACAAAACCGCTAGACATCCAATCATATAAGGAGAGAAGGATGGTCTGGGTTAAAGGCACAGTATGCACCTTTATCACAGCGTATGCGCCTAATTCATGCCAAACAAGCTTTCTTAATACCCTGCTCGACAAAATAGATCAGTTTGAGGAAGAGCCAACGATTTTAATGGGGGACTTTAATCTCACTTGGCAACCCGACTTAGACAGCACTCAACCACACAGATCTGAAACTGGCTCCTTCAATGCAGAAATAAAGCAAAGAATGCACGACTTCGGCCTGCGGGACGCCTGGTGTACCCTGTATCCCCAAACTGGAGACTACCCATTTTACTCTCATGTACACCACACCTACTCAAGATTGGACTACATCTTTATCAATCAAAGATTGCTGGGCACGCTTAGTGAGGCCAAGATCTTCCCCCTTTCGATCTCGAACCACTGTCCACTATCGATTTGCTTACAGTGGGGAACTGCCCCAACTACGACCCCCAAATGGTATTTCCCAATCTCACTCACACGGGATAGTGTACTGTGTACTGAACTACGGGAACCAATCACAGAGTACTTTAAAGTGAACAGGCCTGAAGACACCTCCCCGGGTAACACTTGGAACGCCTTCAAGGCAATTATATACGGGGGAAGTGTATAGAGCTTAATTCCACCCTGAATAGACAATGGGCACGGGAGAGGGAAGGCCTAGAGAGGGAGTTGGAACAGGCGGAGCAGGCACACAAGAACAGTCCCACCAGGGTGACCCTGCGCTCCCTTACAGCACTGCGCGGCAAGCTGAAAGCAATCTATAACAACAGGGCAGAATACATGCTTTCAAAACTACGCCATGTTTCCTACACTCAGGGGAACAAAATAGGCAAACACTTAGCGAGGCAACTATGAGAGAATCGCGAGAGGGAATACATTGGAGGCATGCGAGATGGGAATAATGGTCTAGTCAACACAGATAGGGATAAGGCAGACCTCTTTGGGTCATTTTACAAGACACTTTACACAGAGGAACCAAGACAGACAGACTTGCAGGATAGCTACCTCCGTGGCTTGCGGTTCCCCCGAATCTCGCAAGCCACAAATGGCAAACTTACGGCCCCCATAACTACGGAAGAAGTGGGTGCGACTATCACAGCTCTTAAACTGCACAAGGCCCCCGGGCCTGACGGCCTGACAGCCCACTTCTATAAAACCTTTGCCCCGACCTCATTCCTCACCTCACGCGCCTTTTTAACCAGATGTCAGAGACAGGAGAAGTGACCCCTTGATGGCCAAGGCAGTGGTTACGGTCATTCCAAAGCGCGGGAAAAATGTACAGCTCTGTGCCTCTTACCGTCCAATAGCACTCTTAAATCTAGATGCGAAGCTTTACTCTACCATTCTTGAGAACCGGATACAGGATTTGATGCCAGATTTAATCCACCCTGATCAGTCTAGCTTTATAAAGGGGCAGCAGACACACGACAATATTAGACGTACAATAAATCTAATTGAGAAAGCCACCAGATGGGAGATACCAGCGGTCTTGGTGGGGCTTGATGCCGAGAAGGCATTTGATCGGGTGGATTGGGCAGTCCTCTTTTGTGTCCTTACATCCTTTGGCTTCGCAGACA
The DNA here is from genome assembly GCF_964204655.1 of Triturus cristatus. Classification (NCBI taxonomy): domain Eukaryota; kingdom Metazoa; phylum Chordata; class Amphibia; order Caudata; family Salamandridae; genus Triturus; species Triturus cristatus. The sequence goes on from NC_140593.1 coordinate 626,845,102, forward strand.
AATACATCCGCATGATGAAGGCCAATTACTCACAGCCTGCTCCCGGGTACAGGTCAACTGAGTGCTCCATTCTCCCTTGCGAGAGGCACCAGACAGGGGTGTCCTTTGTCACCCCTGATATTTGCGCTGAGTATTGAACCGTCCGCAATCTCCATCCGAAATAATTTGACGATTCAAAGGATACCCTTCAGGGGGGACAATCACAAAATATCTCTCTTTGCGTACGATGTGCTCTTGACACTCCCAGACCCATCACAGTCACTCCCTGCACTGCACTTAGAACTAGCCAAATTCGAAGTCGTAGCCGGCTTCAAGGTCAATCTCGACAAATCCTATGTACATAATCTTTCACTCCCGGACGCTGAGACGCGCGCAATATAATCCCAATCCTCTTTGCAGTGGTCTAGCCGCTCCCTCCAATATCTGAGTATCCATCTGACACCTCGGGTAAAAGGGCTTAATAAAGCCAACTTCCCGACTGCCCTCCTTCAACTTCAGAATGACCTTAAGCGGTGGAAGCCCCTATTCATTTCCTGGTTTGGCCGCATACACGCTACCAAGATGACACTGCTGCCCAAACTGTTATACCTTTTTTAGGCCCTGCCCATTGACTTAGATGCGACCTTTCTTCTTAAAATCAAATCTCTGCTCACACGGTTCATTTGGCAAGGAGGGCGAGCCCGATTATCTTTCTCCATACTGCGGCGCCCTAGAGCGAAAGGGGGGGGGGGGCTGCCAGATATAGGTTTATATTACAAAGATGCTCAATTGCGGATAGTGACAGAGTGGTTTAAAAGGGAGTCAGGAAAGCATTGGCTCCATATGGACAGGGGAGTGGCGGGGAGGACGGTGTGCGATCTAATCTGGAAACCCAGGAAAGAGCGACCAGAGAATGTGTACATTAGCACCCCCACGCACACCGTACTAAAAGTGTGGGACACTGTGTCAGGAGATAAGGGTTGGACCACATTCCCTTCCCCATACACCCAGATCCACTTTAACCCAGCCTTTTCGCCAGCCCTACATGAAGGCCCATTTGAAGCCTGGAGAGAGGAAGGCTGCCTTATGCTTGATCACTTATTCCATAACTACGACATCCTCACCTTTGATAGTTGCAGAAGGGAATTCCACTTAACACCAGAAGAACACTTCCACTACACTACCTTCAACTTAGACACTGGGCACTCACCCCTCACATATGGGATAATGCCACTAGGGAGAAAACCGGATTCAAGAAGTATGTGAGAACAGTGGGTTCAATGAAAGTGGTGATCTCTTTCCTCTACAATTATCTGCTCTGCACCACTCACGCGACTCAACCGAGATACATGGCCATGTGGGAGAGCCTGTTGCAGCGAAACACACACGAAAGGGAATGGACGGCACTCTGGTCCGATATATCAAAATTCAATGACTCTCTAGACCTTAGGGAAGCACAATTAAAAACTCTAATGGACTGGCACCTACACCCTGCCAAACTCAAGCGAATCTTTCCGAACACGTCAGACAGATGCTGGAGGGGTTGTGGGCTACTGGGTGATTTCCAGCATATCTGGTGGGATTGTCCCACCATACTATTTTTATTGTTTAAAGCCCCAGGGAGGTGGCGGTCCCCGGGGCTTTTTATAAGGCTGACAGGGGGGCACCATGAGGCCCCCTCCTTCATGTCCTGGGATTTGAACCACCCGGGAGCTTTATAAAAAAGATGCACGGGGGCCAGCACATGTTTTTTTTCATTTTGCCTTGGATTTGCAGATCTACCAGTGTGCCTGTGGCAAAATTGTAAAAAAATTCTCTTTACCCCTGGCGCGCTCCCCACCATATCTGGGGAGTCAGGGTATTCCTAACCTTTCCCCTTTTCTTTATTTTTTACTTTTTTTGGGACTCAGCTTTAAACCGAGTCCCAAGATGGCTGCCAACACTTCCTGGTTGAAGTGTTGGCAGCCAATCAACTTTTAGTAGAATCCGCGAGTGCACTGCAAAAGACCTGCGTCCCCAGATAGCTATATTTTTTTAAGTGAGATATCTGAAAAGCTACTGAATAGATTTGCACCAAAACACAAAAAGCACGCTTTCTGGACCAACATCTAGTTTCTGCCAAATTTGGTGTAATAAATGTGGGACCCCTTTTGTTTGGCCCCCCACTTGATGGATCACCCCGAAACTTTCAACACAGCAGCTGAACCACAAAGGGAACATTTTGTGAAACATATGTGGAGATTTGTCAAGCGGTGCCAAAGTTATTGGCAAAACAAAAAACTTTTCCTATGGAATCTTTACTCCTAAGTATGACTACCTACTAGTGACCACCAGTAGCTGAAATAAATAAATAAATAAATACATAAATATATCTATATATCTATATATATATATATTCACTGAAAAAACCATAGGTTTCAGGGGCGTTATAGTTAGCTGGACATTTCCCTCGTACAAAACCCTAGAAATTCCCCTGTTATAGTTAGTTCAGCTAACTATAACTCGCGCCCCCGCAATGCACTGCTGATGACGTCACATACTACATCACTCATGACATGGTCAGTGACATCACTGATGACATCACTGATGACATCTCAAATGACATAACTGATGACATCACTGATGACATCATCCATTGAGTATGTGTTTCTGAACAGTTTTAATATGTTTAATATATATAGGGAAAGGCCTGTTGAAAAATAAGTGGGTGTACAAGTGTGTGAGTGGATAATTTTCTAGATGCGTAACTGACTCTATAAGTGAGTCATTAAATGTATCTTACTGCAGACTAGTGACTAAACTGTGTGAATGTCTGTATGTTTCTGTCTGTTGGTGTATAAGTGGCTGCATGGTTTTGTGAATAGCTATATGAGTGTCTATATGGGTTATCGATTGGTTGTCTGAGTATCTGTATGGGTGCCTGAGTGTTTGTGTGGGTAGGCTGTGTGTGACTCTGTGCATAGATGTGTGAGTGGGTGATTCTATGGGTGCATGGTTTTAAGAGTGCATCTGTGATGAACTGTATGGTTGAGTGAGTGTATGTATGGGTGTGTTAGGGATTGAATGTATATCTCAGTGGTACATTTCTGACTAACTACATATGTGAAAGGCAGTATATATGCGTGTAAGAGTATATAAGTGGGTATATGTGAGAGTGTGTGATTGTGAGAGTGGCTGTATGGATGAGTGTGTGCTTGTATCAATGATTGAATAAGAGCGTAAGAATGTGGTACTATTTTTATGAGTAAGTGAACTAGAGTGTGTATAACAGCATAGGTGAGTAAATGGGAGTGTGTTTAATTATTTGCATGACTGAGTAGGTGTGACAGTACCTCTATGGATGATTGGTGGTGTGTGAGAGTGTCTATGTAGGTGTATAAATGCATATGATAGTCTTGTACGGAGTGACTGTGAGTATGAGTGACTGTACATGTGAATGAGTGGAGGTGTATGTAGACCTAAGAGTTAATAAGTGGGTATGTAGTTATTGGTATTGGAGTATCTATGGTTTTGAGAATGGACGTCTGAAATTTTGAGTTCGTGTATCAACGGTTAAATTAGGGTGTGAGAAGATGCAGTAATTTATCACATGGATGATGTCATCAGTGATGTCATTTGAGATGTCATCAGTGATGTCACTGACCATGTCATGAGTGATGTAATATGTGATGTCATCAGCAGTGCATTGCGGGGGCGCGAGTTATAGTTAGCTGAACTAACTCTAACAGGGGAATTTCTAGGGTTTTGTACGAGGGAAAAGTCCAGCTAACTATAACGCCCCTGAAACCTATGGTTTTTTCAGTGAATTTCTAAGGTTTTTTAAAGGCCAATTCCTAACTATAACGTGCCTGAAACCTATGTTTTTTTCAGTGAATTTCAAAGGTTTTTCAAATGCCAATTCCTAACTATAACGTGCATGAAACCTATGGTTTTTCAGTGAATTTCAAAGGTTTTAAAAATGCTAATTCCTATCTATAACTTACCTCTGAAGATATCATGTTTAATGATTTTGATTGGATTTCTATATTTTTCAAATTCAGTGTGTCATTTCATTAATTACATTTTTTAAAAATACTTTTTTATCACCATTTTTAAATGTATTTTTTCTATTAATTCTTCTCTCACAGTGGTTCCCAAATGCACACAGACTCACTGTGTGATTCTAGACAAACAACACTATCCCTTGCACTATACCAAAACACATTTCTTCATCTAGTAGTAGTACTACATTTTAGTATAGAAATATAACATAACTCCTTTCACAAATTCATAAACAATGTCTGGTTTCTAATTCTACCAAAATATAAAAACAGCACAGTTATCTGTCTGGAAACACATGAAAAACACAAATGCTTATCACAGAATGGTTTCTACATGCACACACACTGTCAATAAGATTGTAGAGAAAAAAAGTACTCCCTACACTTTAGCAGAAGAAATACATTAGTCTGATTAAAATCAAAATAGTCTACATACGTCCCCTCACAATTAAATAACTCACCTTTCAAGATGTTTAGTAGATTAAGAAGTATATCAGTCACACACCAGATATCAGTCACACACCAGATTTTCTTATACAAAATCTCTGCACTGTGCACCTCTCAGCAGAACCAACAAATGGCAAAGTTTCCCTCCCATTTTCCACACATATACATGTAAACATCAAATCACATTCCTTCCCACATAAATTCAAAAGCAAACACACATTTCTATTGGTTAAACATGTCAACCTTTTCCAAATGACATAAACTTCAACCCTTCCCCCAATCTGCCTTCTGCCAGTTACCATAGAAACAGGTCATGGAACACTGTACTGAGCACACAGGTCACAAGTTCAGCACACACAATGTTGCTAATCAAAACAGCAAGTGTGCTTGACTTCTCAACATATCAGCTTATCATATATAATGTTCCTTTCACAAACTTTTTGTTAACCAATAAGAATCATGCGTTTAAAAAACAGAAACATGCACCCTACCTTTCAGTGTAGAAGGTTGTTAAACAACGAATGATTTCTTGTCTTTTTTCAAAATTGCATCTTAGCCACCATTTTAGAAACATCTTACTTTCCAAACTGCCATTTCATTTACAGAGACCATCTGAGTGCATCCAGACCTCCTTACAAGATGCTTACAGTGTGGATTGTGGGACACAGCTACATTTTCTGGAGCCAAAGGTATGGAGAAAACAAAGGCATTCACAAAGACCTAGGTTTGCCAAATGTAGACATTAAATGGATTGGACAGAGAGGGTTAAAGTGGCACCAATTGATGCCATTGGTGAAATCCTTCATGCAAATCCAACACCCTGACCTCATAATAGTGCACTGTGGTGGCAATGACCTAGGCACTTTGACTGGAGTAGGTCTGGAAATGCTTATGAAGGACACCTTTGCACAACTGATTCCACTTTTCCCTAAAACTGCCTTTGTGTACTCTAACATATGCCAAAGGCAGAAATGGAACTGGTCCGATCCTTTTTGTCCACAGATTGAGAAAGCTAGAAAACATGTCAATAAATCAGTTTCTGCTTTTCTCCGAGACTACAGAATGGGGTCCATTTACAATAACAATCTGCGCTTTCATATGCAAGAGATGTATAGGAGAGATGGAGTACACTTTACTGATGAAGGAAACAGAGTCTTCCTCAACAACTTTAGACTCTGTATAGGTACTTACTTATAAGTACCAAAAACTCTCAATGAACACAATGGCTCTTTTTAGAGCCACTCAAGAACAAAACACTTAAGCTTAATCTTTATCTCCCAAGAATTTCATTTTTTTCCCTTGGATCCGCGAACCCACCGCGAGAGGATCCGTGCATCCAACGCGATAGGATGCGCGCACCATGCACACATTTCGCAGTTTTTTTTATTTTAAAAAAGGGGGGCCCCAGGGGGTCCTTCTGGGACCCCCTAAGCACCTCTAGAGGGTCAGAGTATTTCCACTCTGCCCCCTTTATATGTTTTACACACTTATTCCCCTTGCATCTTCAGCCTCGCTTCTACCGAGGCAGAAAATGGCCGCCAACAGTTCCTGGTTTTGAATGTAGAGAGACACTCGACAGCCAATTAGCATTCAGCGCGCGATCGGGAGGGTGCGTGCTCGGTTCGGGAAGGCTGCGCTTACCGTGCGGGTAGGGTCCGCGGATCCTCCCCGGCCATAGATATCACTAACTTTTTTACCCTAATTTTCTCAGGAATTGCTGAACAGATTCACACCATATATGCAAAAGGCACGAGTCCGAATTGAGGACTACCTCTTTGCCAAATTTGGTGTCATTCCGTTCAGCGGTTCGGGCTGTAGCTGCGACAACAGATCCCATGGGAAATTGCATGGGGAAAACGCGTTTTGGGACCCCCCTTTTTTCTTGGCCCCTGCTTGACGGATCACCGCAAAATTTTCAGGGTAAGAGTGGAGCGGAGCCGGCCAAAAGTTTGGAAAATTTTGCGAGAATTCGTCAACCGGCGCCAATGTTATTTCAAATAGAATGTTGCAGATTTCCTATGGAAAATAGGTCCTAACTATAACTATCTACTGGCGACCGCCAGTAGATAATATACATACATACATACATACATACATATATATATATATGTAGATAGATAGATAGATAGATAGATAGATAGATAGATAGATAGATAGATAGATAGATAGATAGATAGATAGATAGATAGATAGATAGATAGATAGATAGATAGATAGATAGATAGATAGATAGATAGATAGATAGATAGATAGATAGATAGATATTGCAATCACCATTTTTACACTCTCCACTGGCCGCTTTAGCAGGTAACCTGTGGTTCGGCGTGCTATACCGAAAATTATTCCAAACACGTTTTTTGGTGCCACTAGTATGTTTTCCATTATGACAGTTCGGGATACTGTTCTCTTTCTACCTGAATGACTTAATTCACAATGGTGTATATCAATTGGTGGATTTGTTGTCATGCCCATACCCGTGATCAAGGAGACGCCTTTCTCTGAAAGCGTTGGGACAGATGTAATTTTCGTGTTGCATTTCATTAATAAGTATCAACAAGGCAATCCCAATATAACCACTCAATGGTACAATCCTATTAAAATATCACACTTATATAACAAAGGTTCCGGAATTATATCACATTTATTAAAAAAAGGTTTAACAATAAAAAAATCCTAAGTCAATCAATACAGTACATATTAAAAACAATTACTTCATATCATCATTCATTTTGTACATTTTGAATTAAAAATTACAAAACACAAACTGTTATGAGCCCGCATAACAGAAAACAAACACAGACAATGGACTTTGTCATCTAAGACACATCTTGAATGACCGTGATTTACACCGTGATTTGGGATATATTTGACCCACTACTATCTCCAATTTTCTACGGCGGTCCCTTAGATTGTGTATATCTTTGGCGTCGACGCGTTTCGATGGTTTTGACTTTATATGACCATCTTTGTCAAGACAAATTTATAGGCTTGAGTTGCTTCCGGCTCAATTTCGAACCTTTATAAATTCTGCCCACTACTTAGAGCTTACTTCCTGAGATGATTGTTGGAGGAAGGATTACGTACTAGTACAGTATATTCATTTCAATTCGCCGAAGTACACAGACTTCAGTTGCGGTATGTGTGGATGCGCTTGCGTAGTATCCCGTGGCGTGTTTCTTAGTAGATATAAAATTATTTTATCAGAGACTGGGGTCCGTTTATCATACCCTTATATCGCGTCTCCTATCAGTTCCTTACGGCTTGCAACTTATTCCGCCGGTATGGAGTCTTCTTGCTCCGTCTGTTCCATTTCTTTAATAAACAGTAATTTGAAAACGCTATGAGGAGACCTGTGGATTTCTTTTTGGAGTGCGATGTGGCACCAAAAACTGTGTTCATATATATATTCTGGTATCCCTCGCAGCATTTGTCCTGTGAGAAGTTGGCCTGGTATATGCTGGTCACTAGTTAAAGTGGCCACCTTGCACCAGTACAATTCGACTCTTATGGTAGATAGGTTTAAGACAAACTTTTAAAGAAAGCTATCCTACTGGTAGCTGTGGAGAGCAGCCTTCAGGCTAAGTCTTTAGAGGAATGTAAAGCAGCTTGATTTACCTTATAATCTCTTGAATTACTAAATGAAAGGACACCACACAGGTATATATATAAAACATATATGTATTCATTACGAGACACACTTTACTAATCTCTTTATGAGATTAGAAGTCAAGGACATATGCACAAATCAACGTTTCACAACAAATTAAGCACTTATATGGCTGGGGCCCTAGGGGCGTACCAGACCAAATACTAAAAAAGAGGTATAAGTAGAACGACTTGAGAAGGGAGAAGGCCTAAGGTCTTCAGAAGCGCTGGGGCCTCACTAATCCACCCAAGGCAGGTAAGTAAAGGACCCACGGGAGACGCATGCAGTGTGAGAACACAGCCGCGGATCCCAATAGACTTCAATGGAGCAAGTCGCGGTTGGAATTTTAAAGTTTTAGGATACTTCGGGAGAGTCTACAAGCAAGTCACTTACAGGGTAAGTAGTTCTAGAGCCAACACACACAGGAGCACCGTAGTACTCGAGTTACCTCACCCAGGGAAGCCGGGTGCATAGGTGTCTTTTGGTGTCGGGTCGCGGCGTCGTTTTCAATGGGAGCCAAAGAAGACTTGCTGCTTGTGAAGACAGGAGAAGTGTCCGGTGGAATCCAAGGCTGGATTCTGAAGAAAAAAGACCTGAAAGCAGAGGAGACAGTGTTCAAAGTCACTTGCCAGTGACCCGGGGCCAGGAAGCTGGATGCCCACAGTAGTCGGGTGATTTCAGGTGATCACAGGTGTCTTGACTCTTCAGCCACGAGGTCCAGGAGGTGTCGACGACAACCAGGAGTTGGATTCGGAGTGTCCCACATAGTTTGCAGCTTACTGAGGTGTCGGCAACTGGATTGGACCCAACAAGCCTTGGCAACAGCAAGTCTCATGGAAAGTGAAGAAAGTCAGCAGTGCAGACCAGCAAGGTCTGAGGGACTCACCCAGCGACGGGAAGTCAGGGCAGCCCTGGAGCAACCAGGGGAGCTCTTTGGTTCTGTAAAAAAGTCTTCAGGGCACCCACAAGCCAACCGGCAAGGGATCGCAGATACGCCTTGGGAGAATTCACTCTATAGGAGCCCACGGTCACTCGGGACGAGGTAGGCCTCTGATTTTTAGAGGAAATCCTGCTGAAGGCTTGAACCACAAGTGGTCCAATGCACAAGTTCATAGAATGTCGTGAAGGGGTTGCACTCGACAATAGTGCATGGTACCCGGGTATTGCTGTTCCTCGTCATTCGTGGGGTCCACTCACCTTAGCTTTGCTGGGAGCTCACAATGGCCATTGAGAAATCAAGAGATCCACTTCTAGGGCTGCAGGGACTTCAGACTCCAGCAGAAGTGGGAAAGTTTGCGGCCATTGATGCAAAGATTTGGTGCCTGCCAAGCAGGGGAGTCACTCCTTGACTCCAAGGGAGATTCTTCAGTCTTCAAGAGGTAGTGCAATGTCGAAGGTCCAGGATTCTTCTTCAGAGCGTCGTCCAGGGATATCTAGTTTGCAATGGCAAGGGTTCCCTAACTTATACTACAAGGAAGGGAGGGACTAGCTCTATGACCACTCCTATGGGAGGGTCAGCGTAGTGGGTGGCTACACCCACTTCCCTTTGTCCAGTTTCACGCCAGAGCAGGGGCTGGTAGCCCCTGAACCGGTTTGAGCTGGCATATGCACAGAGGAGTCTACTGCTCCCCCAGTGCAGGACTTCAAAGCACTGTAGGAGTGCACCCACTCAGCCCCAATACACTAAATCCTGTCTGGAAGGTGGTTACACCTCCCTGTGACAGGTTGCCTATTGTTGGGCCTCCTCCACTGCAAGTTTCGGTCAGCAGCAGGAGGACAGCCCAGTGTCTGTGCTGGTGGCATCCATTTTGTGATGTCAGGGCTCTTCAGGATTCTACAGTGTTTCCACAGTAGGTATATGTCTATCCCTCTAGAAGGGTGGGATCATACTTCCACACCAGTTACTGGTGTGGGGGTATGATTCCAAAGTGGTTGACACCAAATACGACATGTTTTGATGCAGCCATTCCAAAGTTAGCATTTACCGCAAGGTTATAATGCACTTAAGAGTATATGGTTTGACCACATTCACAAATAGCCCCAGAGAATAGACTCTGAGAGCTGCAGAGGGACCCTGCTCAGGCAGAGGCACCCCCTCACATGGAAACCAAGCACCCTGCCCTCAGGATTGATAGGGCCTGCCCTAGGGGTGACTGATAGGTTTAAATGTGTGTGCAGGGAGAGATATAGCGAACCTATATCTCAGTGAGGAGTGCTAACACTACCTCACCCAGGCTGCAGTAGCAGGCCTGTGGTGTCAGATTTAGTCTGCTTCCCGGGGGGGCATAATACATGCTTCAGCCCCTGGTAGGCCTGTGAAGTACCTATGCCCTTGGTACCTAAGGTACCATATACCAGGGACTCATAAGGCACCACAGTATCCAATCACTAGTGCACCTAATATGCACTCCAGGTTGTTTAGAGAGAACAGAGAGTCTGGGGTCCTGAATAGCAGGATCCCAGCCAGACTAGTCAAAAACCATCAAAACACCAGAAAATAAAGTGGGGGCAACCATGTAGTCAGTTTCCACCTTCCTACAGCGAACAAGACCCAATCAGGTATCAGAACGCTTTACAAAGGCAGGTTGACAAACAAAACAGGGTGACAATAGGGGGCAAAGCAAGAATAAATTACAGTAACAGTAATGTACAACAGTAATACCATGACGGTAGAGAGGGATGGTGGAGCCATGCCATTCCAGAATATCATCGATAGTCAGTGGTCCAAACAGGTTTGCTTGGTCTGCACTTTAGCGCAAAGAGGAAGTCATAAGTAAAGTTTTCACTTCCCTGTTGAAGGACTCTGTTTATGGAATCAGTCTAATTTCCGTAGGAAGGGAGTTCCAGATTCTCGGGGCGACACATAAGAAGGCACGATTGTAGGTTTTTGTTTTTTTAAATTTGTTAGGTTTCAACAGCAAGGTGCTGGAGCTTCTAGAGGAGCAGGTACCTACAGAAAGGATGTATATTATTTGCAAGGTATAGAGGAGTGATGAAATGAAGTTCTTTGTGGGTCATGCATGCTTGTTTTAGTTGTAGCCTTACCTCGTATGGTAGCCAATTTAGACCTTTCAAAATCGGGGAAATGTGTTTGAATTTCTTGGAGCCCATGATGATCCTGAGATGGGCCGGCCTGTATCTAGGTAGACCACAAAGGGTTGCACTGCCATAGTCATGTCAGGAGAACACTAGTGCTTGCACAGCAGATTTGAAGTCCTCGGGGGCAGAAAGGGTTTGAGTTTCCTAAGAATGTTCAGATGAAAGTTCGCTCCTTTGGTAGCAGTGCTGATGTGCGCCTGCATGTTTATGTTTTTATCCAGCACTATTCCCAGGGATCTTGTAGAGTCTATGATATGTGGTGTGCAGTTAAGAGCGGAGAGAATATTTATACATTTCTTCACATTGCGGTCTTGCTTGGGCGGGGTGATGAGGAGGAATTTCGTTTTGAGGGCGTTCAGTTTGAGATGGTTGAGGGTTAACCAGTTTTGGGTTTTGTGCAGTGTTTCATTGAGAGTTGTGATATCGTCCGGTGAAGAGATTTTCAGGTATAAGTGCGTATCATCTGCATACATGTGGTAATGTATGTTAGATGCTTTGAGGATTTCAGTAAGAGGTTCAATGAAAAGGTTGAACAAGTTGGGGGAGTGGGATGACCCTTGAGGTACCCCCAGAGTGCAAGGACTGGGATTGGAAAGGGTTTGATTGGTTTTGACTAATATTTGACCAGATATGCAGAAAAAGTGAAGCAGGGTGCAGTAAGAAGCAAGAGAAGTGCAGAAAGAGGCAAGTGAGGTGCAGAAGGAGGCAAGAGAACTGCAGAAATAGGCAAGAGAGTTGTAGAAACAGGCAAAAGGGGTGCAGAAAGAGGGAACAGGTGTGCAGACAGAGGCAAGAGAGGTGCAGAAAGAGGGAAGATGGGTACAGAAAGAGGCAAGCGGGATGCAGAAATTTGCAACAGAGGTGCAGAAAGAGGCAAGAGAAGTACAGAAAGGGGCAAGAAAAGTGCAGAAAGAAGCAAAAAAGTGCAGAAAGAGGCAAGAGAAATCTAGAAAAAGTCAAGAGGGGTGCAGGCAGAGGCAGGAGAGGTACATAAAGAGGCAAAAGGAATACATAAATTGGCAAGAGGGGTGTAGAAAGAAGCAAGAGAAGTGCAGAAAGAAGCAACAGAGGTGCTGAAAGAGGTAAGAGGGGTGCAGAAAGAGGCAAGAGAAGTGTAGAAAGAAGCAACAGAGGTGCCGAAAGAGGCAAGAGAGGTGCAGAAACAGGCAAGAAAGGTGCAGAAAGAGGGAACAGGGGTGCATAAAGAGGTAAGAGGGATACATACATTTACAAAAGGGGTACAGAAAGAAGCAAGAGCAGTGTAGCAAGAAGCAAAATAAGTACAGAAAGAAGCAAGAGATGTGGAGAAATGGGGAAGAGGGGTACAGAAAGAGGCAAGAGGGATGCAGAAATGTGCAAAAGAGATACAGAAAGAAGCAAGAGCTGTGCAGAAAAAAACAACAGAGGTGCAAAAAGAGGCAAGAGAGGTGCAGAAAGAGGTAGGAGAGGTACAGAAAGAGAGAAGAGGGGTACTGAAAGAGGCAAGAGGGGTGTAGAAAGAAGCAAGAGAAGTGAAGAAAGAAGCAACAGAGGTGCTGAAAGAGACACTAAGGGTGCAGAAAGAGGCAAGAGAAGTGCAGAAAGAAGCAACAGAGGTACAGAAAGAGGCAAGAGAGGTACAGAAACAGGTAGGAAAGGTGCAGAAAGACAGAGCAGGGTGCAGAATGGGGCAAGAAAGGTACAGAAAGAGGGGTGTAGAAAGAGGCAAGAGGGGTGCAGAAAGAAGTAAGTGAGGTGCAGAAATAGGCAACAAAGGTGCAGAAAGACGCAAGAGAGGTATAGAAACAAGCAAGAGAAGTGCAGATAGAGGCAAGAGAATTGCTGAAAGAAGCAACAGAGATGTATAAAGAAGCAAGAGAAGTGCAGAAAGAGGCAAGTGAGGCACAAAAAGAGGCAAGACAGGTGCAGAAAATGACAAGAGAACTGCAGAAAGAGACAAGAGGGGTACAAAAAAAGGAAAAAGGGTGCAGAAAGAAGCAAGAGAGGTGCAGAAAGATGGAAGATGAGTGCAGAAAGAGATAACAGGGGTGCAGAAAGAAGTAAGAGAGCTGCAGAAAGAGGCAAGAAAGTTGCAGAACAGGCAAAAGAGGTGCAGAACAAGGGAACGGGGGTGCAGAAAGAGGCAAGAGAGGTGCCGAAAGGGGGAAGAGGAGTACAGAAAAAGGCAAGAGGGTGCAGAAATTTACAAGAGAGGTGCAGAAAAAAGCAAGATCAGTGCAAAAGAACCAACAGCAGTGCAGAAAGAGGCAAGAGGGGTGCAAAAACAGGCAAAAGAAGGGCAGAAAGAAGGAACAGAGGTGCAGAAAGAGGCAGTGGGGTGCAGAAATAGGAAAGAGAGGTGTAGAAAGAGGCAAGAGAGTTGCCCAAAGAGGGAAGAAGGGTGCAGAAAGAGGCAAGGGGTGCAGAAAGAAGCAACAGAGGTACAGAAAGAAGCAAGAGAAGCACAGAAAGAGGCAAAAGAGGTACAGAAACAGGCAGGAGAGGTGCAGAGAGAGGGAACAGGGGTACATAAAGAGTCAAAAGACCTTCATAAAGAGGGAAGAAGGGTGCAGAAATAGGCAAGAGGGGTACAGAAAGAAGCAAGTGACATGCAGAAAGTGGCAACAGAGTTGCAGAAAGAGGCAGAAAAAGAAAGAGAGGCGCAGAAAGAAGCAAGAGTGGTTTACACATCATTAGTACCAATTTAATGCTCACATTTAGCAATAAGTAACATGTGACCATTCTAGGTTTGCAAAGGGCCTTCCACCATGCTGTAAGACTTGTCGCTCCATTTTTGGTAACGTTTGAGCTATAAACAAGGTTTTTTTTATTCGAATCTGCAGATTATGCAGCAGATGATGGATTATGTGGAAAATGCAGAAAATGTATAATTGTGCAAAAGTCGTGCAGCCAAACAGTCGTATAATTCCAGTGGACCTGCTCATACCTCTGACTAGATCCAGACGTGCCCCTCAGTGATTCCTTATTTTTTTGTCTCATTGAGTTTATAGTTTAGCTTCCATGTAAACGAGGAAGACTATACCACACAATTACTCTCCATAACACATAATCGCACTCTACATAATTCCTATACACTAAATACCACATACTTTCCATCCACATAATTTCACTGCCCAACATACTACATAATTCCACTTCACATAACCTACACCCACTCCACTGCAAGAAACATTAATAAAACACTTTTATATTTACAACGCCAATAGCTCTAATTCTCGCAAATGCGAAACCTATTACATTGCAAATGCTTCTTCAACTGGTTGTCGCGTTTGCAGAGTGTTGGAGAAAGAGGGCTGGGCCTCCAAACAACGCTCAGGTTTTCTGCTGCGTAGGACTTACAGAAGGTACCAGGAGGGATTTTTGGGCCCCAAAGTCCCTCAGGAGTAAAGTGGACTTCATCCCCCAACCTGTAGTGTGCCAGGAGGAGGATGTTCTGGGCCACTATTGGCCCCGGACACCCAATCCCCTGGGGCGCGCTCTTGGTTAGAGGATGAAGTCCCCTTGCTTCCTGAGGGTCCCTGGTGGCCAACTAGCCCTCCTGTTGTCTCTAGTAAGCCCCACACAGATAGACTACTGAGAGTGGACCTAGGCTAGGATGAAGTCCACTTTAGTCCTGAGGTGCTCAGGACACAAGAGGACTTCATCGCCCCACCAGCAGTGTGACAAGAGGCGCGTTTGCAGAGTGGTGATAAAAGGAGTCTTGTCTTGGACCACATCTCAGCAATCCCACTGTGTGGGCCTTACTGGAGGTACCTGGTGGGCTAGTTGGCCCCCAGGGACCCTCAGGATTTAAGGGGACTTAATCCCCCAACTTAGAACACGCCAGGAGGCATGTTTGCACAGTGGTGCAGGGAGGGGTGGGCCTCCGGCAAGACACCAGCTTTTTTTAAATTTGCTTTTTAGAAGGGGGGCTGTGTGCCTCCCCTTCCCTTTATTATCTTTGGGCCCTGTGGACCCTATCCCCCAGGGCCTGAGCATTTTTTTGCTTTTTCTTTTTAAACGGGAAGGGGGCTGTGGGGCCCCCCTCCCATGGCGGATTTCAGCCCCATGGACCCCATCCCACAGGGCATGGTCATATATTTATTCTAAATTAGTTTTAAGGTGGGAGCGGCACGGTCCCCTTTCCTGGGCCACTATTGGCCCCGGCACCCCATCCCCCGGGGCCGGCCCTCACGTTGGGGACCGCGGGGGAG
This sequence comes from Triturus cristatus, assembly GCF_964204655.1. Classification (NCBI taxonomy): domain Eukaryota; kingdom Metazoa; phylum Chordata; class Amphibia; order Caudata; family Salamandridae; genus Triturus; species Triturus cristatus. Next base: position 626,860,506 of record NC_140593.1, read on the forward strand.
CCTGCATTGATTTTGGGCAAGGGGAGCTGCTAAAATGCAGCTCCCCTTGTCCAAAATCAATACTGCTTTGCTTCTTAGAACCGAGAGCAGGTTTCCTTCTCGCGCTTCCAAGTCAGCAAAGCAATGTTTGCTATGGCAGGCGGGAGCTGCCCTGCCATAGCAAACAGCAATGTCCCGGGGGTGGGGCCCCCGGGACATTATAGGAGCCGGCCCTGGTGGGTGGCGGTCCCAAGGGCTCCAGGAGTGGGACCACGCAGCCCCCCTCCCAACTGATTTAAGCCCCAGGGAGGTGGTGGTCATTGGGGCCCGGGGGGTCCACAACGGACCATTGTATTTAAGTAACTAGTGCCCCAGGGAGGTGGTGGCCCCCGGGGCAGTATGGGGAGGGGCAGGAGCCCTCTCCACACTTCTTTAATGTAATTGGAGCCCCGGGCAGGTGGTGGTCCACCTGGCTCGGCGTCGATGGCACTGTGCTAATCCTATGCTTAAAGACTTTGATAGAAAAGCAGGCATTTGAGGTGAGCAGATCAAGAGTGCCGTTGGGGGTGAGAGTGCTCTATACAGGAGCTGCTTTCCACCTAAACTTGAGAACTACCCAGAGTTCTCTACTTCTTTTTTGCATAATTTAAGCATCACTCTATGCCTGAAAGGCTATTGCTTTTAATTATACTGGGTGCTCCCTTGTGTCTGGACAAAGCTATTCCTCTCTGAAGAACTCTAAGTAGAGCGAAGCACTGTGTCAGGGGTTGCTTTTACTCATTTCAGGTTGGCTTGGTTGGTATTTTACCAATTCAAAGCTGTAATACTGTGCCTGGAGTAGTAATTGGCTTTTGTCATTTTACAGCTCGGCATGGACAGCACTGTGCTTGTACTATGCTTAAAGACTTTGCTGTGGAAATGGCAAAAGACTTTGTCCCTTTCTATCCTGGCATGGATTGCACTGTGCTAATCCTATGACACTGTGTTTCACTCTACTTAGAGCTCTTCAGAGAGGTATAGCTTTGTCCATCTCGGCGTGGATGACACTGTGCTAATCCTGTGCTTAAAGACTTTGATAGAAAAGCAGACGTTTGAGGTGAGCAGATCTAGAGTGTCGTTGGTGTTGAGAGTGTTCCATACAGGAGCTGCTTTCTACCTAAACTTGAGAACTACACACACACACACACACATCATTTCAGGTTGACTTGGTTGATATTTTACCAATTCAAAGCTGTAATACTGTGCCTGGAGTGGTAATTGGCTTTTGTCATTTTACAGCTCGGCATGGACAGCCCTAGCTAGAGATAAATGCATTACAAGACACTGTTTGCTAGCATAGAATTGTGATTTACTATACATGTATTTGTTGCTTGTTTGATTTTTAACCAAAGTTATGATTTTCTTTGTTTAGGTCAGTTTCACACAGGTGCCTGTTTTCAGAGCTCTGTGAGAAACTATTACTTTGTTTTGAACAAATTTCACATGGGCACCTTGCCTGTTAAATTGTTATTTTGTTTCAGAGAGCTGTGGCTGGTTTGTTTATTTTACCTGCTTTCAGTGCTCAGTGTGAATAATTACATTGTAGAAGTGCAAGGCTGCTGGGGAGTTTTACCTACATTAATTTATTAATTGTTGCCGGGCAGACCTTGCCTGGGGATGTGGTTAGGTAATCGGCTGCCCCGGTTTATGTGAATGCCATTTAAAGACACAGACTTTTTTCTATGTCATTGTTTTAGTATATTCAATATAACTTGTTCAAGGAAAATATTGTGAGGGTTTAATTCTCTGTTGTTCGTTGATTAAAGTGGTTGACCACAGTTTTAATAATGAGGAGTGTGAGGTTTTTAAGAAAATACATTGTAAATTTATAGACAATTCAGTTTATATTTCAATCCATATAGCTGTCTCTTCAACATTTAGAAGTGTGGTCATTGATATAGGCAATTTCAAGGTGAATGCTATTACGACCTCTTTGTTAATTCCTGCAGATTGCAAGTCACATTCCCTGCAAGTGAGAATAGGAGGCCCAAGTAAGAGGCCCTATGATAGTTTATGTGCACAGAATGTTGATGAACACTATGAAAATTATTCTAATAATGTTAATGTTTGTACTAATGCCCTGAAAAAAAAGAAAAACTGGGGATAAGCCGTATATGGTTATTTTGAACAAGGGAGGTACTCCCATTTTTGTACCTGGGCTTATTCGGCATCCAGATTCGGCAGAGCGGGCTTTTCCTCCATTTATTGCTGAATACTTTAGGTCCAATATAAAAAAAGTTCATTGGAAAGGAGTGTTACGTCTAAAATGGATGAGAGGTGCCCAAGGCATAGACACTGGAAGTAGGGATGTAGGCTTCCTGCAGCACCCTCAAATCAAATTGTGCTGAAGTTCAGAAGGTAAATGAGCAACAAAGATGCATTTTTATCCTGTTTCTTATTTCTTGTGCATTCAAAGATAGAGATCAAATGTCAGGCTATGTATTCTGACAACTTGCTGCTTATTCTATTTACATGGAGATTGGTGTTTTCTTTTCTTTCCCTGACTACAAATTGAAAAGCTTTTGAAAATTCAACTATGTGACAATCTTGTTGGGGTACAGGCAATGTGAGATGATAGACTCTAGGATGTATTTTTTTTTAACAAACAACAAAATGTAAATATCTGTAAATCAACTGCACCAATATTTCAAATATATATAAGTAGTTAGGAAAGCACTAATGAAGCACATCTTTTGTAATTAAGAAGTGTGAAGGAAACAAAGATTTTAATAGAATCAAAACAAATCAAGACACTTTACTTGATGATGCGCAAATGATAAATATTCGCTGAAACCCAATTCCCACACATTGGTGCCAATTACGATCCGGTAAAAAAATTCCCCGTGCGACTCGTATCCGGTCTTTTTACCGTATGAATCGTACAAGTGCCGTACGAACTGGCAATCACGATTCGCATGGTAAAAAGTCCATACGAACCGCATCGGGAATGATTTCCCACACGTCCTCGGGTCGGAAAATGTGTCCGACACGTCCTCGGACGATGTACCATACAAATGTGAAAGGTGAAGTCCGACCGAGGAATCACGATCCATCCCGTGCGTCCGATGTTACAACCGTATGGAAAAAGCACCATCCGCACCGAACTCCCATAGCAACCATGGAGACATGTGCCCGCATACGCGCCCAACACTCCCCCCGCCCCCGTACGTCCGAGACGTACCCCCCGTGTATGTACACCCCCACCCATGTATGTACACCCCTGTACGTCCGAGTCGTACCCCCACCCCTGTACGTGTCGTACCACCGTCTATGTACACCCCAGTACGTTCGAGTCGTACCCCCACCCCTGTACGTGTCGTACCACCGTCTATGTACACCCCAGTACGTTCGAGTCGTACCCCCACCCCTGTACGTGTCGTACCACCGTCTATGTACACCCCCCCACCCCTGTACGTGTCGTACCACTGTCTATGTACACCCCAGTACGTTCGAGTCGTACCCCCACCCCTGTACGTGTCGTACCACTGTCAATGTACACCCCAGTATGTTCGAGTCGTACCCCCACCCCTGTACGTGTCGTACCACCGTCTATGTACACCCCAGTACGTTCGAGTCGTACCCCCACCCCTGTACGTGTCGTACCACCGTCAATGTACACCCCAGTACGTTCGAGTCGTACCCCCACCCCTGTACGTGTCGTACCACCGTCTATATACACCCCAGTACGTTCGAGTTGTACCCCCACCCCTGTACGTGTCGTACCACCGTCAATGTACACCCCAGTACGTTCGAGTCGTACCCCCACCCCTGTACGTGTCGTACCACCGTCTATGTACACCCCAGTACGTTCGAGTCGTACCCCCACCCCTGTACGTGTCGTACCACCGTCTATGTACACCCCAGTATGTTCCAGTCGCACCCCCAACACAACCTCCTAAGTACGGAGCGCACCCCAGGCCCCAACATCACAACCGCATGTACGAGTCGTACCAAGCCACACACAAGGACAGCACCGTACAACCAAATGGCCCATGTACGCACCGTACACACACTCAAAACGCACGTACACAACCAGGACAAAACAAAACAACACAAGAATACACTATTCGAATGGCACAAAGCCACTAAACATGGCCAACAAACACTAAAAAAACACATTCACTGACCTGCAACTGCCAAAAACAAACAGAGGCCCTAAACACCACCACTCCTTATAACACACCCACCCAAACTTCAAACACAGCCACACCCACCAATGGACCAACAAAAAGGGCCCACACACACAAACCATGAGCCTTTGCAACAGACTCACTGCTGCCAGACTCCACAGGACCATACTACAAGCTTCACCACACGTTACACTTGCACACCTTCACACAACCACCTTCACAAACACCCCCTCATCACATTCACACACACACCTGCACAACCACACCCACACACCCACAATCATCCACACCCCCCCACCATCCACACACCCCCCGCACCATCCACACCCACACCCCTCACCATGCCCACTACCAAGAATCCAAAGTTCAGTAACCGAGAGTTGGAGGTCCTTGTCGATGAAATCCTCAGAGTCGAGCCACAGCTCTTTGGAACATTGGTCAGAAACACCAGCATGGCAGCAAAAACAGCCATGTGGCAGACCATCATCGATGCTGTGAATGCTGTTGCGGACACCAGAAGGACCAGGCAGGAATGCCAAGCCAGGTGGTACGATCTGCGGAGGAGGGTCCGAGCCAAGATGCTGGAGGAACACAACCAGGCCAACGCCACTGGTGGAGGGCCCTCCCGCAGACCCGTACACTACCAGCCCTGGGAGGAGAGGGTGATGGCCATACAGCCGGTGGAGGCAGTCGAAGGATTAGGAGGACTCCGAGACCCGGGTGAGTACACAAACAACGCACCTCACATGGGGGGAACGTCATCCACAACCAAAATCACTAACAGACACGCAACCACCTCAAGCTATCGCATGACTCAACCACACTCCATGAACACGCACATGCCACTGGTGCCACCATGCCCCATGCACCCAGCTGGACAATGTCAAGTCACAGGCCACAGAAGACACCAACACATGACACGGTAACCCGGATGGCGGGAGGGTGGGCCCCAAAATTCACATAGTGCAACTCAGAAGCAGACAACAATGCCCTCTGCCCATATGGCCTAGGTCACAGCCAGACAAACAGTGTGTCCCCACACAGGAAAGACTTGCCAGCAAATGGCGGACGCCTTGCATCAACACATGGGGGTGAAGGCACTGTTTTGCACATGACAGCAGCTAATGAACAGCCAACATTGTGAAAGAGTGGCAGCACACACCACCACAGCAGCAGCGCACACACAGACACTACACCCAATGGGTGCCTGGAGATCAGAAACAAACTCACATCAACAAGCCAAGGGCCATTCAAAGATCTGCTAACAGTGTGTGCCCAGGAAGCTGGCCTGAGGTGACAGAGGGTGACACACAGAGGGAGGGAGAGGGGGACAGAGAGGGTGGGAGACACAGGGACATGGACAGAGGGAGGAGGCTGACACACGGAGGGAGGGAGAGGGGGACAGAGAGGGAGGGAGACACAGGGACACGGACAGAGGGCGGAGGCTGACACACGGAGGGAGGGAGAGGGGGACAGAGAGGGAGGGAGACACAGGGAGAGCAAATCAGCCGTGTGGTGTGTGGGAATGTCTGCTCGTCAGCAGGTAGACTGCGTGCATGTAGCCAAGGGTGGCTAGTGCCAGAACCCCCCCTCTTCTCCATGGCAAAACACAGGGCCATGTCACAACCTGTGCACGAGCACAACGACAGCTACCTGCATTATATAAGTGTGTGGATCCACTCCATGTGCACATGTACAGTGCTACACGGAAGGCGCCAATGCATGGCTCGCCACACCTGCCCACTCCACTGCTGACTGCAGTCACACTTGACGCAGCAAGTAAGACTGTGCCACACATAGTTAAAGGGGCCAAAGTGGTGCCCAAGGGACACACCCATGCACAAGTGCACTGTGAGTGGAATGCAAGACAGATCCTAATTCCAAGAGGAAAAGTGCCAACTTTGAAACTGAGGAAACATGGATGTTGCATGGACCAAAATTAACATTGTCTCTCTCACACACAGGTCAACGTCGTGGTTCACCCCCCAACACTGGGGGGGAAGACTCACAGGACCCGGATCTGCGGGAGCCCGATCCCACCGGCAGCGACGACTCTCACCACTCTGTGGACGACCCCGACCGACCTGGCCCCTCTGGTGTCCAACCACCTGCAGCACCTGCGTCAGGTACAACTGTGCCACCCACCACCCCCACTCCTGCCACATCCCAGGAGACACCCAGGATCCCTGCCCCACCACCACAATGCAGCCAGGCTGGCCAGGAGGGACACGGTGTCCCGGCAACCCAGGAGGAGGCAGGCGACAACGCCAATGCCACCCCTCAGGGGTCCCGGGGACCCGATGTACCCACAAGGGCAGGCCAGGTGCAAGTGGGCAGGGGTGGTGGAAGTGGAGGACGGCGGAGGCACGAGCCTGACCAGTTGGCTGGGGAACCGGTATTTGCCCATGTCCGTAACATCATGGACACATACCGGCAGGACACCACGGGCATGGCCCAGGTTGTGTCCACCCTCAATGAGATCAAGGGGACCCTCGATGAGATAAAGATGCAGCAGGCCCAGCAACATGCGGAGCAACATGCCTGTCTACTGCAACACCAACGGAGGATGGAGGACAGACAGGCTGAGCAAGTGACGGTGTTCCAGGGGATTCACGATACACTCCGTCGGATGGCCGACAACATGGGCAACCCTCCCTGTGCCAGACGGCGTAGAACATCACCACCCACAGGGAGGGATCAGGAGGAGGAGGAGACATCCGACGGAGCATCCCAAACATCGTCACGGCCTGCTGCTGAGGGTCCCCGCAGGAGGCCGGGTCGTCCACGGAAAGGACCGTGAGGGTCGGCGCTACATCACCATCTCCCAGGACACCTGGCCTGGCACCTGGCCCACTGGAGCAACAGCATCACAGCATCAAGAGACATTCTCTGCCACATGGCCCTGCTGGTCACTGTCTGACCAATGTTGACAAAGACTGTGGCATGGACTATGAGGATTTCCAATGGAAAGGACACCAACTCCCCTACTGAACTTTGGATTCCAAACTCCCGGAAAGCCCCTCACTTTATCCCCCCCCCCCAAAATAAAAAATCACACCATGAAGAGAAGATGCCTGCTGGTTGCATTATTACCTTACATGTGTGTTGTAAAGTCTAAACATGCCTGAGTTCTCTTTTGACTTCAACCATCCACACCCTGGGGCCTGAGTCTGGCACAGGACACACGGGTCACAGTGTATTAGGCAAGACAGACATGGAGCACCATACACACCCGTGATGGGCCCAACCAGCTGAGGGGGTGGCCGCACAACCGTGCTGACAGACACATTGAGTACAGCAACAGTCATGCGCAGAGGTCAGGGATCATGTGGAGTGTCCTGGGGGCACCCAGGTATGTGTAGACAGGTGGCAGAACCATGTCCTGCAAGCCTGAGTCCGGTGGATGCAGAGAATGGGGGCCTGGCCACCGTTGGATGCATGGGGATGACACATGTCACAATACCCACACAGTCATGGACATCATGCCCAATACACAGTCTCAGCCCACCCACACAGCTTGCATCTTGCTACTCGACACATTGACACATAGCCACTATCAGGGAAAACCATGCCAGACATGCTGGATGCACCGTGGCAACACACCAGCATTGACTGAGAAGAGGCACCTTGGAGGCATAGGGACACCTTTATTAGTCATGTTTTCGGGATTGCAGAGGCAACTTGAAGTACACATGAACACATCTTGTGGAGTAACATGTGGGTCCAACACTGGCACCCACCTTCTGCAGCACAAATGCGTGTTAGCCATGGAACTGGCACACAATTGTCGGCTAACAGCTAAACACCCACAGCTGCTCACGGAGAGCCTGCCATACACCATAGATCAGCTGATGTGGAAGTCCCACACCATGTCAAGCCAATGCTAACCGTATGTGTCCGAGGGCAGTGTCACACACATTGATGCCATCATCACAATCCACTATCCCATCACTGATGACTGTCAACCAGTCAGACCATCTATTCAGGTGTACACAGCTGCATGTCGTGTCCCATGGTGATGCTACATGGCTGCAGAGGAACCAAACATCGACAGGGGCAATGTGCATACATCGTGAACAACTGCCACACCCAATACACCCCTGATGCATCCCTTACCCTATGGAGACTTCCAAACGTGTCTGTGCCTGTAACGCTGAGTCAGCCCATGATGACGTGTCCATGAGGAATAGCAGTGCCACAACAATGCAACCAGCAGACGGCATGCGCAAGTACCTGGGGAAGAGAGACACACAAGAAGTCAGCCACAAAAAGCACAGCCACTTGCATATGCATTTACTGGACACATGTATGGATGACAACATGCTAGGTCACAATTATGACTGGGGAAATACAACCATCACTGCCACCATCACTCCAGTGACACACCCACACACACCTCTGACTCACGTGCCATACATGCAGGTGGAGACACACATCACAACACATGCCACACAGGGACCAATGCGTGCACACTCAGACACTGGTACTCACCACTAAGCAAAGAAGTCGCGTATGAGCCGAGTCCGGATGTCCTCTTGCGGCTCCACATCCTCCACATCACTAGCCCCATTGCCAAGCCCTTCGTCCTCCACGGGTGGATGGTCCTCGTCATGTTGATCCAGGATGAGTGGCACAGCTTTCTCAACTGCCATGTTGTGCAGCATGCAGCAGACCATGAAGATTTTGCAGACCTTCGCAGGGGCATATGGGAGCGCGCCGCCGGTCTTGTGGAGGCACCGAAATCGGCTCTTCAGCAGGCCAAACGTCCTCTCTATCACTCGCCTTGTCCGGCCATGGGCGGTGTCGTAGCGGAGCTGGGCCGGCGTGATGGGGTTGCGGAGAGGTGTGAGCAGCCAAGGCATGTTGGGATAGCCAGCGTCCCCTACATGGGAAGCACATGGACATCGTTAGAACTGGTGAAGCGGTCGTGCTGGTAGGCTACGCAAAATACAGGACAGACAGACTGTACCCACCAACAACACATGCTCTTTCGTTGCGCAGCTGCATCATCATTTCAGGCATCCTGCTACGCCTCATGATGTAGGCATCGTGTGCTGATCCTGGAAAACGAGCACAGACATGTGAAATCACCATGTTGGACTGACACACCACAAGGGCATTGATGGAGTGGTAGTGCTTCCGATTGCGGTACGCTACCTCCCGTGCGTGTGGTGGTACCAAAGCTACATGTGTCCCATCAATGGACCCAATGACATGGGGCATCCCTCCCAGGGCATAGAATCCACGCTTGACCGCAGTCAACTGTTCAGGGGTTGGGAACTTGATGAAGTCATCCAGGTGAATCAACATGGCCTCTAAGAAATCATGCAGCACACGGCAGAACATGCTCTGGGACATGCCACCAACATGAGCTATGGTATATTGAAAGGTACCCGTGGCAAGAAAATGTAGGGCAGCCATTACCTTCAGCTGGGGTGTCAGTGCCGTAGGATACCTGTGCTGCGGTTGCAGGTGTGGTGCCAGTCTCGCCGTCAACTCCAGAATCAACGGTTGGGGGAAGCGGTAGCAACGGATGCTGTTATTCTCCCGCATGGCAGCCAAGTCCGGAATTGGTCGGGCAAGAGGCGGCGCTCTGCAGTAATTAGGAAGTGACAAGGAAGAGTGAGTGCACTACGACAACAATTCATATGTACTGAGCACATGTTAATCTGTCAATACACATATGCTACATAGGGAGTCAGGTATGTGCTACATGCCCAGGACACGTATGGCTGCCAGGTGACACTCCTACCAAGACCCAGCTACACACGGAGATTGAGAACCTCCCCATGCCATGCCATGGGAATAGCTGTGTCCCAGTGCAAGTGAACAGCCAGACGCAAGACAGGAGTGACATACACCCACACATCAGCAGAAGTAGGATGCTGATTGCAGAGACTGGTAGCGGAACACTAGAGCCACAGGTCACATGACATTACACTAGGACAGCCCACACACCTTGCCATGAAGGTGCACATGTCATGACTCACCACACATTCATTGTGAGGATGCAGACATGTCCTTGTCACGCTACTCCGTGTCCCATGCATACATGTGCACCTCACATCCGATACCACATGTGGCATGGTGTGCGGAACAGTGTGCAATGTCAATCTACACACAGACACATGTTGGTTGCTGCAACAGCTGCAGCTTTTGAGGGTGCTCCAACATCAACCTGATGGGAAGCCCCCACACATACATGACATTGTCACATTGTGCACCGTGGGTAGTGACAAGGCAGGTGTGGTAACCCCTGTACCGGGCATCAGGGGACACTTCCGTGTGTTGGTGTCCGTGCCATGCCAGTGACGCTCACCCCAAGTGTGCAGTACAACATGCACACATGTCAAAGGAGTCAAGGGCATGCCTGGCACACATTGCACCGTCACACAGTACATCTGTACACATCTCATCATACATCTGGTGCCTTCTCCACTCAGGAGTAATGTTCCACATCACAGCCTGTCACACCTGTGCCCCACACATGTAGTAATGCACAGACGATGCCTTGATGTCCATTCATGGACAAGTATGTCCATTCATGGACAAGTATGTCCATTCATGGACAAGTATGTCCATCCATGGACAAGTATGTCCATCCATGGACAAGTATGTCCGCCCTATTCCTACCTGTGTGCCGGCTATCACCACTGTGATGTGTGAAAAACGCCGTACTGCTGCTAAGAGGGCCTGTGTACGTTCCCATATCACTATGGGAGTGCTGCCGTATGTGTACCCATCGTGATGGCGAGCTTACAGGCATTTGTACGGTCCGTACCACTACGAGTACGCATACGCAAGAACACCCATAGTGGTAGGGCCGTACGCACGCCTGTACGCTCCCTATCACTATGGGTGTCCTCGCGTATGCGTACGCGTAGTGGTACGGGCCGTACACACGCCTGTACGCTCCCTATCACTATGGGTGTCCTCGCGTATGCGTACTCGTAGTGGTACGGGCCGTACACACGCCTGTACGCTCCTTATCACTATGGGTGTCCTCGCGTATGCGTACTCGTAGTGATAGTGAGCGTACATGCGTGTGTACGGCCCGTACCACTACGAGTACGCATACGCGAGGACACCCATAGTGATAGGGAGCGTACAGGCGTGTGTACGGCCCGTACCACTACAAGTACGCATACGCGAGGACACCCATAGTGATAGTGAACGTAGGCACGCGTGTACGGGCCGTTGCAATGCATTTGGGGTGCCCTAGGGCCCCGGAACGCACCGTACCTGTGTGTGAAGCTCCAAATTACATAGGGGACACATGAGGGACAAGTATTAAGGCCTACATGCATGCTGGTTGTCATGGAGACCAAGTTCAAATTTCGAATTTGTTCTGGAAGGTGCACAGCAGAAGTCAGTTGGAATTCTTCTACTTTGTTGCAATGTGTTTGTGGGGCTGACATCATGCAGGAGAATGAAACCGATAGAGAACCCACAGACTGCTAGGTTTGAAGGGATTGGAGGAAACATAGGATGCAAATGTGAGTGACCAATCACTCTGTACTCCTGTGCATGAGATGGGCCAGCAAGGCAGATATAAGGCAGCCAGGTCCCATGAGGGAGCACTTGCCTGCACATCTCTGTATTCCACGACCCAGCTGCTGCTACTGATTCCCTGGAACCATGTCAAGGGCTGTGGAGAGGTCACAGCCATTCACCCTGGAGGAGAACATGGCTTTGGTGGATGTGATCCTCCCACGGTACCCCATGCTGTATGGGCGACCAGGTTATCAGGTGAGTGCAGTGTCCACTGCCACAGACTGTGTCCCTTTTTTGTGACTGTGACTTCTGCCATTGTGTCCAGGTGTGACACACATGCTATGTACTGTAGGGGGGGTCCCAGGGGGGGAATGCCTGATGTCTCCCAGCAGTGCCCTGAGACAGGAGGGGTGGGGGCCTATCACTCCCAGCAGTGCCCTGAGACAGGAGGGGTGGGTGCCTATCACTCCCAGCAATGCCCAGTCACAGGAGGGGTGGGGGCCTATCACTCCCAGCAGTGCCCTGAGACAGGAGGGGTGGGTGCAGAGTCCTCCCAGCAGTGCCCTGAGACAGGAGGGGTGGGTGCAGAGTCCTCCCAGCAGTGCCCAGAGGCAGGAGGGGTGTGTGCAGAGTCCTCCCAGCAGTGCCCTGAGACAGGAGGGGTGGGGGCCTATCACTCCCAGCAGTGCCCTGAGACAGGAGGGGTGGGTGCAGAGTCCTCCCCGCAGTGCCCAGAGACAGGAGGGGTGTGTGCAGAATACTCCCAGCAGTGCCCAGAGGCAGGAGGGGTGGGTGCAGAGTCCTCCCAGCAGTGCCCTGAGACAGGAGGGGTGGGTGCAGAGTCCTCCCATCCTGAGACAGGAGGGGTGGGTGCAGAGTCCTCCCAGCAGTGCCCTGAGACAGGAGGGGTGGGTGTGATGCACAGTGTGAGCCTGGCTCATTGATTGTGTAGTTGCCCTCTTTCCACCTGTGTCCTTTCAATGGCACGTACTGCTTTTGGCCTTCCCCCACAGGATCATGTCCCTATGACAAAGTTGCAATGCGTTGGATGCACACTATGCCTTGTTGTAAACAGCAAATGTGTTCTAATCTGTGTCCCCGTGACATGTGCAAGGTGTATTGATGTAGTGTCACTTGTTCATCCTCACAGGTAGACGCCTCTGCCAAGGAGCAGATATGGCTGGACGCCGTCAGCGCCATGAGGAGTGCGGATGGTCGGAAGCGGCGCCTGTCCCAGGTGAGGAAACGCTGGCAGGATATCCGGTGCTGGACGCGGAGGATCGCACGGGTCCTGCTGGGGGACTCACCTGAGAGCCACAAGAACCACGGGCGCCGCCGTCTCTCCCACATCCAGAAACGTGTGCTGGCGGTGGTCTTTCCTGACTTGGACAGGCATCTACAGGACATGCAGAAGCCGGAAGGGGGTAGGTACATGTGTGTGTTTGTTGTGTTTCACCAGCATTTGTAAGTGCACTGTTCCATGGATACACTTCCAGGGTTTATGGTGCTGTGCAGATCCTGTTCCCCACAGTATTGCAGTGCTCTCCTGCCTCCCTTCCCCTCCTTGCAATGTGTTCCCTGGTCTGTGTGTAGTCACTCCATCATAAGGTTATGTAGCCTGACACCTTCTACAAGTGTACAATGCCTGCAGCATCATGTGTGGGGGTGGTGTGTAACAGGTTTTGTGACCTTGCCTGTGCCCTGTCCAGTTCTGGACTTGTGGGTTCCATGTCAGTTGGCACTAATGCTGAGTCCAGACATGGGAGTTAATCTCTCGAGTGCCAGGCCTTCCAGCAGGCATGTCCCATGTGGTGGCCTGTGACATGATGTGCATGAGTGTGCGTTAGGCATAGTGCAGGGATGTTAGCGTGTGTTGCAGTCATTCCCATTCAGGAGCATGGAGTTGTGTGGCCACTAATGTCCCCAGGGGCATATTTTCCGAGGTATCATGTGTGTAATCCGAGAATGTCGACAATCTCTGTGTCTACAGCATAGGTTGTGCTCTGTGCCATTGTCCCCTGGCACCATGTTTCTTGACGTGAGATGTATTACAAGTGTCCACTGTCCAGCCTGACCTGATTTTCAAAGAACATACTCACGGTGGCCATTGCCTGTGTGTCTTGTTGCAATCATCTGATGATGCCCATTTGTAGATTATTATTAGGACAGGCGCACCTTGGGTATTTGGTGTGCAATCTTGAATTGTTGCATCCCATGTGTATTTCACCCAGACTAAGAGATGTAAGTGCTTCCTGTGTCCCCACAGATTTGTCTCATGTAGGGGGTGGGTGGGGCGGCCATGGCCTACATGTCAAGACCTGTCATCTCCTTGCTCGGACTGGCCAGTGTGTGATGTTTGTCTGGACATACACTCAAGGTGCAGCGTGCCAGTCAGGGTGGGCATGTTCTCAGTATTACCTATGCTGCATGTGCCTCTAGTTCCTGGATTTGGTCCCTGCTCATCCCAATTTCCTGCCACGCTGTGTGGTGCAGATGCAGTGCTGTATTGTCCCCAGGGCCTTGCTCCTCAGTCAGAATACCATGTCATCTCATTTGCTATTGTGTCATGCTCTCCATAGTTTTTCCATGGCATGGTGGGTCACACAACTGTGTCTTGCAGGGCCTACGTATGTACCTCGTTTTGTAGTTGTAACTCATCCTTTGTTTCAGGCTATGCACTGTAACCTACGTAGATTTGACTCATGTGACATATGTGTACAGGTGTATGATTAATTTCTGTCTCTTCACCCTGCCCACAGCATCGTCGGGGGACACGGAGGGAGACATGGACACAGACGGCACGGAGGGACCGAGCACCAATGCCAGCGGTGACATCGGGGCTGGCACTTCGAGTGGGACTGAGGCGGAGGAGAGTGAACCCGGGGACCTGTCGACTGGCACAACAGAGTATGAAGCTGACGGGTCCGAGGATGATCTCTCCGAGTGGGCGGTGGCTGCACCACCATCTGACAGCAGCCCTACATCTGGCACCGCCCCCTCCATTGGCATCAGCCGCCTCCCACGTGCTCGTGTCCCTTCCCAACATGCCCGGTCACCACATGTCTCCTTCCTGCCAGGCACCGCACCCCCTGCCCCTGTCTCCACTGCTGCCGCCAATGCTGAGTCTGTGGACATCCAGCGGCAGTTGCAGATTGGTCAGACTGCGATCCTTAATGTCCTCCATGGCCACAGCCAGGTCCTCAACAACATGGAGGCATACTTGGAGGGCATTCATTCATCGCAGGCTGACCAACGCAACTTGCTGAGGTCCATAGACTCCACACTGACTGCAGCAGTGGGTCTCCTGTAGCGCTACGTCCCACCCCCTACCCCTGCTCCTTCCACAATTCCCACTCCCATGCCTGTCCCACATACACCCAGACGTAAGCATGCACCCACCACAACAGACACAGGCACCACACCAGCAGGGAAGGTCCGCCGCACACCTCCTGACACGCACACACAGGGTGCAGTAGGCACACCCACTGGGTCGGGGGGCAAACGTGTGACACGCAGCCAGAGTGGGAGTCCGCATTCCACCCAATCCACTCCCTCCAAATCCCCTCCCCTCAGCTCTTCTGGCCACATCTCCCCCAAAGACTCCTTCATGGCCGCTCTGTCCCTGAGCCCCACAGTGACGCCACCATGCAAGCGGTCAAGGAAGTCCTCGGTCAGGGTGGTTGAGTCCCCCCCTGTCCACACCCTCCCCCAGTGGCGCTGCGACCCATCCCTCTGAACCCCCCCCCCTCCTTGGGGCCTGTGGTTCCTTCGGGTGCAGGGGAGTCCCTGGAGGACCTTGCTAAGGTGTGCAGCGAGATCCTGGCCTCCGCCTTTGGCCCTGCCCCACCCCCTGTGGTGGAGTCCTCCATCCCTGCACCCACGACGCCTACCCTTCACCCTCCTGTCCCTGCGGTGCCTGTTTCTTCCCCCCCACATGATGCCCTCACCCCTGTGGAAGACAACGGATTGTAACTGTGCAGGCAAGCTAGGGGACACGCATCCCACTGTGTCCCCCATCCAGCTGGGACTCCTGGACTGCCCTATGGCCTTTGTTAATATTGGACTTACGTCATACTAGTTTTTTGCTCATGCTGAATAAAGCTATTTATTTTTTACCCTTGGAACACTCCTGCATTGCTGGCATTGCTGTTGGTGGGGCTGCTACATGGTTGTGGGTGTTGGTCATGTGTTGGGTGTGTGGGAAATGTAGTAGTGTGCTGCTCATAGGGGGGACCCTGGGATCTGTGTGCCTCACACGGTGTTAGCTACCTTTCTCCATTCATGTAAGCAGTTGCTGCATGTTGCAATTGTCCCAAGGTGTATTCCTTCCTCTGTGTACCCTGACTTCTTCCCTGCAGGGTGTCCCCTGACTTTAGCACAGAGCTGTGTGTCCATTAGCTGGGTGTGTGACCTAGTCCTTCACCTTTGCACATGCATGCCGAGCGATGTCTCCACCTGCATCATTCGTGGCATCCTTGGTAGTCATTGTACTTGTGTATGTGGCCTATTGACATGACTTCATGTGTACATGTTTTCTTTTCTGCGCTATGCATGCGTATACTCCCAGCCTCGCACACATGTGGTACATGTACTGCAGGGTCTTTGTGCACCTGACTGACATTTGTGGGCATGGTATCTGTGACTACTCCACCCTTTGCGTTCCATGGGCACTGCTGGGAGTGATGGGCACCCACCCCTCCTGTCTCTGGGCACTGCTGGGAGGACTCTGCACACACCCCTCCTGTCTGGGCACTGCTGGGAGGACTCTGCACCCACCCCTCCTGCCTCTGGGCACTGCTGGGAGTACTCTGCACACACCCCTCCTGTCTCTGGGCACTGCTGGGAGGACTCTGCACCCACCCCTCCTGTGTCTGGGCACTGCTGGGAGGTCTCTGCACACACCCCTCCTATCTCAGGGCACTGCTGGGAGGACTCTGCACCCACCCCTCCTGTCTCAGGGCTCTGCTGGGAGGACTCTGCACACACCCCTCCTGTCTCAGGGCACTGCTGGGAGGACTCTGCACCCACCCCTCCTGTGACTGGGCACTGCTGGGAGTGATAGGCACCCACCCCTCCTGCCTCTGGGCACTGCTGGGAGGACTCTGCACACACCCCTCCTGCCTCTGGGCACTGCTGGGAGAACTCTGCACCCACCCCTCCTGCCTCTGGGCACTGCTGGGAGGACTCTGCACACACCCCTCCTGTCTCTGGGCACTGCTGGGAGGACTCTGCACCCACCCCTCCTGTGTCTGGGCACTGCTGGGAGGTCTCTGCACACACCCCTCCTGTCTCAGGGCACTGCTGGGAGGACTCTGCACCCACCCCTCCTGTCTCAGGGCACTGCTGGGAGGACTCTGCACCCACCCCTCCTGTCTCAGGGCTCTGCTGGGAGGACTCTGCACACACCCCTCCTGTCTCAGGGCACTGCTGGGAGGACTCTGCACCCACCCCTCCTGTGACTGGGCACTGCTGGGAGTGATAGGCACCCACCCCTCCTGTCTCTGGGCACTGCTGGGTGGACTCTGCACACACCCCTCCTGTCTCAGGGCACTGCTGGGAGGACTCTGCACCCACCCCTCCTGTCTCAGGGCACTGCTGGGAGGACTCTGCACCCACCCCCCCTGTCTCAGGGCTCTGCTGGGAGGACTCTGCACACACCCCTCCTGTCTCAGGGCACTGCTGGGAGGACTCTGCACCCACCCCTCCTGTGTCTGGGCACTGCTGGGAGGTCTCTGCACACACCCCTCCTGTCTCAGGGCACTGCTGGGAGGACTCTGCACCCACCCCTCCTGTCTCAGGGCACTGCTGGGAGGACTCTGCACCCACCCCTCCTGTCTCAGGGCACTGCTTGGAGGACTCTGCACCCACCTCTCCAATTTCACAATATGTACGCTCATGACATGCACGGATGTGGGTACGCTCCATGCATTCGAGGTGGGGGTACGTGTTGTACTTACAGTGTTGGGGTGGGGGTACGCTCCATGCATTCGAGGTGGGGGTACGTGTCGTACTTACACTGTTGGGGTGGGGGTACGCTCCATGCATTTGAGGTGGGGGTACGTGTCGTACTTACACTCTTGGGGTGGGGGTACGCTCCATGCATTCGAGGTGAGGGTACGGGTCGTACTTACACTGTTGGGGTGGGGGTACGCTCCATACGTACGCGGGTGGGGGTACGGGTCGTACTTACACTGTTGGGGTGGGGGTACGCTCCATGCATTCGAGGTGAGGGTATGTGTCTTACTTACACTGTTGGGGTGGGGGTACGCTCCATACGTACGCGGGTGGGGGTACGGGTCGTACTTACACTGTTGGGGTGGGGGTACGCTCCATGCATTCGAGGTGAGGGAATGTGTCTTACTTACACTGTTGGGGTGGGGGTATGCTCCATACGTACGCGGGTGGGGGTACGGGTCGTACTTACACTGTTGGGGTGGGGGTACGCTCCATACGTACGCGGGTGTGGGTACGGGTCGTACTTACACTGTTGTGGTGGGGGTACGCTCCATACGTACGCGGGTGGGGGTAGGGGTCGTACTTACACTGTTGGGGTGGGGGTACGCTCCATACGTACGCGGGTGGGGGTACGGGTCGTACTTACACTGTTGGGGTGGGGGTACGCTCCATATGTACGCGGGTGTGGGTACGGGTCGTACTTACACTGTTGTGGTGGGGGTACGCTCCATACGTACGCGGGTGGGGGTAGGGGTTGTACTTACACTGTTGGGGTGGGGGTACGCTCCATACGTACGCGGGTGGGGGTACGGGTCGTACTTACACTGTTGGGGTGGGGGTACGCTCCATACGGATGCGGGTGGGGGTACGGGTCGTACTTACACTGTTGGGGTGGGGGTACGCTCCATACGTACGCGGGTGGGGGTAGGGGTCATACTTACACTGTTGGGGTGGGGGTACGCTCCATACGTACGCGGGTGGGGGTACGGGTCGTACTTACACTGTTGGGGTGGGGGTACGCTCCATACGTACGCGGGTGTGGGTAGGCGTCGTACTTACACTGTTGGGGTGGGGGTACGCTCCATACGTACGCGGGTGGGGGTACGGGTCATACTTACACTGTTGGGGTGGGGGTACGCTCCATGCATACGGGGTGGGGGTAGGGTCCGTACATATCCATCCCCACGCTATGTGATGCTTGTGCGGCCCGTACCCAGGCCTTTGCCACGTGGGTACGAGCCGTCCCGCCATTGTTGGGGTGACGTGGGTGTGGGTGTGGTACGACTCGTACCCACGCTCTTCAGGCGTGGGTACGGGACGTACATGTCTGGTTGTGTTGCCGGTTCGCGTCGTGACGGACTTCCGTTGTGGCGGTCGCTGGCTTAGCTGGACACGCCCCCACCCCCTCGTAGTGACCAGTGCATGGGAGTCAGGTATGTCCAGGGCATGTGTGCTGTGTGACTTTGGTGGGGGGTTTGTGGCCTGCCCTGGTCCTGCCACCCCCACCCCACCCCACTTTCCCCCCTCCCTTAGTTGTTCTGACCTTCTGCGGCATCTGCGTCCGAACCTGTAGAGGAGGTCGACTGCTATGAGGGCCGGGATGACACGTAGGTTCGGGTCCATGTCTGTCCGTCGCGTACGGGTCCTCCTTGTTCACGTCGTCGTCGCGTACTGGTCCTCCTTGTTTGCGTCGTCCTGTCTGTCCGTCGCGTACTGGTAGTCCTTGTTCGCGTCGTCCTGATTTCCCGGCTGTTTTTGGCAGCCGGAAAATAATCACCGTGCGGGATGACGTCGGTGCGGATCGTAATTCCTGGTTCGTGAATGGCAGGCTGCGAGCGTCCCGACGTCAGGTCGGCGCTTTCCCAGATCGCATTTGTAGGTTTATTTTGTTCGGTCGGGGTTTTGTACGATTCGTACGGAAATGGTGTTCCCGTGCGAATCGTAATTCCATGTTTGTATATTTTTACGACCGGGTACGCGTCGGACGGAGAATATGCTCTGTCCGACGGTTCGTACCCGGTTTTTACCGGATCGTGATCGGCACCATTATCTTTTGTGTTTCTACCTAGTTTTATCAGTACAGCTGCATGTCTGTACAATATTAGGAACCAGTTCAATGAAAAATGTACTGTCTGTATATGACAGTGCACTACCACACCATGCTTCAGTAATACATTTGGGGCAGTGGGCTCCAAAATGCACAAAAATGCACCACTTGCTGCATACTATACCCTTACCACAGGCATACCTTATTAGTGAGACTTGTTCTTAGTGGGACACTTGGATTTTTCGCAATCTCTATGACTTCTATGGTGCAGCGTTGATAGCAACTCAACACCATTGGCCCAAGGCCAAAAATTATCGGAGACTGCGGATATACCACCAGGATCTATGCTAAAATTGTAACATTTTCTAAGCAAAGGTGGGAAGGCCCTAGAAAAGGCATGGGTAGGGCATGGTCCAGAGGCCAGGCTAGCGAAGGGGTAAATCAAGGTAACTCAAGGTAAGCGTAATGTTCTCCCTCCTTGTGACAGTGGGTGTAGGAAAGTAGGATCTGCTTCTTATGGTTACCCCCACTTTTTGCTTTTTTGCACCCACTGTTTTGACTAGTCTGGCTGGGATCCTGCTATTCAGGACCCAGCCTATCTGCGTTCTCCCTTAAATTGATATGCATGTACTTTGGTACACTCCAGATTGGATACTGAGGTACCCTTATAAGTCCCTAGTATATGGTACGCCATGTACCCAGGGCATAGGTACCCCAGAGGTCTCCCATGGGCTGAAGCATGTATTATGGCACCCAAGAGAGGCATTGCAAAATGGATCATCAGGTCTGCTACTGCAGCCTGTGTAAGCTGGTGGGGCTGGGTGGGTGCACTGTCTCAGTGCAAGAAAGTCTGCACGAGGGGCACATTTGGTGTCCCTGTGCATAGTCCAGCTCAAACCAGTTCTGGGAGCCATTTGCTACTGCTCTGGCGCAAAACTGGACAAAGGACATACATGTAGCCACCCCTCTGACCTGTCCCTCCCTTAGGAGGGTCCCTGGAATCTCTCCAATCCTTTCCCGTGGGTATAAAGTGGGTTACTTGGTTACAGGACATTAGATTTTACATGGACAAGATTCTGCAAGAAGATACCACTGCAGTTCGACCGTCTGGACACGCTGGACTTCGCTGGACCTCCCTTGGGCTCGACTTCATCTTCCCTTGCCGACCCCAGTCTTGCCACTGTCCTTAATCCATACAGGCTCCGTGCTGGACCCTGTGGACCTCCAAGACAACAGAAGAATCTCCCTTGGGGTGAAGCAGTCACTCCCCTCCAAACGCAGGCACCGTAACGCATCTGACCGATTTGCTGATCCTGAGCTCCTTCAGACTCCGAAGGCTCCAGCAACACAGGAGGTGGGTTTCTGAAGATCTCCGTGGTTGAGCTGCCCTCTCACTAAGATTGAGGTGGATATCCCTTGTGGGGACCGTATACCCGTACCCCTGTGCACTGTGTTTATTTGCAACTGCACATACTTGTTGTCGTGCAACAATTCCTTAAATTGAGTCATTTGTAGCCCTGACCCCAGCGCATATTTTCTGAGAAGGACTCTAGCATCCTTGCACTCTGTGCCCTGCTAGCTTGTATCCTGTAAAACAGCCTGGGGTCCCCTCGCGACTCCTGTGCCTTAGGCCTGTGGGTCCACTTGAGGGTCAACTTTGCTTTATTTGGGCTCCACTGGTTGCTCCAGGCCTGCCCTGACTCCCTTTGCTGTGGTGAGTCTCCTGGTCCTTGCTGGGCCAGATCGACACTGAATTTGACCATCTGCATTGTTTGCCGCTGTCAAGGAATGCTGGTGGTCCAGCTGGACACTGACCCCTCAGCAGTCAACATCCTTCATGGGACAGCTTGCCTTCGGCTCCTGGTTGTCCTAGACCTCTCCGGCTCCTCGCAGCTGAAGAATCAAGATCACCGTCAACACACCTGAAGCACCCGACATCGGTAGGCATTCGTCTAAAGTGACCCAGACTATGTCCCCTCTGCTTTCAGGTTCTTCTCATCTAGAATCCATGTTTGGATTCCACTGGACACTTTTCTTACTTCCAGCAGCAGCATTTCTTTGTCGACATCCATAGAAAATGATGAGAGTTTCCAACACCACTTCGTGCCTATACACCCGGCTCCTCTCTGGGATAGGTAACTCTGGTACAAAGGTATCCACGGGTGGGGTGGCTCTTCAAACTCTTAAGTTTCAAGGGTTGTCTTCATGATCTGCTGGGAAGGGTCCTTAATCTCTAGTTTTCCAACCGTGACTTTCCAATTGAATTGTATGGAGTCTGCGGTAGTGTTCTCACTAAGGGTGGGCGTAGTGGGCGTAGTGGGGCTACGTGAAGCAGCACGTAGTGTGCCCAAATCTACGCACACTACGCGCTTCGCGTAGCCCCACTACGTGCCACCCACCTCCCGCCCGCCCTTCTTTTAAATAATATAAGCATTGAAAAATAAATTAAAATAAGTCGACTTACCCGTAAGCGCGGCGTCTCCGGGGCTCCCTCTTTCTGTTTCTCATTTCTTCTGGCAAATGCGCATGCGCGGACGCCCGCGCATGCGCATTTCTCGCGAGAAATGCGCATGCGCGGGTGTCCGCGCATGCGCATTTGCCAGAAGAAATTAGAAACAGAAAGAAGGAGCCCCGGAGACGCCGCGCTTACGGGTAAGTCGACTTATTTTAATTTATTTTTCAATGCTTATATTATTTAAAAGAAGGGCGGGCGGGAGGTGGGTGGCGGGTGGCAAGCAGCTACGCTTCGCCCTCGGCGTGTGCGTAGCGCTGCCCTGCTTCGCCTACTTCGGAAAGTGCGAAGCAGGCAGCGCTACGTACACTACGTGGGCGAAGCGTAGTGCTACGCCCGGGGTTAGTTCTCACACCACACCCATCCTCCGTGGGGTCCCTTGTCACACACCTTGGGTGGTTGCTTGGGGTCCCAGTGATTCTACACCTTCTACACTAGGTCTAGTCTGGAGTTGTGGTTCTTATACCACCTATTTAGTATATGGTTTGGTCTCCCACAGGAGCCCACTGTGTATTGTGCTACTTACGTTTGATTCTTTGCAACTGTATAATTTGATTTGTGTTCTATCCTCGTGTAGAGCATACTAGAGAGTGTTATAGATAATAAATACATATTTTTATAACTACTGTGTGGTTTCCCTTTCATTTAAACAATACTATAAGGTTGCATTGTGGTAAAACAAGGTGCCTAACATTCCTTCAAGTCTTAGCCTGAAGGCTGCTCTCCATAGCTGCCACTAGGATAGCTTTCAATAAAGGTTATCTTTGACCTAATCACCATAAGAGTTGTTTGGACTGGTACAGGGTTCCCACTTTAATTAGTGGACAGCATATACCAGGCCAACTTCCCACATTGGTGGCAGCGATGGGATTCAAGCCTGCATTGTTTTACCAGAAAATCTTTTGTATTGATTAACTGAAAAACCACTAGCATCTAGGAACATATAATACTAGCATAAGATAGTAAGTTCTACTGAACTTAGGGTTGTGTAGGTCAAGGGTCTAGCACACCCTTTCTCTAACCTAATAGAGTTTAGTTCCCACTAGGTTAGGTAGGTGCCTACACCACAACTCACTTAGTATGTCTTCTCCTGGGAATGCCACTGGTGGCATCCTGCCTACTAAATATGATAGCTTTGCATTCACAGAATTGAAAGCCATGTGTGTATCTAGGAAGCTGAAGACAGGGAGAAATACCAACACTCAACGTCTCATTGATGCATTACTGCTAGATGAGATTAGGAAGACTCCTGGGTCAGATGAGCAGGATAGAGTGGGTGGTACAGGGGAAGAACATAGGTCACAAGGGGTCACCTTCTATCATATGGACTGCAACCCTGGACAGGAGGATCAAAATGGTCAACCCCTGAACAACTCAGATCCCCAGACGAAGAAGAAGAAAAGGGTCAAAAGGACGATCACTTTATTCCTCCAGGGAGAGTGCAGAGTTTACCAAGGAGATCTAGATCTCCCTTTGCTGAGTCATATCATTCTAGACATTCTGTAGGGACCCCTGTTTCTAGCAAGAGGGAAAAAACTCTTATGACAGGGAGTGCCAATTACTAGAGCTAGAGAAAGCCAAATTTAGACTCAGGCAACAGCAATTGGCCCTGGATAAAGAGTCCCCCGAAGTCCAGAAGACGAGAAAGAAATTGGGACTAGAGTTCCATGGTGACAGCTATAGTGTTCCTAGGGTTAGGGAACACACCTTTGATCATAGGAACCTGAACAGGATTGTCCCTCCCTTCCATGTAGGAGATGACATCCAGAAATGGACAGCTCCTTTGGAGAGGGCCTGTAAAGTACAGAAGGTCCCTCAAGAGCAGTAGGCACCCATCCTGTGGCTCTCCTTTGCTGAAAAAGGTAGAGATAAGCTCCTCACTGTTAGAGAAGAGGATGCTGATAATTATTCAGTGCTGAAGAGTGCTCTCATTGAAGGGTTTGGCTTAACCACTGAACAGTACAGGATTAAGTTCAGAGACACGCAGAAGGCACAGACTCAGGACTGGGTAGACTTTGTTGATTGTGCCATTAAGGCTCTGGAAGGCTGGTTACTTGGTAGCAAGGTGAATGATTTTAAGGGATTGTACAACTTGATTATGAGGGAGCAGATCCTTAATAATTGCCAAAACCAGTTGTTGCATCAGTACCTGGTTGACTCTGATCTGACTTCTCCCAAAGAATTGGGAAAGAAGGCAGATAAATGGGTCAGAACCAGAGTGAAGCAGAAAACACAGACCAATGGTGGTGACCAAGAGAAACTAGACTCTAAGAACTCAGATAAGGGTGGGGACAAAAATAAAGATCAAAAGTCTTCATCAGGGCACCAAAAACCTGCATCTGGGGGGGAGTCACAATCCAACAAGGGAAACAGCAAAAGGAAACCTTGGTGTCCTATCTGTAATGAGAAGACCCATTGGACAAAAGATGCCAATTGACCAAGAGCCAAGGATTCTATTCATACACCACTGCCCCTAAGGCAACTGCGCCTCCCAGCACAGTTTCAAGTGGTGGTACACAGAACAAGGGATTAGTGGGGTTAACCTTTGGCTCTGAGGTGGGTTCTGACCTAGTCAGAACTCCAGCTGTGGCTGTTCTAGTCTGTGATGGAGGGATGGATATTGCCTCTTTATTTGGTAGTCCCAGTAACCTGGGCAAATACAGACAACAGCCTTTAATAAATGGTAAGGAGGCCATGGCATACAGGGACACAGGTGCAAGTGTTACAATGGTGACAAAAGATCTTGTGGACCCTGACCAGATCATACTTGGTGAGATCTACCAAGTGACCAATGCTAGCAATGTCAGGACAGACCATTTCTTGGCAGTTGTTAATTTCACCTGGGGAGGGATAATTGGCCCTAAGAAGGTTGTGGTAAGTTCAGACCTCCCTATTGAAGGCTTCTTGGACAATGATTCTGAGACTTCAGCCTGGGCTGAAGTGGAACTCAGTACTCATGCAGCAAGGTTGGGCATCACTGCTGATGTGTTTGCTGTGACGAGGCCACAAGCCAAACAGAGAGCCACTGAACAGGCCCTGGATCCAAGATCCTGAAATGATGGATCGGGTGCCTTCCAAGAAGAGGAGCAAGAGGGGTAAGGCTGTGTCTTACCCCCAGGCTCAGAGTGAGGGCCAATCTTTTGAGGAAGATGACTCAAGTCCTGTGGAAGGAACTGTCTTAGATGAACTTGAACCTGATCAGGTTGAGATTTTAGGGACGGGGGGGCCTTCCAGGGCAAAACTGAGCCAAGAACAGCAAACCTGCCCCTCTCTTGAACCCCTCAGATAGCAAGCTGCTGCTGAGACTGCAGGGAATGTCACTGGATCTCACAAGATCTATTGGGATGAGGGATTCTTATATTCAGAGGGTAGAGACCCCAAGCCTGGTGCCACCAGGAGGTTGGTTATACCTCTGAAGTTTAGGGGCTTCCTACTCACCCTAGCACATGACATTCCCCTAGTAGGACACTTAGGCCAAAGCAAGACTTGGGACAGGCTTGTCTTTCCCTTTCACTGGCCCCATATGTCAGAGGACACAAAGGAGTTTTGTCGCTCCTGTATCACTTGCCAAGCCAGTGGTAAGGCAGGTGGTACTACATAGGCCCCCCCGATACCACTACCTGTGGTGGGGGTTCCCTTTGAGAGGGTTGGGATTTGCATAATTGGTCCCATGAACCCTCCAACAACATTTGGACATTCTTACATCCTGGTGGTGGTGGACCATGCTACCAGGTATCCAGAAGCTATTTCTTTTACAACCACCACAGCACCTGTGGTGGCAAGGGCCCTCCTGGGGATTTTCTCCAGAGTGGGTTTTTCCTAAGGAGGTCTTAACAGACAGAGGTACTAACGTTATGTCTAGTTACATAACTGCAATGTAGAAAGAGTGTGGTGTAAACTACAAGGTTAATACCCTATCATCCTCACTGCAATGGGTTGGTTGAAAGATTCAACAAAACCCTAAAGGACATGATAATGTGGCTCCCAGAAAAGCTCAGGTGAAAATGGGATGTTCTGTTGCCCTGCCTTCTCTTTGCCTACAGAGAGGTGCCACAGAAGGGGGTTGGCTACAGCCCTTTTGAACTTTTGTTTGGTCATCCAGTTAGGGTTCCACTGTGTTTGGTGAAGGAGGGATGGAAGTTACCTCTCAAACCTCCCAAACAAGATATTGTGGACTATGTACTTGGTCTCCGCTCCAGGATGGCTGAGTATATGAAGAAGGCATCCAAAAACCTTGAGGCTAGCCAGGAATTGCAAAAGGCCTGGCATGACCAAAGGGCTGTCTTGACTGATTACCAGCCAGGACAGAAGGTGTGGGTGTTGTAGCCTGTGGCCCCAGCAGCTCTCCAAGGTAGATGGAGTGGACCCCACACCATACTTGAGCAAAAGAGAGAGGTCACCTACCTGGTGGACATTGGAACTCCCAGGAGCCCCCACAGGGTGCTCCATGTGAACAGGCTCCAGCTTTATGTTGACAGGGCAGACATGGACTTGCTCATGGCCACTGATGAGGGACAGGAGGAAGAGAGTGACCCACTCCCTGACCTCCTCTCACAGACCCCTGATGAGGGCTCAGTAGATGGTGAAGCTTTGGCTAGCAGCCTCACTGAGCAGCAACAGTCTGATTGCAGGAAGGTCCTCAATCGTTTAGGCACATGTTCTCACTGACTCCAAGTCAGCCCACCTGGTGTACCCATGAAGTGGACACAGGTGAAAACCTACCTGTGAAGAACAACATTTACAGGCAACCTGACCATGTCAGGGACTGCATCAGGACTGAGGTCCAAAAGATGTTGGAATTGGGAGTCATTGAGCCCTCAACTAGTCCTTGGGCTAGTCCAGTGGTCTTGGTACCAAAACCTCACACCAAAGATGGTAAGAGAGAGATGAGGTTTCGTGTTGACTACAGAGGACTCAATGCAGTCACTAGGACTGATGCTTATCCTATTCCAAGGGCAGATGAACTCATAGATACTTTGGCCTCAGCCAAGTTTCTGAGTTCTCTTGACCTTACTGCTGGCTACTGGCAAATCAGACTAGCTGAGGATGCCAAGCCAAAAACAGCATTTTCACCCCATAGTGGGCGTTACCAATTTTTGGCGATGCCTTTTGGCTTGAAGAATGCACCTGCCACATTTCAAAGGTTGGTGAACAAAGTTCTCACAGGCCTGGAAGAATATAGTGCAGCTTATCTAGATGATATTGCTGTCCTTAGTTCCACCTGGGAGGATCACCTGGTCCATCTGAGAAATGTTTTGGAGGCCTTGCAAAAGACAGGCCTCACTATCAACGCTACTAAGTGCCAGATAGGGCAGAGTCAGGTTGTGTACCTGGGCCACCTTGTAGGTGGAAGCCAGGTTCAACCATTGCAGAGCAAAATCCAAACCATCATAGAATGGTTTGCTCCAACTTCGCAGACTCAGGTCAGAGCTTTCTGGGGCCTGACTGGGTACTACAGAAGATTTGTAAAGGATTATGGGTCCATAGTGACTCCCTTGAACGATCTTACATCAAAGAGAATGCCCAAGAAAGTTCAGTGGACAGTTAGCTGTCAAAAGGCATTTGATGACCTCAAGCAGGCCATGTGCACTGCTCCCATTCTGAAAAGTCCTAACTATTCCAAACAATTCATTGTTCAAACTGATGCATCTGAGTTGGGGTAGGGGCTGTGTTATCACAATTGAATGCAGAGGGTCAGGATCAGCCAGTAGCTTTTATTAGCAGAAGGCTGACCCCCAGAGAGAAACATTGGCCAGCTATTGAGAGGGAAGCCTTTGCTTTTGTTTGGGCTCTGAAGAAATTGAGGTCATACTTGTTTGGAACTCACTTCATTGTTCAGACTGACCACAAACCCCTCGTGGGGCTAAAACAGATGAATGGTGAAAACCCCAAACATTTGAGGTGGTCCATTTCACTACAGGGGATGGACTATACAGTGGAACATAGACCTGGGAGTAACCATGCCAATGCAGATGGACTCCCCAGATATTTCAACTTAGAACATGAAGACTCAATTGGGCATGGTTTGTCTCATCTCCTTTCGTTTGGGGGGTGTAGGAAAGTAGGATCTGCTTCTTATGGTTACCCTCACTTTTTGCTTTTTGCACCCACTGTTTTGACTAGTCTGGCTTGTATTCTGCTATTTAGGACCCCAGCCTATCTGTGTTCTCTCTTAAATTGATATACATGTACTTTGGTACACTCCAGATTGGATACCGGGGTACCCTTATAAGTCCCTAGTACATGGTACGGTGAGCAGTCTATATATCGACTTTTTAATATCGAGGGACATAAATATCTAGTCAAAAATATCGAAAGTACAAAATATCGAAATAGATAATATCGATGTGAAAAATATCGTTTTTTTTTTAATTATATGTCAATGTCAGTAATATCGTTAGTAATAATATCGACATGTTAAAATATCGTTATTGTATGTTTAGTAAATATTTTGAAGTTGTTTGTATAAATAGTTAAAATGTATATAATATGAGAAATATTTATATTGTTTTAGGGGCGGGATGTTGGGTTATAGGGGATAAGGGTGGGGAGTGTTTTAAAAAAGTTAATAAAATTTTTAATATATTGTAAAATTTAATTAGTAAATTTTATTTCTAATTTGAAATGTATATTTAATTTTAGGAGCGGGATGTTGGGTTACAGGGGATAAGGGTGGGAAGTGTTTTAAAAATGTTTATATATTTTAGAATTAAAAAAAAATTATTTAGAAATTTAATATTAAGTTTTGAATTTTACAAATAATTATAGGAGCGGGATGTTGGGTTATAGGGGATAAGGGTGGGAAGTGTTTTAAAAAAGTTTATATATTTTTGAATTTAAAAAAAAAATTATTTAGAAAATTTAAATATAATTTAGAATTTTACAAATAATTGTAGGAGCGGGATGTTGGGTTATAGGGGATAAGGGTGGGAAGTGTTTAAAAAATGTTTTTATATTTTTGAATGTTTAAAAAAATTAATGTAGAAATTTTAAATTAAATTTAGAAATTTATAATGAATTTTAGGAGCGGGATGTTGGGTTATAGGGGATAAGGGTGGGAAGTGTTTTAAAAAAAGTGTATATATTTTTAAATTTTTAAAAAAATTATTTAGAAAATTTAAATATAATTTACAATTTTACAAATTATTGTAGGAGCGGGATGTTGGGTTATAGGGGATAAAGGTGGGAAGTGTTTAAAAAATGTTTATATATTTTAGAATGTAATAAAAAATTAATTTAGAAATTTTAAATTGTATTTAGAAATTTTAAATTAATTTTAGGAGCGGGATGTTGGGTTATAGGGGATAAGGGTGGGAAGTGTTTTATCAATGTTCATGTATTTTTGAATGTTTTAAACATTTTTTTTATAATTTTACATTTAATTTAGATTTTTATTTTAAATTTTCGGAGTGAGATGTTGAGTTACAGGGGATAAGTCTGGGAAGTGTTGTTAAAAAAATATTTTAATGTGGAATATTTAATAAATTAAATTTGAAATGTGGAATAAAAATATATTTTTTCTATTATGTTTTAGGAGTGGGATGTTGGGTTATAGGGGATGAGGGTGGGAAGTGTTTTAAAAATTAAGATTTATTTAGGAATAATTTGTATACATAATTTAGAATATTAGAATAAAAATTCTAAAGTTATATTTAATTTTAGGAGTGGGATGTTGTGTTATGGGGATAAGGGTGTGGAGTTTTATAAAAATTTGTAAAATGTTGGTAATATTGTATAAGAAGTATGTATAAATTTTGATTTTAATTGTACAATTTAAAATGTTTTTGGGGTTTTGGATGTTGGATTATAGGGGATAAGGGTGGGGAGTGTTTAAAACATTTATGTTAAATTAGTAATATTCAGTCATTTATATTAAAAAAAAATTATTTTATAATATAATATTTTGGGATAAATTTTAGATTGGGGAATTGGATTTGTAGAGGATAAGTGTAGGTATTTTATTATGTACAATTTTTAATAATCATTAACACTAATTTGTTTTATATATTTATATATTTGTATTGCAATTACTGTAATTAAATACATATTGGAGTGGGAATATAAAATTAATTAAGATCAGTATACATGATTTAGTCTAATTAAATATATTTATGAGTGGGATTACTAAATTAATGAAGTGTAGTGTTTTGCACCTACCATAATTAAATATAGATTAGAGTGAGAATAGTAAAATAATTAAGTTCAGTGTCCAGCACTTATTTTAATTAAATATAGATTGGAGTGGGAATAGTACATTAATTAAGTTCATTGTCCAGCACCTAATGTAATTTAATATAGGTTGGAGTGAGGATAGTAAATTAATTAAGTTCAGTGTCCAGCACTTATATTAATTAAATATAGACTGGAGTGGGAATAGTAAATTTATTAAGTTCAGTGTCCAGCAAATACTATAATTAAATATAGGTTGCAGTGAGAATAGTACATTTATTAAGTTCAGTGTCCAGCAGTTATCTTAATTTAATATAGACTGGAGTGGGAATAGTAAATTAATTTAGTTCAGTGTCCAGCACCTACCCTAATTTAATATAGGTTGGAGTGAGAATAGAAAATTAATTAAGTTCTGTGTCCAGCACTTATCTTAATTAAATATAGACTGGAGTGGGAATAGTAAATTTATTAAGTTCAGTGTCCAGCACCTACTCTAATTTAATATAGGTTGGAGTGAGAATAGTAAATTAATTATGTTCAGTGTCCAGCACTTATCTTAATTAAATATAGACTGGAGTGGGAATAGTAAATTTATTAAGTTCAGTGTCCAGCACCTACCCTAATTAAATATAGTTTGGAGTGAGAATAGTAAATTAATTAAGTTCTGTGTCCAGCACTTATCTTAATTAAATATAGACTGGAGTGGGAATAGTACATTTATTAAGTTCAGTGTCCAGCACCTACTCTAATTTAATATAGGTTGGAGTGAGAATAGTAAATTAATTATGTTCAATGTCCAGCACTTATCTTTTAATTAAATATAGACTGGAGTGGGAATAGTAAATTATTTAACTTCAGTGTCCAGCACCTACCCTAATTAAATATAGGTTGGAGTGAGAATAGTACATGAATTAAGTTCAGTGTCCAGCACTTATCTTAATTAAATATAGACTGGAGTGGGAATAGTAAATTAATTCAGTTCAGTCTCCAGCACCTACTCTAATTTAATATAGGTTGGAGTGAAAATAGTAAATTAATTAAGTTCTGTGTCCAGCACTTATCTTAATTAAATATAGATTGGAGTGGGAATAGTAAATTAATTAAGTTCATTGTCCAGCACCTACTGTAATTTAATATAGGTTGGTGTGAGGATAGTAAATTAATTAAGTTCAGTGTCCAGCACTTATCTTAATTAAATATAGACTGGAGTGGGAATAGTAAATTTATTCAGTTCAGTGTCCAGCACATACTATAATTAAATATAGGTTGGAGTGAGAATAGTAAATGTATTAAGTTCAGTGTCCAGCACTTATCTTATTTTAATATAGACTGGAGTGGGAATAGTAAATTAATTTAGTTCAGTGTCCAGCACCTACCCTAATTTAATATAGGTTGGAGTGAGAATAGTAAATTAATTAAGTTCTGTGTCCAGCACTTATCTTAATTAAATATAGACTGGAGTGGGAATAGTAAATTTATTAAGTTCAGTCTCCAGCACCTACTTTAATTTAATATAGGTTGGAGTGAGAATAGTAAATTAATTAAGTTCTGTGTCCAGCACTTATCTTAATTAAATATAGACTGGAGTGGGAATAGTAAATTTATTAAGTTCAGTGTCCGGCACCTACTCTAATTTAATATAGGTTGGAGTGAGAATAGTAAATTAATTATGTTCAGTGTCCAGCACTTATCTTAATTAAATATAGACTGGAGTGGGAATAGTAAATTTATTAAGTTCAGTGTCCAGCACCTACCCTAATTAAATATAGGTTGGAGTGAGAATAGTAAATTAATTAAGTTCTGTGTCCAGCACTTATTTTAATTAAATATAGACTGGAGTGGGAATAGTAAATTTATTAAGTTCAGTGTCCAGCACCTACTCTAATTTAATATAGGTTGGAGTGAGAATAGTAAATTAATTATGTTCAGTGTCCAGCACTTACCTTAATTAAATATAGACTGGAGTGGGAATAGTAAATTATTTAACTTCAGTGTCCAGCACCTACCCTAATTAAATATAGGTTGGAGTGAGAATAGTAAATTAATTAAGTTCAGTGTCCAGCACTTATATTAATTAAATATAGACTGGAGTGGGAATAGTAAATTAATTCAGTTCAGTTTGTAGTGGGAGTAGTATGTTAATTAAGTTTGGTAAATAGCAATTATTATAATTTAATATAGAGTTGAATAGGAACAATTAAATTAATTTGTTTTAATTTACTATAAATCTGTAGATTTTAGTTTTGCTTGGATAAAAGATAGAAGTTATATCAGAATGCAAATTCTAAATTTTTGGATAAAATAGTAGAAAGGAAAATAATATTTGTTTTATAGTTGTTGGAATGTATATTAATTACAGAGAAAATATTGTTTAATATAACGCATATTATAAGAATTAAATCATTGAAATAAACATGTAATAAAATAATTAATATTTAATATTTGTATTATTGTAATCTTTTTTTTATAATGGATATATTTTTGTTTAATGTATATTTTGGACATTAATATATGAACAGACACAAATATAAAAAATACAAATATATGATTTTTATAGCTGTTTAATATTTTTAAATTTATATTGTGTACTCTTAATATTTTTAGACTTTATTTGAATTCATAAGAAATTGTATGTTTTGAAATATATGTTAAATATATTTAAATTATTAATATTTATATTAGATAATTAATATTGAAAACGTTTATATTTTAGAATATTTCTTTTAAATTTTAGTTTTGGTATGTTGTAGATACAATATATTAATGATATCATGTTCATACAATTTTTTTGGGTCATATATACATTTTTGTTATTATATTAGTAAATATATTTTTCTTATTATATGTATTTTTATAAGTTAAATATTTTCACATATATAAAATAAATAGGTATTATTTTTGAGTATTTTATTGTAATGTTTTACTCATTTTTAAAGTAATGTGTAATGTTAAATAAATAGTTAGGCCATTTATTGGTATTATTTGAGTTGTTATGTTTGTTTGGGTCTTTTATTTTGTAACCGCTCGCTGTTGTTTTGGGTTATTTTGGTAGAACCCAGGTCGCGGTCGGGAGCTGTTTCGCGTTTGAGAAGGTAAGAGTTATTTTCTTTATTAGTACATAGTTTTAAGTGTTTTGTGGAAGTAGTTATGTTGTAATAAGTGTGTATGGATTGATGTTTTAGAAGTTAGGGTGTTAGTAATAGTTTGTATACGGTTTTATAATTTACGTTGTGTTCCGTGTTTGTGGCTTTGTTAGTCTTTTGCTATTTAGGTGTGTTAAAGTTTTATAGTGTTTGAATAATGTTTGTAGTGATGTTTTTAGGTGTATTATGTATGTTTGTGTGTGGGTGGGAATGTTTGTTTCTCTTTTGTACGTTTTACGGAGAAGATATTTTCGTTTCTTTCAAACCGTTTTTTTTTATTAAGGAAGTGTGAATTAGTTGTGTTTACTAATATTTTTTTTACACTTCCTTTATTGTTCGGGTTTCCAGGAGCGGTTATTTACCTTTTTTATATTTTTCGGGATTTTTATGGTTAATGGATTGTCTTTTTTTGGCGTAGACGTTTTTTTCGAAAAACAGTTGTATTTTTCCATTTTATTTGGATTCATTTTTGATACCTATGGATTTTGAACTACCTGGATTTATTTGGAAGGAATGTTATTATTCCATTGGAGCAACTACACAGGTAAGTTCATTTAAATATTTTAATTGTGGGTGGGCAAATCTTATATCTTTAATATTGTTGTTGTGTACTTGGTTTGTTTAAATATGTTGTCTAAATATATGTAGATATCAATTATTTATATATTTTAGACCACATAATTAAATATGTGATATAATAAAGTGGTTTCTTTATGTTGTGATAGTTGTTTTAGTAGAATTGTGGGTTCATATTTTGGAAAGGGTTTAGAAGAGAGTTTGAGCTATTATATTTAAGTACTCAAGTCCTCTTGTGGATGGGTATAGCTGTACCTGTTGTTGTAGGTAATTATACATTTGAGTAGTTTGTCTAGATTGTTTTGGTTTTAATTGTAGGACAGATTGTTGCATTCTTAATTCTTGGAAACTTTGTTCCTTTTGTATGGCAATTAGGAGTTTTTGTAGTGTTGGAGTTGTTCTCCCAGTAGAAGTTAGGAATGCATTATGCCAGCCCTCGACGGCGTTGTTAGTTTTGGCTTGTTGGTTGAGTGTACTTACATATACATTCCACCAAGGTATTTGGAACTTGGGCTGACGTCTATGGCCTGATCTGTGTAGTCTCCCCACCCAGGTATCCTCAAAATAATCTAAGAGGGGAGATAACTTTACTTCATTTTGTTTGTAGAATGGACTTTCTAATAAAAGATTGTAATGTTCTGCTACATCTGTGGTTGGTACATAAGCTAGGGCTGTTAGAAGTTTTATTTGATGTGCAAAAGTTATGTTTGTGGCATATTCTACACTTAGTGAAGATTTTTGTAAATGTCTCCGTATACATTGATTTAGATGGAAGTAACATCCTTGGATAGCTGTATAGGGGTACAGTTTTAGAATGCAATTTATCATGGCTTGCTCAAAGTCTATGATAATTCTTTGAGGGTAAAAATCATGTGATTCTTGTTTTAGTTTTCCTACCATTTCATTATATGTTGTGTTTTGTTTGTTAGGTAATAGTGCATAAATTAAAGGTATGGAAGTGTTGTGATATTGACCGTGTATTGTGTAAAGCTGGTAGAATGGTTTTGGGCATATTGTAAAGGTGCCATCCATCATCCATGTTTGGCATTGTTGGAGTTTAGTTATATTGTTTGCAGTAGCAAACATTATGATTCTTTTTTCTGTACTTTTGTTATCAAAAAAAATAAAAGGTTCATTACTGTTGGTGATAGTTAATTCTGGTGGAATGATGATATCTTGAAAAGTTTTAGGGGATGGTATAGTTGTCGTGGTTGATTTTTTGGTCCTAGCAATTGTTCTTTTTATAGAAGCAATTGATGGTAATTGGCCTCTTGCTTCTTTGGGCACTCTAGGTAATAGTTCTTTTAGGATTACACGTGAAGCAGTTTGTGAACCAGTGCTTAATTCTTTTATATTTTCAAGGGTTGATCTGACTTCTATTTCAGAGAGATTGGGTGGATGGTTATGCTCTCATGTATATAGTACAGTTGTTTCTCTTGTTGTTGCTCGTCCGTAGCATTTGTTAGAATAATATTTCGAACACTTCCAGTTCACTTTTCGGTCCGTCTGCTTTTCTTGGGTGTATGTGTAACCCATGTAACACAATAGGAATTTTCCTTTCTGCGATGTTATAAATTGGGCTTCTTCTGTCATCGTGATGTGTTAGAAAGCTGGAAAAAATGTATATGAAAATATATGCAATAGTACTTTATATATTTCTATTAAAATAGGAAACAACAAACGTTTTTATATATACTTACCAAGTGTTTTTGGTTGTATTTGAATGAAGATGTTCTTTGTAGACAAAATGCTGTTTAGTTGATGTAGTCTCTGAAAGTTAAAGAACATATATTGTTTTGGTTGGTTTCGTTTTTTTAAGTGGGGTGGTATTGCTGTTTGGTATACACTATATTTTTTTGGTTGAAACGTTTTTTATTGTTTTCCAAATCAACAACTCAATAAACATCCCCCCGCCTCCACCAGTCCAGGAAGTACCACACATTTATCATCAAGACCAATTATTCAGGAGAAGGAACAACCTTCCCACCCAGTCCTCTACCCCCCCCTCCCCCACCCCATGTCAGTGTACCCCCCTCCCCTACCCGTCTTCCGATGTGCCCCTCCTCCGTAATAAATAAGATCCAGGAGGCCAACCTCTCCCTAAGCAAACGGAGCCTTCCCTCATGCCTAGTGGTATAGACTATAGGTGTTAATTTATACAGGTTTTTAAAAACTTAAAAAAGAGAACATGGATTAGTTTAGGGGTTTAGGATGTTTTGGGGTGTGAGTAGGATTTAATTAATATTTTAGAAAGTATTTTGATAGTATACTTACTTTTTTAGTGAGTCCTTTCTGGCAATGTTCAATATTTTCTTTAGCTGTTTTGAGTAATATCTGTAGTGGAAACATAAAGAGATGGAATATATAAGTTAGTTATTTATTTGAGTAAAGATACATTAGTGTTTTAGTTTAATTTGGCAGTTTAGTTAGAAAAGATAATTTACTTACGTTTTTAGAATAGTAGTAGGATGTAGGTTTCTTCTGTTTAGCAGAGTTTCTTCTTCGTTCAATGCTTTGGTTTAAGGCACAGTAGAAGACTTGTTTTATTTGGTTTATATAGTGGTTTTAAATTGTTTCTTGAATGTTATTGGTTGTTTTCTGTATGTGGCCTTTCTATTGGATGTTTTGAATTTTTTTTAGTTAATTGGTTTCCTTTTATGGAAAATGCTAAGTAAGAGTATATTTAGTTTTAAAGGAGGAATTTAAATAATTATATAGAAAAAGATTGTTTATAATGTGTTGTAATTTTTTATAATGTGCTCGGAATGCCTATGTGATAAATATTTCAGTGTTTTTTTATTATGTTGTTAAATAATTTTATCGTTATAAATGTTATGTTTATGTTTAAGTAGAATATAATTGGAAAATGTATGTTTTCGGAAAATATTGTATTTATGTTGTTTACAGTATTGGTTTTATTAGTATTAGAATTGTCGATATATTTAAAAAAAACGATATTATTGATGTCGATATTGTGGTTATCGATATTTGTTACATGTGTTATATTTATTTATTTATGTCGATATTTAGTATTGCGATATTGATGTGTGCGATATTTGTGTGATCGATATAAATGTATTACGATATTGTAGTGTCGATATTAGTGTAGTTTTTTCATTAAGTATACAATGTCGATAATTTTGATGTCGATATTTTTGACGCGATATTTGTGTACTTCGATAATGTGTCTTTCGATAATATGTCAGAGATCCACATGGTACACCATGTACCCAGGGCATAGGGACCCCAGAGGCCTCCCATGGGCTGAAGCATGTATTATGGCACCCATGAGAGGCCTTGCCAAATGGATCATCAGGTCTGCTACTACAGCCTGTGTAAGCTGGTGCTTGCACCACTTACGAGAGATATAGTTTCACTATATCTATATATATCACAACACTTAAAACTTTATAAGTCACCTCTATAGCAGCCCTTAACAATCCTGTAGGTAGGGTGCTGGGTTTTACGTGAGAGGTTGTTCCTGCATGTGCAGGGCCCCTCTGCAGTCTTTGGAGACCATTCTCCTGGGCTGTACGTGACACATAGGTAGAGATGCATTATAACCTCACGGTAAATGCTATCTCGAAAACGACTGTAACCAAGTATGTCGTGTTTTGTGTCAAACACCTTGGAATCATACCTCCACACCAGTAACTGCTGTGGGAGGTATGATTCCTCCCCTCAGATCCGAGGTTCTGGGGGTACCTAAGTCTACCGTTACCAACTTTCTCGAGCCTTACAGCACAAAATGGATGCTGCCAGCCACAGACACGAGTCTTCCCTCCTGCTGCTGAGCCAAACTCGAGCAAAGGAAGGTCAGACAATAGGTATCCTGTCACAGGGAGGTGTGACCACCTCCCAGACAGGATTTAGTGTATTGGGGCTGGGTGGGTGCACTGTCTCAGTGCCAGAAAGTCTGCACAAGGGGCACATTTGATGTCCCTGTGCATAGTCCAGCTCAAACTAGTTTTGGGAGCCATTTGCTCCTGCACTGGTGCAAAATTGGACAAAGGACATGGGTGTAGCCACCCCTCTGTCCTGTCTCTCCCATAGGAGGGCCCCTGGAATCTGTCCAACCCTTTCCCGTGGGTATAAAATGGGTTACCTGGTTGCAGGACATTAGATTTTACGTGGACAAGATTCTGCAAGAAGATACCACTGCACTTCGACTGTCTGGACATGCTTGACTTCGCTGGACCTCCCTTGGGCTCGACTTCGTCTTTCTGTGCCGTCCCCAGTTTCGCCACTGTCCGTGATCGGTGGTGCGTCCATGGGGGGCTTTGGGGGCGTTGCCCCACTAATCGTTCTACTTCTGACGCTAATTGCAGCAATCAGGACTCCTGACTGGAATTAGCATCAGGAGTAGAACACGGATGCTGAAAGGGGTGGGGCTGTGGAAGCACTCTCAGGGTTGAGTGACAGCGCAATAGTGCGCATGTATGTTTTTGGGCTGATCATTTTTACGATCAGCCCGAACATGCGCACTAGCCTTCCCCTTAAAACATCGAGGGTTGCTTCATGCACAGCCCCAGGTCTCCTAATGGGCAGGGAGTATCCCTGCCCTCAGCCAATCCTGGCGCTGCTGGAGCAGCGTCTGGATTGGCTGAGAGCGAGAGGGGTTGCCAGCCACTCACACAGAAGATGTTGAGAAGGCACCAGCACACCGAAGGCGCCAACACACCGGATCCCGGCCCAGGAGCAGACAGCCGAGGTGGAGCAGACTCGCCTGGTCAGGTAAGTTTACAGATTTTTTAAACTTTATTTTTAAACCCCCTCGGCCCCCACCCCACGCAACCCCCCCCCGCTAGTATTGCGAGCCGCGACTGATGTGGAAAAACTGGCAGAAGCTTTGTGCGTGCCTGTGAATAAACCCACCAGCGAAACTTCTTTCTTTATAATTAGAGGACATATTGGTCAAACCAATTTGATCCCGAAATGGAAAAAGAAAAGTCACCGAGCATGATGGCTTGTGCGATGTTGGCATGGCGAAGTGTTTGTAGCAGTAGCAAGTCATTAAATGAGGGAGATTTTGTAAAAGTGAAGACTGGACATCTGATTTTGGGCTTGTCAAAGTTTAAAGGTCCTTATAATGTTGCATTGAGAAGAAATTATGTCACATCGCAGAATGGTTAGATAACTCTGTATCAAAAAGGAAGGCTAAATGGCAAAGCAACCTGTGAGGAATGTGATTGAAGGATTTGTAGGGCTGCCATACTGATGTGTGATGCTGTGTGTTTGAGGAATGAGGTTGTTCTTCAGGATGTGCATTCGGGTGCAGGGGATGGGAATACGAATTATCATGGTTCTGGTTCCAGTGAAGGAGTTGCGAGTTGCACTTTAAGGTCAAATAAATCAAGAGTCAATAGAGCTCCCATCTGACCCCATCTGTGTGGTAGTGTTTCGTCTTCAGAAGATGCAAAAACGGTGTGTGGGTAACCAAATCTGTTTCTTATTGTGTCCTTCCTTATCGTTTTTTTTCCTCGTCTGTTTGTTTTGCTTGTAAAGGAAGAAAGGTAATGTGTTGTAGTCGATCTCTTTGTGGAATGCTAGGCATCAGTGGTTCTATGGGTGCGCGGAATTTGCTAAATGTAAAATTATATGTAGTTTCTCCAGAGGGCAGACTCCTTCTGCTTAGCAAGTTTAATTAGTCAAGTTGATAGTAAATCTCGGTGTACACCAAGACACATTTAAGTATGACACATATGAGCTCTCAACTCATTTCTAATAACGCTTTTGCTTGTGGTACAGAGGTGGGCATTAACAATTGATTTCAGCAAAAAGTGGGAGAATGGAATTAAGTTTTCTCAGCAGAATTTTCTTTTTCATTAAAAACATTATTATGCACTTATTTATACTGCAGATTGTAGTGCAATGTGCCGCATACCGTTGTACTTTCTCTAGAAGCTAGTTGTTCCTCCTTTTAAGTAATTTAAG
Source organism: Triturus cristatus (assembly GCF_964204655.1). Taxonomy (NCBI): domain Eukaryota; kingdom Metazoa; phylum Chordata; class Amphibia; order Caudata; family Salamandridae; genus Triturus; species Triturus cristatus. The sequence continues at coordinate 626,900,484 of NC_140593.1, forward strand.
AATTAAATAGTTTAGTGTGTATAATATTCTTTTGGGATATAATATTTCATTACTTTCTATGTACACTAGTTAATGCTCCGAGGGAATCAGCCGTATGACGTTTTCCATAAGGACCACAGTGGTGCTAGGCTTCATCGTAAAGGGTTACCATTTTCATGATGTATGCTAATGCAATTATTTTTTAAACTTTGGTTTCAAAACATTTTTCATACTTGCTCTCACAGTGAAAAGCACCAATGGTGGCTTTAGTTAATCAGGTGGGCCACTGAGATCTGTACGTTGATTGGTCATTTTGGGATAATGCATGAGTCGCCCCAGTAAATGCGTCCAACTTGTCCGGCTTCTCTGAACTGGACTTCTCTTGACTTAACGTTTGAAAATGAGGGATGGACTCGTCATTCGCTCTGGTTTTAAAGTTGACTTTCTTTTGATATTACATGTTAATTCTTTACTAACGCATGCTGCAGGTTGGTCATTGTTTGTAGCTTGTATGCTTTGGCTGGTGTACAGTGGTTGCTGGTTCATATTGTGAAGTGTCCACATTTCCTAGCACCAATAGGATTGGCTGTCAGACTTGTTGAGATGGTGCTGTACTCTTTCAGCAACAAGAGCAAAGCTGTGTGAAGTGAGGGGAGGGGAGGTGCAGTGAACAATCCATGTTTATTAGGCCCAGCACTTATTTCTTTATTAACCTTCCTGCTGCCTCAAAATTGCTTAAAAATGCACTGTTTGTCCACTCTTTTTTCAGAATTTTCTAGGGGGAAAACTGCCCCAAACCCCCGTAGGTTGTTCGAGCTCGCTCGCTACGCTCGCTCGCCGCAGTGCAGTACAACAATAATGTCATGCTACACCACTTTCAAATGTCACCAGCCGCCACTGCAGGCTCCTTGCTGGACCCTGTGGACCTTCAAGACAACAGAAGAATCTCCCTTGGGGTGAAGGAGTCACTACCCTGCAAACGCAGGCACCATAACACATCTGACCGATTTGCTGATCCTGAGCTCCTTTGGACTCCGAAGGCTCCAGCAACACAGGAGGTGGGTTTCTGAAGGTCTCCGAGGTTGAGCTGCCCTCTCACTAAGATTGAGGTGAATAGCCCTCGTGGGGACCGTATACCCATACCCCTGTGCACGGCTTTTATTTGCAACTGAACATACTTGTTGTCGTGCAACAATTCCGTGCATTGAGCCATTTGTAGCCCTGCCCCTAGCGCATCTTTTCTGAGAAGGACTCCGGCATCCTCGCACTCTGTTCCCTGCTAGCTGGTATCCTTTGAAACTGCCTGAGGTCTCCTTGCGACTCCTGTGCCTTCGGCCTGTGGGTCCACTTGAGGGTCAACTTTGCTTTATTTGGGCTCTTCTGGTTGCTCCAGGCCTGCCCTGATTCCCCTTGCTGTGGTGAGTCTCCTGGTCCTTGCTGGGCCAGATCGACACTGAATTTGACCATCTCCGTTGTTTGCCACTGCCAAGGATTGTTGGTGCTCCAGCCGGACACCGACCTCTCAGCCTTTGGCACCCTTGCTGGACAGCTTGCCTCCAGCTCCAGGTTGTCCTAGACGTCTCCGTCTCCTCGCAGCTGAAGAGTCAAGATCACCATCAATACACCTGAAGCACCCAACATCCGTAGGCATTCGTCTACCGAGCCCCTGGTCACTCCAAAGGGACCCAGACTCTGTCCCCTCTGCTTTCAGGTTCTTCGCATCTAGAATCCATGTTTGAATTCCACCGGACACTTTTCTTACTTCCAGCAGCAGCATTTCATTGTCGACGTCCATAGAAAATGACGAGGGTTTCCGACGCCACTTCGTGCCTATACACCCGGCTCCTCTGGGATAGGTAACTCTAGTACAAAGGTATCCACGGGTGGGGTGGCTCTTCAAACTCTTAGATTCCAAGGGTTGTCTTCGTAATCTGCTGGGAAGGGTCCTTAATCTCTAATTTTCCAACCGTGACTTTCTCATTGAATTGTACGGAGCCTGCGGTCGTATTCTCACACTGCACCCGTCCTCCGTGGGGGTCCCTAGTCACACACCTTCGGTGGTTCCTTGGGGTTCCAGCGATTCTACACCTTCTAGACTAGGTCTATTCCGGAGTTGTGGTTCTTATACCACTTCTTTAGCATATGGTTTGGTCTCCCCCAGGAGCCTACGGTGTATTGCACTACTTACGTTTGATTCTTTGCAACTGTATTATTTGATTAGTGTTCTATCCTCGTGTAGAGGATACTAGAGAGTGTTATAGATAATAAATACATATTTTTATAACTACTGTGTGGTTTCCCTTTCATGTACCAATACTATAAGGTTGCATTCTGGTAAAACAAGGTGATTAACATTTCTTCAAGACTTAGCCTGAAGGCTGCTCGCCATAGCTACCACTAGGATAGCTTTCAATAAAGGTTATCTTTGACCTCATCACCATAAGGGTTGTTTGGACTGGTACAGGGTGCCCACTTTAATTAGTGTAGTAGAAGCGAACAATGGTGCTGGAGGGGCCAACTAGGTCCTTGGGTAGCCGCAGGCTACAATAACTAAGATATGCATAAGTCAAAGGAGCAACAGAATCTCCCTTGGGGTGAAGGAGTCACTCCCCTGCAAAGTATATAAAGGGACACAAGTTTGAAATGATCTCAGATTTATTAACGACATAAATGGAGAATCACTTGATTACAGGGTGTAGTTCAGGTGCTCACACAAAAAATAGTGAAAGTGCGTGAAGTGAGGGGTTGGTGACAATTAAAAATACATCACTTTGACAACATTAAACAAAACTCCAAATAATTCAGTATAACGAAGGAGTTTTGGGTGTAGAAAGAAGTTGACGGTGTTTCGATCTCATTTGTTAGAGATCATCATCAGGACAACAAGAGTGTGAGCAAAAGGAATCTACAGGGGGAAAGAACATGGTGTCAACCATCGGTCCCATTTAAAAATACACAATAAGGAATAGTCGAGAGATAGAACTCCTTGAAATACGTGCTAAAGGAGAACAATTTCTGCCATAAATTATGTACATAAGGGATTATCATAATAGATAAATCTGTGAGTCGCAGTACTGAACAATTAAGGAACAGCAATAGCAGGGGAGGCCAAGTGGTCGGAATCCATAAGTAGGAGAATAGCCTCCAGTGACAGTGAATGTATAAATAAGCATTATTCATGAGCGAGTTAAACTATTTTTGGGTGTTAGCACCTGAACTACACCCTGTAATCAAGTGATTCTCCATTTATCTCGTTAATAAATGTGAGATCATTTCAACCTTGTGTCCCTTCATATACTGCGCAGCAAGTACTTATTAATTATTTTTGTTGCTCCTTTGACTTATGCATATCTTAGTTATTGTAGCCTACGGCTACCCAAGGACCTAGTTGGCCTCTCCAGCACCATTGTTCGCTTCTACTATATAGATTACCCCTGGTCTGACTATTGGGGTCCCCTTGTTTTGTTAAAATACAATTTAATTAGTGGACAGCATATACCAGGCAAACTTCTCACAGTGGGATGCAACATTTCTCTTTTTGTTCAGCAGAAGGGATTAATATCAAAATATTCTAGAGTATTGCAGGTGGTGGGATGGTTTCACATAGAATTCTATGAAACCCCAATGCAGACCGGGTGGCCTTTGCTAAAATATATTTCTCATGAAGGTTGGGCTCTGATCACCATAGACGTTTAACCCCTTCTGTGCCACGCCCTTTCCCCCTCCTGTGCCGGGCGTTTTATTAGTGGGTGGGGTTCTTGACGAGATAGTCTCGTCATGGGCACAGCGCGACCGTGCTCCATGACGAGACTATCTCATCATGGGCACTGAAGAGGTTAAGAGTTCTTGTAGAAGGGGTTATAGAACTATGTCACTTCCACCCAAGGGTTTTGTCAGCAAAATCTTCCTAGTGCAGAAGAAGAACAAAAAAATTGGCAGCATGTAATAAATTTGAGGCAGCTCAACCAACTCGTTCTGCACTGCAAATTTCAAAATAGAGACTATCATAGGCCTGAGGAACATCCTCCTTACAGGAGACTGGATGTTGCATCTAGAATTAAAAACTCTACTACTGACAGTAGTAGTTTGTCAAGAACACAGGAAGTACCTGCAATTTCTGGGGCTTGGACAGGTGTTCATATTCAAGTCTTTTCCATTCCATCTATTCTGTGCTCCTTGTAGCTCTTCCAAGTTGATGAGGTCTCTGGCAGTAACCCTTGGAGCACAGGGACTGAGAAAGGTGGTATACCTGCATGAGATTATATTCCTGGGACAGAAAAGAGTGAGGTTAGTGAAGCAGTGTTCAGGGTTCCATAGAATATATTCAGTCATTTGGTTTCATTATCAATTTGAAAAAGGTGGAGATGGTGCCCTAAAGAAGGATGGAATTCTTGGGGTTTCTGGTCAAATCTAAAAAGGAGAGTCTTCTGTTGCGAGAAGCTAAGGAAAAGGGGATAAAGAAGGAGTTGAGGGTGACATCATATCAGGGTTCTCTTCACCAGTTGGCAGGGCTGGTAGGCAGGCTTTCATCATCAAGTAAGGTGATTTTTTCATTGCCTCATTATTGCTCAGTTCTCCAGCACCTGAAGTTAAGACATCGTCGTAGAGGTCTAGAATACTCACAAACTGTCCCTTTAGATCAGGAGTTAAAAGAGCAGATAAGTTGGTGGTTAAGTCAAGTAGACATGTGGAATGGGTGAGCCACCTTCCCTCTGTCCCCAAATCTTTTCTTAGAATGGGAGGATGCTTGGATGGCAAGGCCCAAGATGTGGCAGGTACACGACTGAAGAAGGATGGTCTAAGAACAAATCATTAATAGACATAAGTTGTTTAGCGCTTCTTGCAGGCTCCTTTGCAAACAGGATCAAGGGTTGCGGTCCTCCATTGCATGGACAACATTACCTCAGCCAGGTACATAAACAGACTGGTAGCAACAAGGTCAAATCTATTGGTGGGGCTAGTCAAGTTCTTTTGGGAATTTTGTCTACAGAGGAAAATATCTCTGGTGGTAGAATACCTTCTGGGATCAAACAATGTGGTAGCAGATTCGTATTAAATCACCACACACAACAGCAGCAAGAAGTGCCTGGATCGCCACATATTTCAGACTCTGAACAAGACATGGGGTTCCTGCAGCATACACCTTTTTGCGTTGTGCTTGACAGTTTGATTAGGAAGATTTTACAGCTGGAGACAGGAGCCCAAGCACCAGCAATGGATGATTTTCTTCTGGATTGGTCCCATGGGAATCTTTAAGCTTTTTGACCATTTCTAATGCTTAAAAGATGTGCTGACAATGGTCACATTAGTAACTCCATTATAGAGGGCACAACCTTGGTTCCCTTCACCTCTATAATCAATTGCCCAATTCTTATCCAAGCTTTCCCCAGCCATTGAGGGACCCTCTGTGATAGTTTGACAAACTGGTTTTGGAGAGCAGGCTCCCTTTGGTGGCATTCAACCTTTTGGAAGGCTAACATGAATGCCGGTCCTCTTGAAATCAGCCTCTATTTATATAAGAGAATGCTGAGTGAAAGTTATAACATACACATATATGACAGCAAAGGATACCTGGTGTATCTGGTGTGTGGGTAGAGGTATACGTCTCATTAACTTTGATGCCACAAGAGTTCTAAATTTTCAGGCATTCTTAGTGGAGAACTGTTAATGGATACAGGTCAGCTATATCAGCAGGACATCAGAAACTTGACGGTAAACTGATTGGGTAGCACTCGCTATTTCTTAAATTATTGAAAGTTATGAGGTATACACATCTACCTAAGCCTAGGTATTCCACTTTATGGGATGTAGTGGTTGCCATACAACTTTTTATATCAAGGGAGGACAAAGACAGGTTTTTCTTGATACTGATGTCAGCAATAATTGTAATGTTGTTATGTTTGGTTTCTTTTTAAAGGGTATCGTGTACTTCAGAGCTAGATATTCATACCATGTATTTTTCTCCTTGGGTGTTCATTTTACGATATCAAGATGTACCAAAAATGCCTGTACTTCTATCACATTCCCTGCCTTTCATCTACAACCTAATTTGTTGGTGGTCTGATGTCTTAAACAGTATGTATGTGTAACAGAGAGTCTGAGTACATATAATCAGCAACTTTTGTGCAAGTCATTTAAGCCTTTGTCTTCGGTTGCCCTTAGTCGGTGAGGTAAAAGTATAATGGTCATGGCAGGGGTAGACAGACTATTTAGGGGCTCCCAGATACAGAGGTTGCATTAGCTTGAAAGGCTTTTCTGGGCCGGGGCAAGGTAGGAGGATTCTATATTTTGAGATCTGCATATGGTTCAAGAGTATCTACATTTAAAACTTTCTATTGCAAACCTATATAGCACGTGGCTTTAGTAATTGTGCAAGGCTCTGAACCTGCATTTAAAAAATATATATTATTATTTGACTACAATGAAAAAACAGCAATAGAGTCATTTACTTTAGTAACGTCACAGTTTTGCACCTCAATTTACGAGGTGTATCTACAGCGCCTGTCTGCAACTTTTCAATGTGTTACACAGTAGGTGGCACAATAATTATATTTCAGGACACCAATATGTCCAAAGGGTGTATGAGAGCATTTGAGTGGGCTCCAACCACTCTCCCTCCAATTAGCCTATTGTGATGTGATAGGAGGCTATATCAGAGTGTGCTATGCACAATGAGTGCGAATCATAGTCAGTTGTGTAGTCACCTCTTGGGGGATCATGTCCCAGAAGGATCTTGGCTATATGTTGTACTCTATCCTTGTTTTTTGTTTATCAGGGCTTCTTTTCTCGGCAAGAAGGTGTGCCACGCTTCCCGTATATCTTGTGGCCTAGAGGTGAGGGGTTGTAGCATGGCAGATACCGCTGCCTTCTCATTGCAAACTGCCATGTCCCTCAACCAACTCTTTATCATGAGTGTTCATTCCCTCACCAATGGATAGTGACTCTACAGTTAGTTAGCAGCAAAGCTGGGCAATGAATCTCCTATTGGTTGCTTGAAGCCGTTTAACATAGTCTAACAGTGTAATCAGCGGGTCGAAGGTGAATCCGTGCTAGGTTAATTTCGTAATGTGATCATTGACCTCCTTCTAGCATTTGAGGATGGGTGTACACGCCCATGGTATGCTTGCCATACCTGTGTCTTCAACCTAGCAGCAAGGGCAATGATACGATCTTCTTGGGTTGATCCTGTGTTGCTTCATTGGGGAGTACTATGCGTGATAAAGGAATTTATAATGCAGCATTTTATGCCTTTGGGTTCTGGATATGGTCTTCATATTAAGATAGCAGTATCTCCAGGGTCATGCATAACAGAGCCTCCTGTCTTGTAATAAAATTGCAGATAATATAGGGGAGAGATAAAAATTAATTTCTTTAAAGAACACTGCATTTCAATGCATTAACAGCCACAAATCAGATGCCTCTCCTATCACTCATTGACTTTATACTTTTCCTTGTCCCTGTACAGAGCTACACGGTGTTATTTTAGGTTCTCACTATAGAAGTACTACGTATATACATACGTACATTCAAACATACATACATATATGCATACATAAATAAATAAATACATTCATACATACATACATACATACATGACACTTCCTTCAAGTATTAGGCAATTCTTGGCTCCAGCACGCAACTGGATACGCCCCGGGACCCAAAAGGAATTAGCTCTGCAGAAATCATCATACTACAACTATGTGTACTCAGTATTCAGATTCTTCATAGGTAATGCAGGAGGTAAAAATAATCTCATAAAGCACTAAGAATATTAACTAAAACACAAATCTGAGGAAGGGAACACAAAATAAAAAACATGGAGGGCTCCAAACGGGTACTGAAGTCAACGTGAACCATACAACATACTAAAATTAAGAAAGCTTCATCTTCCCAGTTGAGCTTTGTTGTGTAAACTGAGTCTCTGGCTGAGCTCTACAAGGTTTGTTTTCACACCCATGGGTGGTACAAGTGAATTTGCCTCAATTCACCAGTGCTTAAATGTGAAAGACAGGTTTTTGCAGCCCGCAGAGCCACGCCCAATACATAGTGGAAGTGGCATCCATGCTTTTAAGTTACAAAAAGTCCTGAAACAGAGATCCAGGGACCTCTTGGTGGTTAGAAACAAACCTTTTTTGTTCTCTTCTATACCACACACATAACCTGCACTAAGAAAAAGACACTTTAACCAAAAGGTGTGTTTGTTTCAACAGGTGTACCCTATTGCTCAGTATATCTAAAACAACCACACAGAATATGATTAAAAAGGCATAAATGCATGTTGTGATAACAATAATAAAATTAGCATTTTTACTATAGATAAAATATCATCTAAAAACCTAAGACACTAAAACTTACTTCCAGGTGCTACACCAGGAGAGAATGGAGTACAATAACTTGTATGTAGATTTTCTTAGTGAGAATCAGCACATTGCATACTTGTGTACAGCCAAACACTGCAATTATCAGGAGTCAAGGAGGCTGTGTTCACTGCGAAAGGCAAATATGCATCCATTAGCATAAGCTCCTCCTGGACTCAGACTCGATGTCAACTTTCAGTAGAAACTGCGATACAGCAGCATCTCTGGCAGGCAAGATATTCCCTGGCACTATAGTGCATGATAATCTAGTGTGAAGGACCTCTCCTGACAAGTGGTCAAGTGGCACTCTTTTTATACTATATTTGATCTGAGATGGAATGTTCATCACCTTAGTAATGTTTGGTATAACCAATGAGCATTAAGATGCTAGTCTAAGATGCACTCTTTTGAACTAATAATGTAGAAATATGACAATTCACATAACATTCCTTTGGCTATTGTTCCGTGATCTTGCAGTTGAGATAACAATGCACTTTTGCAGACTGATTTCACATCAGGTGTCTTGTTGATGTCTATATCATAGTGACTTGACACTTTCGCAGTTTCTTGGGAAGATGAGGACAGACAACATCTACAGAAAAATGAGCCTCAGCCTCCTTAAACTGGAGTCGGACCTTATAGTCTTTACGCCAGCCTCTACTTAAATGGACCTAAAAAACAAAGTATGTGCTTACTTGCCTCTGCTGGTCCTGACCCGATATTGTAAAGCACTGTAGTTCTTTTTAGGTGTGCCCCGGCCACCTGGAGCAATTCTTCTGTAATCTTCAACCTACTATGGAAACCCTATAAGCCCTATAGCTCTGTTGTAGCCTGATGTACACACTTCTCCTGAGTCTCTGGGAGAAATCTTGACAGTACTACACCTCCCTCCCTCTCTCCGTGATAGATCCACTTATCAAGACCCCCGAAAGTTTGTGTGGAAAGGCAGGATGAAAAGCTTTCACCAACATAACAACATGCACAAAATAGGAAGGTTCCCAGGGTCCCACCAAGTGAGTAATCATGAAGGGACCAATTAAATTGAGGCATTATCATAGGGTGTAATCTAGGGATACAGAGTTATGAAGTGGAGAGCCAAACTCTGTCCCTAAACTCATACATAGAAGCTAGTCATCTATGCCTATCAAAGAACCATTTGCAATCTGCTCTGGCTTAAACTAAATGGAAAACAGCAGACTTCTGAATGCAATATAGTTTCTGAAATAAAGATGTGAGTGACAAGGTAGATGACCAAAAACTTAGCTGAAGACCATAAGTACAAATAAAAAAGAAGAAATCTAAGGCACCATGTAGGAAGTTGTTATAGAATGGTTCAGGCACTGAATCCCAAGATGCCTAAGCTTCCATATGGTTGTTAATAATAGATTGACTGCAGATTATGACATGTGGACTTATAATCAGTCCGCAAAGCTTGCAAAAAAGTATTGCAGAACTCCGCAAAAAATTGAGAATACCTATCAGCTATAATGGCCTCCAGTAACCTGTCTCAATATGTTGGTCTAGAAATGTAAGGCCGGTTCAGTTGATGTGGGCAATTTGGGAAGAGATACAAAATGTGCTAATTTGGTAAAACAAAAGGCAGTGGTAAGCTAAAGAGTTGTATAAACTCGAGATGGGGGCAAGTCTACAATAACATCCCAGGAAATATTGGCCTAAGAACGAGTGGGTGTTGTTAAAGGTGGCATTGTTCCAACAAGTCGTTGGTGATCACTCTTGGCCTGAATGCATGTTGTATAAGTTTGATATGGTGTGTGACATTGTGTCTAATGGTAGACCACCAAACATTTCAAGAGAATATGTTCCAATGTCTTACGTATTCCCATATGAGCAGCTGCAATAGAATCATGGCACCAAGAAACATGTTTTTCTTTAAATTCTGGTCTTGAACAAACAGGCAATTATTGTAGAATAATAGCCCTTGTTCAGCAGTTTGTTGATCTGAAGCTTCTTGAATCAAGTGTTCCATGCTGATGTTTGTGTGAGAATCTCATATGTAGTGTATACAATTTGTGGTGTTTGATTAATGGATCTGCATTGCAAATATCGTAGGTGAAGGATCAACCAGGTTGTTTTCAATGTCACTGATTGAGATAAGGCATCAACTTTTCCATGCCTTTTGCAAGGTTAACTCTTTGTTGTGCAAACTAATTGGCTACAGACAGCCCCGTCCAGAGTTTGCTGGTCTGGGACAAGCTTAATAGTTTTCATGTAACTGAGAGTACTTGATTATGTAGTAGCTACTCTTCCAACAGTAAAGGCAAAGTCTATCTCTGCATCTTCTTGTCTTCTCTAGTTAGAGGCTATGTACATTTTTAATTCGCTTTGTTTTTTCAGCACCCTCTTTTCCAGAGCCTGCTTTTCCCGCATCCATGACTGGAGGGAAGTATATCAAGTACTGGTGTTCCACTTTACGGATTCTCTGTTGGGCTTCAATATGCAAGGCTAAATCAATCAATGCATCCGTGTGACAAGTTGGCCTGGTATATGCTGGTCACTAAAGTGGCCACCTTGCACCAGTACAATTCGACTCTTATGGTAGATAGGTTTAAGACAACCTTTTAAAGAAAGCTATCCTAGTGGTAGCTGTGAAGAGCAGCTGTCAGGCTAAGTCTTTAGAGGAATGTAAAGCAGCTTGTTTTACCTTATAATCTCTTGAATCACTAAATGAAAGGACACCACACAGGTATATATATAAAATATATATGTATTTATTTCTAACACGCTCTACTAATCTCTTTATGAGATTAGAAGTAAAGGACATATGCACAAATCAACATTTCACAACAAGTTAAACACTTATATGGCTGGGGCCCCAGGGGCGTACCAGACCACATACTAAAAAAGAGGTATAAGAAGAACGACTTGAGAAGGGAAAAGGCCTAAAGTTTTAGGATACTTCGAGAGAGTCTATAAGCAAGTCACTTACAGGGTAAGTAGTTCTAGAGCCAACACACACAGGAGCACCGGAGTACTCGAGTTACCTCACCCAGGGAAGCCGGGTGCATAGGTGTCTTTTGGTGTCGGGTCGCGGCGTCGTTTTCAATGGGAGCCAAAGAAGACTTGCTGCTTGTGAAGACAAGAGAAGAGTCCGCTGAAATCCAAGGCTGGATTCTGAAGAAAGAAGACCTGAAAGCAGAGGAGACAGTGTTCAAAGTCACTTGCCAGTGACCCGGGGCCAGGAAGCTGGATGCTCACAGTAGTCTGGTGATTTCAGCCACGAGGTCCAGGAGGTGTCGAGTATAACCAGGAGCTGGATTCGGAGTGTGCCACAAAGTCTGCAGCTTACTGAGGTGTCGGCAACCAGATTGGAGCCAACAAGCCTTGGCAACAGCAAGTCTCGTAAAAAGTCAAGAAAGTCAGCATTGTAGACCAGCAAGGTCTGAGGGACTCACCCAGCGAGGGTAAATCAGGACAGTCCTGGAGCAACCAGGGTAGCCCTTTGGTTCTGTAGAAAAGTCTTCAGGGGACCCACCAGCCAACCGGCAAGGGATCGTGAAGATGCCTCAGGAGTATTCACTCTACAGGAGCCCACGGTCACTCGGGACGAGGTAGGCCTCTGATCTTTAGAGGAAATCCTGCTGGAGGCTGGGACCATACGTGGTCCAATGCACAAGTTCATATAACATTGAGAAGGGGTTGCACTCGACAGTAGTGCACGGTACCCAGGTATTGCTGTTCCTCGTCACTCGTGGGGTCCACTCACCTCAGCTTTGCTGGGGACTCACGATGGCCATAGAGAAGTCAGGAAATCTACTTTTGGGGCTGCAGGGACTTTGGACTCCAGCGGGAGCGGGAAAGTTTGCGACTGTTGATGCAAAGTTTTGGTGCCTGCCAAGCAGGGGAGTCACTCCTTGACTCCAAGGGAGATTCTTCAGTCTTCCAAAGGTAGTGGAACGTTGAAGGTCCAGGATTCATCTTCAGAGCGTCATCCAGGGATATCTAGTTTGCAATGGCAAGGGTTCCCTAACTTATACTACAAGGAAGGGAGGGACTAGCTCTACGACCACTCCTATGGGAGGGTCAGGGGAGCGGGTGGCTACACCCACTTCCCTTTGTCGAGTTCGTGCCAGAGCAGGGGCTGGTAGCCCCTGAACCGGTTTGAGCTGGCACATGCACAGAGGAGCCTACTGCTCCCCCAGTGCAGGACTTCAAAGCACTCTAGAAGTGCACCCACCCAGCCCCAATACACTAAATCCTGTCTGGAAGGTGGTTACACCTCCCTGTGACAGGATGCCTATTGTTGGGCCTCCTCCACTGCGAGTTTCGGTCAGCAGCAGGAGGGCAGCTCAGTGTCTGTGCCGGTGGCATCCATTTTGTGATGCCAGGGCTCTTCAGGATTCTACTGTGTTTCCACAGTGGGTACATGCCTATCCCTCTAGAAGGGTGGGATCACACTCCCATACCAATTACTGGTGTGGTGGTATGATTTCAAAGTGTTTGACACCAAACACGACATGTTTTGATGCAGCCATCCCAAAGTTAGCATTTACCGCTAGGTTATAATGCACTGAAGAGTATATGGTTTAACCGCATCCACAAACAGCCACAGAGAATGGACTCTGAGAGCTGCAGAGGGGCCCTGCTCAGGCAGAGGCACCCCCTCACATGCAAACCAAGCACCCTGCCCTCAGGATTAATAGGGCCTGCCTTAGGAGTGACTGATAGGTTTATATGTGTGTGTAAGGTGAGATATAGGGAACCTATACCTCAGTGAGGAGTGCTAATACTACCTCACCCAGGCATGCAGTAGCAGGCCTGTGGTGTCAGATTTAGTCTGCTTCCCAGGGGTGGCATAATACATCCTTCTGCCCCTGGTAGGCCTGTGAAGTACCTATGCCCTGGGTACCTAAGGTACCATATACTAGGGGCTCATAAGGTACCACAGTATCCAATCAGTAGTGCATCTAATATGCACTCCAAGTTGTTTAGTAAGAACAGAGAGGCTGGGGCCCTGATTAGCAGGGACCCAGCCAGACTATAGCCAGAAACCAGTGTAAACATCAGAAAAAAAGTGGGGGCAACATAAGTGCAGATGCTACTCTCCTACAATCCGTCATAGTAGGTCAATTGGCTGTTAGGCATTTAAATCTACTTTCAAGCCATGGCAAAAAAAAAGCAGCGGTTGCTTAAACACCCTGCATAACTCTCCCTTTGATAGAAAAGCTCACATAATACACATGATCTCTACAGCTGTGTTACAATAAAAGCACTGCGATATGAGCGGATTGGATGGCCTATAAATTGTGTTATGAATTCAGCATCTTGTCTCAATAACGGACTATCTCCATTATTTAGTGTGGAGTCCCAAGTCAATGCCTCTATGGCTGACTATTATAACAAGAAGGTAATCTTAGCTTCATTATGAGGGAATACACAAGGTCAAGTTTGCATTTAAGCAAGGAAAGACTAAAGCATTTAAGAATCAGCCCAAAGCATTCTGTGGGAGCTAAATGGGAGATGATCACATTTCCTTTGGTCCATGTAATTCCAATATTCCTTATCGATTTTTAAGTGATATTCGGAGCTTCATTTAAGCTAGTGGTTGCAGGTAAAACCCACAGCACTCTTACACTTTACTTTAGAAACTTTATTCGATCTTTCCAGTTAAGATCCTAAAAGTACATAAAAACAGAAAACTGCCAAAAGACTACAGCAGTCAACCTACAATCCCGATTCATGTTAGTTAAAAGAAAGCCCAAGTAAAAAGTTAATTATGAAAATTCCTGATACATATGCACATACAACCACCTAAAATATAAGTTAAAATACAATGGGGCAGATTTACAAGCCTCTTGCGCCACTTTTGCGTCACTTTTAACTTGGGAAAAGTGACGCAAAAGTGGCGCAAGGGGCTTGTAAATTCGCCCCAATGTATCTAATATTAAAATTATGACAGGAACATTGCGAGAAGCACCATAGTCAATGAGCCCAACTGCTTCCTTTTTTTCATACATGCCCACAAAAATGTCGCTACAGTAAAAGACTAAAGGGTCAGGTAATGATTTTAAGCAATATAGTGCAAGCCGACATTATTTAAAATGATACCGCTTTAAAATCAGAGCAATATATTCCTTTCTTTCCTTCTGATTTAGGGCCCACAGCACTTGTTTTTGGGGACCAGAATATATTTTCCTTTATCAGACTTTGACCCTGAACAAGAGTTAGAGAAACGCAGGAAAGGAGAAGAAAATAAAGACTGAAAAAAGTGAAAAAGGCAGAAATTAGGCAGTGCTTAAATTGTAAAATAAAAAAAATGTCAGGGCCCTCATCAGGAGGCAACTACTGCTTGCACCATAAATGGTCCCTGCCAGAGCTGCTAATGACAGTACCAAAACGGCTACAATCCATCACACTCCTATAAGTGTGACAATTCAGACTATTCCAGGCCCCCAAAACTATAAGAACGGCTTGAGCATCATTTTTAATGTATTTCGAATTAATAAACAACTGGTATTTGGCTCTATTTCTAACATAACAAACAGTGCCACCACTTGGCAGACTATCATAAGTGCTGGTGAGGACAACCAAGCGCTTGTGCCGAGTACCGGGGTCACTGGCTCAAATTAAGCTCTGGATGAAAATGAACCTGCACGACTGAGATAAAGGGGCTTGGAGTATATGGTGATAGATTAAAAAGGGATGAGGTGAAATAAAGACTAGACATTCTTGGAATTCGGTAATCCCAATATTCAGTATCACTGGCGGCGGGCACCTAAGGAAAACTTTGGCAAAGACACTTATTGTTTTACAAATTAAACTGTTTTGGTACATTTGGTTATCAAAATAGAAGTTTGAAATAGGAGCTAATTAATGAGGCCATATTTATGGGCAAGTCACACAGCGCACCAAGTCACTGTGCTGCGCTGCCTGACTGGGAAAGGGCAGGAATGCACCACATTTAAGTCAATACGGTACATTCCTGCTTTTTCCCCTGCGCTTTCGTTGTTTTGACTGCCTAGTGTATGGAGGATTGCTTTTGTGCATGAAGGGGCACCTTCCTGCACAAAAAAAAATCCCCTGAGGCTTTTTCCTCTTTCTATGCAGCACACATAGAAAGAGGAAAAAACGAGGGTAAATGAACATATTTCTCCTCGTTATGCCTCACCCGGAGAGGCATAGGTTAGTAGTTCATTCTCAAGTCTACCACTTCTGGCAAATCTGGGAACGCCTCAAAATCCATGGATGTTGCGTGGGAACATCCATGCAGCGCCTTCCTGGTACAGAGTAATGCAATGCAGCAATTTGCACTGTGTTGCATTATTCAAGATTTATGAAGCCACTCAGGGCTACACAAGGTGGTCTTGGGTTGGTTCATAAATCTCATTTTTAATATGCGTCGCTCTTCCACTCTTGACGAGCCAAGTACAAATCTCTTTGGATCTTAGTTGTGGCTTGTGCCATAGTCAGTGCCAAAGTAATATTAATTTGCATGTCAGTGTGTGACCCTGGAAAACTGTGATGAATAAATACCCCAAGGGAAGCCCTATCCGGGACAAAATAGGGGTTTGGGGTAGTTAAAGAAAGAAGGCATTTACATCCTGCAGTCTTCCATCACTGAAGGCACGTCTCACCTCTGGTACAAATAACTGGGGAGAGGATGTGGCTTAGCAGCATGAGCAGTCTCCCTCAAAGCAGGAAAACTTGATTTGAGTCTCTGCAACAACGCTCAACATCCTGTGATTCTGGGCAAATCATTTAATCTCCCCGTGCCTAACAAAAAAATGAATGTGTCCGCCTGTAAAGAAACTGATGCTCATGTAAAGAGCTCTGATACCTGAAATCTTCAGTCGAGTTCTCTCTATATACAACTCAAATAAAAAAAAAGAACACCAATGATATGTGATTTACATCTGGGTCTTGTCTGCTTATTAATGTAAGGAGATGCAAACCAACATTTTCGTAAAGATTCAATAGCCACTGAAAAATGTTTAATGACAAAAATATAAGAGAGTTTGATCTGTCAACCCCTTCATGAAGTAAGCAGTACTGATCTTCAGAATGTCCGTCGATACGCCTCAGACCTCCTAAGGAGTCAGCTCTGCAGACACCATTAGACCACAACCACATGGCCCCAGCATTCAGAATCATTGTAGGTAATGCAGTAGATATGGCCATCTCAGAAGTCAATGAGGAGGTAAGAATATAAACTAACACACGAACCAAGAAGGGGAACCCAAAATAACAAATGTGGATTATGTCATGCCAGAGACAAAATGAGTGGAAACCATACAATACATTAAAATTACCTGGCTCCATCTCGCTGGTTCTGTCTTTACTTATATGGAACCAGAAACAGTCCATGTACTTCCCTGCCAATGGTGCCCCGGAAGTGTATGCTCCACAGTACTCTATATGTATGGCCCAGGCACCAGTCGCCAGTCTTACCTGCTATGGAAACCTGCTAATCCTTGTGGCTCGGCTGTTGCCTTCTGTAGTGTGTTCCTTCACTGAGATCCTCTGAGTGAAACCATAAAAGTACATCCTAGTTCGACTCCTATAGCAAGCAGTTCTAAGTCTCACCTTACGCGGCAGTGCTATCTACGGCAGCAGTTACCACAGGGCATCAGGTGATACTCATATCAATTACAATATTCTCATGCTAGTTTATGCGTAAACTTATTCTGAAAGAGTGTGTGTGATTGGCTGAATACGTTGGCAAGCGAGTGAGACAAAGTGTGAGTGAATGATAATGACTGAGTGAGGAATGGTTTGACTTATGCTAAACAATGGGTAGGGAATAAATGTATAGGCATATAAATCTATTGAAACAAACAACAAGTGATGGAAAGAATGTTTTTTCATCTTAGTCACGAGTGATCACTCGGGCCTCATTCCAGACCATCCTTTCTCACCCACTATGCCACTCTAGCTAGAGACCAGCTACATAAACATCAGTCTTGGTGCTGCTCCAATGGGAACAGTCCATTCTGAGCTGCTACCAGGCAAAATCTCCTCCCACAGGCCACCCCTCACCTGTTTCAGCCTACTTAAGCTCCATCAGTGAAGCATAGCTTGAGCCCTGTGGCATAGTGGGCACTGAACCCACATCTGGACATATCCATCACACTGAGGGCATCTTCTCCAACAAACAACAAAGTGATGGGAGGAATGCTTGAATTAATTTTAACCACTGGCAAGCGCCTGGGGCTCAATGCAAACCTTTGTTTTTTGTCTGCTATGCACTACAGAAAAAGAATGGCAATATGCATATACGTCTAGGTCCTGGTCCAATAGGAGCAGTGCATCCCAAACTGCTAAGTCAGGTCCCATCTAGATTGGAATACAAGAAAATGCAAATTAATTATGTAAATGAATTACTTGATTAATAGTTCATTTAATTATTTGAGTTTTGATTGACTGTTAATTGGTTGATCAGTTTAATTGTGAAGTTACGTAAATAAATTGTATATGTATTAATTGCTTTAATTAATATAATTTGTTAAATAATACTTTAATGTCAATAATGTTTTATTTTTTGTATTTTTTAAATACATTCAATTGTTTATTGGTTTCTAGTATGTAGGGAGGGGCGTGAATTCATTTAAAGAATTTATAATTTTTTCTATTTTTTGTTCAAATTGTACTATAAAATGGTGTTATTTTTATAAATTAATATAATTTGATTTATATTTAATGTATATTTTTTATAATAAATCTTTTATTTTCTTTCTTTTGTTCTATATTGGAATGCTTTTAAAAAATGTAATAGGAGATGAAATAGTAAATCTGACCCCTCTTAAGTCCACCACTTCCCCTACTTTTGCTTACGTTGTAGTAGGACTAGTAAATATACCCTCTCCAAAGTTCAAAACTTTCCCCTTCTTTTGTTCACGTTCGAGTGAAAATAGTAAATTTCAGCCCTCTAAAATTCAACATTTTCCCTACTATTACTTAGATTTGAGTGGGAATTGAAATCCAACCCCTCTAAAGTCCACCACTTTCATTACTGTTGTTTATGTTGGAGTAGGAATAGTACATTTGACCCTTCTAAAGTTCAACACTTTCCTTACTGTTGCTCAGATTGGAGTGGAAATAGTCAATCTAAACTCTCCAAAGTCCAACACTTTTGCTCCTTTTGCTTGTGTCAGAGTGGGAATTGTAAATTTCTGACCCCACCAAAGTCCAACATATTCCCTACTAGTGTTCAGATTGGAATGGGACTAGCAAATCTAACTCCTCCAAAGTCCAACACATTCCTTGGTTTTTCTTATGTTGCAGTGGGAAGAGTAAAGTTGATCTTGTCAAAGCCCAACACCTTTCCATCTGTTGCTCAGATTTGAGTGGGAATTATAAATCTAACCTTTCCAAATGTCTCCACTTTCTCTACTGTTGCTTAGATTGGAAAGGAAGGTTTTAGAGTTTAGGGGTGGGTGAGGGTACTGGGTGTCTAGGGTATTTTTATGGTTTAGTCTGGATAAGGGTATATGGGTGGTAAAGGTGTTTTTAGGGTTTAGGGTGGGTAGGGTTATTGGGTGGTAAGGGTATATTTAGGGTTTTGGGGTGGATGAGTTCATGGGTTGAGGGTAGATAAGATAAGAAGATAAGATAATATATACATAGATTGATGGTATATATACACACAAGTATATATACATATATATATATATTTATATATATATATATATATATATATATATAAATATATATACACACACATATATACTTGTGTATATCTCTATGTATATAGATATATACAATATATACACACATATGTATATATGATGGATTATACTTACCTGTGAAATCTTACATTTTCAATGTAAAGGCATGCATGGTAAAAATGTGTGTGGTAAAATCATATGTGTAGTAATGGACATGTTGTAAAGGCATGCGTGGTAATGGAATGTGTGTTTCCATCATACATCCATCGCAACTGCACCAACCTCTGGATCTGTAATGCATCTAGGGTGAAGGGCAATCTTGGTTTGCCCAGGAAGTTCTCTGAAGGGGGAAAAACTTGACTGGTTGGTTTTTCAAACTCTAAAATTACCAGTAGTGTTCAGCTGCCAGACACTTCGATTAAAAGCTTGAGCTCCACTCAAGCAATTAATAAAGTGACAGACCAGACTTGTGTGGACTCCACAGCGGTGTGTCCTGAATGTGGACACAATGGGCTACACATTTAATTTTGCCAGTACTAGTGCTTTGTCTTATGTCCTGTTGTAACTATGCTGACCAGCCATGCTTCTGTCAATGATTTTTCATGTGTGTAAAGGGCCAAGAGATACTGACTGTGAGTGCCAACAAGTTATTGATAGGCCTCACCAGGGACTGTCCAAAATCTGTCAACAAGGGCTTTTGAGTAAATTGGTGAGGCTCCACAGGCAGCACCATCCCTCTCTGTGTCCATGTCACATTTGTGAGACTATCCACTTTCCAGTAGCCATTGGTGTGGCATTGTGCACAGGTCCTTCAGTGGCCGGTGTTGAGAAAGAACTGCTCTGGAGCCACACTTGAGGTTGACCTGACCTTGCCTTGAAGAGCAAATGTCCAACACCTAACTAGCATGTTTACCAGCAAGATCTGGAGCTGCAAGATAATTAATTCATGGGGCCTGTGTGTGCTCTTTGTGCCTCTAGGACACACTCCTATTACCTTCATGAGTCAGATCACTGACTACCACCGTTATGCACCCTCATCTTTCCTATCTGACTTGAGACATTGCCCCAGTACAGCTACCACTTTTGATTTGTGCGATAGCCAACTTTAAAGGTAGTGTGAAAATCTGACGCTAACAGGAAAACAAGTAGATTTCCTGGGCTACACATTTGCTTGTAGAGATTGAAGAAGTTGTTTTTAAATTGTTGAGGTCTTGTTGCCGGTGTGGCCGCGCAAGTTGAGAGTAGGCTGCAGAACAGTCACAGTTGTAAACGCTCTACAAGCTGCTCAGTTTCTTTGGGGTCCTTTTCCGCGAGAGGGCGCCTTTGACTCAATACTGACTCAGGAGAAGGGCTGACATGGCAGATCACCATATGGTCAAACAAACATGTTGACCATACAGAGATGATTGACGGAGTGCTGAAACCTTTCAGAAACTCCCCCCCCCCCCAGTCACTATTAGATCTGGGTCGAATCCATGCTCGTTCTATGGCTCACTTCGCCACCCCAGTTCAGACCCAGACATATGCAAATCAGTCTTGACCCTGTTCCTCATGGGAACAGTCCAGCCCAAACTGCCAAGTCAGGTCTTCCCTGGTCCAGAAACAAGCATCCTGGGACCGGTTTCAGGTTAACTCCACTCATTAGCCAGGCTAGCTTGAATCCAGTGGGACCCATGTCTGGGCATACCCTGCCAATTTAGGGCGAACAAGCAAACACAATAAGAGCACTGTATGGTCTCACAGAGAGCCAGAAAGTGACAGAGGAACTGAGTGATTCCTTTGGTGAGATGTCTTAATTGCAAATGAATAGAGCCTCCTACTGAAACTGGCAGCAGGAGAGGATCTGCTGGGGATAAAGTTAGAACATATCAGGGGAATGCCATCATCCCCTGGACTCTAACATACCAACACGCTCTGTACCAACATGCTTGGGTTGATGGGAATTTGTCATGGATCATTTGTCAACATATGATGAAGAAATGGTCTAATAGAGAGAACTGGTCTCCTGTCTTGATTCCAAGGGCACACTTCACTACAACGCTACCTGATACATAGTGAGGCAGGAGATCGTTTAGTGGTCCTTTGAGGTATGGTGAAAATGCCCAGAGCTACACCTTCAATGCCCCATGGAGCTACAGCAAAACACTCCAGAGGCGCACCTCGTCCTCTATAGGATTTCTTAAAAATGTGAGTTCTGACACAAAGAAAGAGGCCTGCTGGTGTGGAGGAAGACTGGAGGGAGATGTCAAAGAGGGAGAGGGCTCTATTCGGCTCAGTGGAATGAATACACAAATAGTTTGATTAAGTGGATTTGGAAGAAGGCAGCCTCTTGTACCAGAGTGGTGCAACGTGGGGGAAAAGTGAATAACATTGGGAAAAGGGAGGTCCACCCAGATAACAAGGTGACTACTTTGGAGGTGACACTAATGCGGTGAGAGGAGACCGCTGCTTTGACTAAAGGGGTTCAACAATGTGTAACACCAGTTGTGGCACGTCTGGAGGAGAGTGTAGCAACCCTGGACAACACAGGAACTTTTAGGTCCTGGGGTGGCAGATGATGGATGGAACCCTAACCTCATAGTTATTAGTGAAACCTTCCTATGCCAAGAGATGAACCAATTCCTGTGTTCAAAGACTCTGTATGTGCGGAGAGTGACAAGGTGAACCCAAAGGGTGAGAAAGACAGTTGAGGTGAATGGGACACTTTAGTGAAGGGCAAAAGAGGTGCTATCATGAGATTGGTGGCTATTGAAAAAGAAGTGTTCTACCAAAGAAAAGGGATTTCTTACCTTCCTTGTCTTCCTGAGACTGGGGACACTGCTAAGGCAGAAACTGTTACAAGGGATTAGCAAGAGCCTGCTTTCTTTAGGCACAAAGGCCTCTACCCTCTCTCTAGGTTGCTTAAGAGTGCTCTGTGGAGCAAAAACCTTTTTTTCTCCGAGGTGAAGCAAAGATTAACTATAAAGAGGGTGTGAAAGCATACAGCGAGGGAATGGTGGGCACCAGTGGGTCCTGAGGTAAATGTATGAGAAGGGAGACTCCTATATGATACGTCATAGACCAAGCTTTACTGAATGTTTCATATGTTGGGTGGGGGACATCCCTTTCAATCTCTCATTCTTGTCCAAAATAGAGGAATGTCTTTGGAGGACTTTATCGCTTACTCACCATTGCTTAATTGTGTTGTACCGTATGCACTGTCTGCATTCCAAAGTGTTTGGTACTAGAGCAACATTTAAGAGATGTTTGATTATGAATATAAAAATTGAAATTCATTGCCATTTAAGTTCTTGTTTAAGGTGGTGGCAGGGCTGTAATGTTTTCTTGTCTACATTGTCAATAAAAAGATTTAATCCATAAAGTGCTGGGGTCTAGTTGTAGTTTCATCCCAGATAATAGTTGTTTTATCAAGTATTCTTGTAACGTTCCGTGAAACTCCAATCAGCTAATGATGGCAAAGACCCTGGTAGGGGTTACACTGTTACTGGAAGATCATGATTCTCATTGTTCTCAAATTATATTACACAAAGCACAGTGATGAGCATGTTAACTAAAGTTTCTGCACAAAGTATGTATTGATTGTAACTTACATTAGTTGACAATTGTTCCTTCTCAGTATTGATATTTTGCGTGTTTATTGTGCTCAGGATATCCATTAGTCGGTCTGCTTTTTTTACTGTGTACATATCTACATATATTTAATGTTCTGCTACTAGAGCTAGGTGTTGATTCCTTAACTGTGCTAGCTCGTAGGCATTGTAGGTCAATCATGGCATAACAAGTGCCCAGCATCCTGGTTACTCACCTCTGGAATTTGTAGGTTGAGATAATACCAGGAGATTCATTAAGAAGTGAATTTAAGCATGAAGGAAATCACTAATAACCTCTTTCTCTGAATTTCACAGTGTATGTAGTACCAGACTTTGGTAAAGGCATGGCAGAAGCAGATGTCACTTCTGTATAACAAAGGGATCTGCTGATGTAACATAGGACCTCTAACCTCAACTTAAAGGTGCAACATTTATGGCCCAACATACCAGAAAAATTGATGATTAGGATTGGGGCACTGAGGTTAGTGCTAGGTCTCTCATCTTTGGGATCCATTAAAAAAGTGAGTTTTTAGAAATATATTATAAAATTGGAGAATGTGACCCAAAGACAATCTCTATAGCCCACAAGAAAGATCTAAAAAGTGAAATAATACTCAAAGTCTACTGTACCTGAATAAGACTGAGTCAGGTGGCCACAGATGGAGTCTTCAAACCTTACATCTCAACCCTACCAATGTTGTTCAATATATCAGCTTACCCCCTTAGGGGCTTATTTGTAAGCCCTTGCATCACTTTTGTGCCGCCGGTGCATCACTTTTTGTGACGCACCAGCAGCATAACAAATGAGCCTTGTTGCACCATATTTACAAAGTGATGCATCTAGGTAAATGCATCCCTATGTAACCCCCTGCGCCACATTATACCTTCACATTCAAGGGCAAGTACCCATGTGAAATGTGTCTGTGTCAGTCTCACGCATGCCATGAGGCAGGCGTAAGATATTGACACATTTGCGTCCTAGAATTGGCGCAGTGAAATCTTATATATTTCACTGCGTCACTTCTACGACCCTTTCTTGCATCAGAACGCACCCCCCACATACATTATACCTGGCGCAGGTATAATGTGGCGCAGGGGGTTACAAAGTGACGAAGCTACCTAGATGCATCACTTTGTAAATGTGGTGCTACAAGGCTAATTTGTTACGCCGCTGGTGAGTCACAAAAAGTGAAGCACCGGCAGCGCAAAAGTGACGCAAGGGCTTATAAATAAGCCCCTTAGTCTTTACAAAGATTTGGAATATCTGATAGGGATAAAAAATGGGAAAGGTTTGTTTCTATCCTTGCTTAGATGTACCTTGTTCTATAAACCACATTTGAACATTGTTTACATCCTGGTATGACCCAGGATGGAGAGTAAGAAGCTTCTTTCTAAGTGATAGAGAAAGCAAGAACAGATGCCTTTATGATCTGTAAGGAATGTATAATGTTGAACATCTGCCATTGGCATATTATTTAATGTTAAAGCCTAGGAATCTCTAAGGTGTATAGATGAAATAGTGGAAGCAGAAATATTGTGCGACAAAATATTGAATCAAGAATATTGAGGGCAAAAATATAATGAAGGTAAGTTTCTATAGGTAAGCAATGTTTTCCTATATAACTCCACATATATGTACCTTGGTGATATATATATCTTCAAGGTACGTAGATGTGGAGTTAAGATTAGTAAATCTCGGGGCGTGGCTAGCAGCATGGCCGAGTAGGACGTGAGCTCCTTCGGCTCCGGCTACCGGCAACGATCCGACTAGAATAACGGCGGCCTGAATCCTCGAAAGCGACGCGTAGTTGCTCGAGGTGACATTGGCATCCTCCTGGTGAGGCTCCAGCGCCCAATCGGGGCAAGAACGACCCGCTCCTGTGGCAGAAAACGGCGGAGACTGAGGACGGACGCGCGGCCCAAGATGGCGCCAGCATATCGCCCCTGAGAGCGGCGCTGCAGCCGTGGACCTGGCGAGTTTCCCCCAGAAGACGCAGGAGGGGAGACGGCACGATCGGTGGCGGCAACCGATGCAGGCAGTGGAGGCGGACTGCGGCCCCAGCAGGACTCGAGAGGAACAGTGAGAAATCACCCTGGACACCGGGAAGGGGCTGGAGAGAGTGCCGACGAGGGAAACCGGAGAGCCCGGACTGGTGAGTGCGGCGGGCCCCGGGGATCCGCGAGAGGGTTGGAGAGCAACGAGCGGCCCCCGTAGAGTGGAGCGGTCCCGGAGAAGTCCGTACGAGGGCGCGCTGGAGGACCGGGGCTGCATGAAGAGGGCAATCCGACCAGTGGATGCGGTGGTGACGGAGGAGATGGGACAGCGAAACACTCGGTGAGGTGTAGCCCTACTAGAGAGCGGTGGACTACCCGCCTGCCGGAACGAGTCTAGGCACTCCATCTCAAGGGAACCCCTGCTCTTCGCGCCGTTGCCCCCCCTCCCCCCACCGAGGGCGCTGTACCTGGGGAAGATGGGAGAGGAGGCTTGGGGCCGGTAAATAGTGGCGTGGAAGGTGAGGGAGATGGCCTCAGGGGCCAGGAGCCAGCGCGAGGGACGACACAGGAAGGAAAAAGCACGGCGAGGACATGGACGGCGGTCTTCACTATTGGCACGCCGGTGACAGTGAAAACGGTCGGCTGATGGCGCAACGGCACGGTGGGGGCACAAGAACGCTCCGGGCAGCTCAAGGAAGTGAAAGTCGCGGTGTCGCCCATAATGGCCAAGAAAAACCTGGACTCTAGGCCCCCTAAACAGGGCACATTAGATAGATACGCAATGGCCCCCCCCGATGGGAGAGCCGGAACAGAGTGGGGCGACATCAGATACGGCCCTATTAATGAACGCTATACAGGCGTCCCGGGAGGCCCTGGAAAACAAGATTGGGGAAGTCGGGTCGGAGGTGACGCTCCTACGGCAGGACTTCCGCAATTTAGCCGAATGAGTCACGACTACAGAGAACAGGATCGGGAGGGCTGAAGACATGGTGCAGGTCCTGCAGAACGACTTAGGGGAGCTCAAAGCCTTGCATAAGCAACTCCTGTGGAAAGTGGACGATGCCGAAAATAGGGCGAGACGCAATAACCTCCGCTTCGTAGGCTTTAGGGAAGGAATTGAGAGACCAAACATGGCGGAGTTTCTCCTCTCCTGGCTACTCCGCACATTCCCGAAGGATAAATTCTCTTCTTGCTTCGTAATTGAATGAGCGCACAGAGCACTGATGGCGAAACCGCCGGTGGGGACGCGACCGAGGCCAGTCATTGTGCGATTTCTGAACTTCCTGGACCGCGACACGATACTGAGAGAAGCTCGGAATCTTGGGGTCATCCGCCATGAGAATGCCCACATCATGATATTTCCGGACTATAGTCAGGAGGTGCAAAAGCAGCGGCGCTCCTTTGACTCAGTTAAGGCCAAGTTGAGAGCACTTCACATACAATATGCTGTTATTCCCGGTAAAACTGAAAGTGATTTACAGAGAAAAGTCCTTGTTTTTTCTCTCCCCGGAGGAGGCCTGGCAGTGGCTGGAAGAGCGCCCGCCTGTGGGCCGGCAGCTGACGGGGGCCCCCGGAGAGAGACCACCCAGGGGGCAGTGCCGGAGGATCACAGAGGTTACAAGGTGTGAGGCGTGGCCGGAGCAATAGAGACATGGCGGCTGCCCCGTATGGGGCTATGGGATCTCGGAGAAGGAGGCGGTAAAGTACATCCTCCCTGGCATCGGGGCGGACGATGGGCTCACGTTACCGTTGCCTGGCAGAGAAAGCGCGTTCGGAAGGGGAAGATGAACCGGGGGATACTGCCTCGGAGGGGGAAGACCTGGAGGAAAGATCGATGCACCCCCTGGTGGCCGCTATAAAAGACTTGGAGCAGGGACAAACGCAGGGCACGGAGAACTCGAGGGGGGAGCTGCAGGACTCTAACTCCTGAGGCAGAGACACAAGGGCCAGCCAGTCGTGGACACTGTAGCTGAGAGCACGCAAGTTATTGTCCACCCCCCCCCCCCCTTGTTGTGTTTTTCTCCCCTCCTTGTTTGTTCTCAACACGGTTACTTTAACGGTGGTGGGAGTGTTTTCTATTGGGGTATTATTTGTTCAGTTTTAGGGTGGGGTTTCTGGCCCTGGCACGAAACTCCTGCAGAGGGGTGAAGCGGGTAAGCTTGTGACGAGGTCACTAGAGGGTGGGCGACAGCCCTCCTTCACCTGCACAGCTGTATTTCTGTCACTAGGATGGCGATGGGGCTGGATGGGAGGGGGGGTGGTGTGGGGGGGGATCTTTGGGGTCCACTAGTTTGGGGGGACGGGGACGACTTGGGGAGCTCAGAGGGTGGTAGGGTGGGGGGGGTTTGAGGTTTGGTTTTCTGTTTTTAGGCATGCCGCACATGGAATGATCAATGCTACCTATGGACACTACACAAGGGACTTCCCTGGACATGACGTGACCCAGTATGATGTCTTCTGAACGGAGGGAGGGCCCCGAGGGAGGGGTAAGCGATGGTAGGTCAATTAAAATCCTCACCTGGAATGTAAACGGTCTGGGTGCGAAGATAAAGAGGGGATTGGTCATGGCATTAGTTAAGCGGCAGGCGCCGGACATAGTACTGTTACAGGAAACGCATCTGCAGGGGACACGGTGTGGGTTCTTGGCTAGAGGGGCGTACAAGGTGCTAGCGCATGCAGGGTTTACGTCAGGTTCCAGAGGGGTGGCCATCCTAGTGCGGAAATCCCCCCCTTTCATAGTGACAAACACATGGTCAGATCCTCAAGGTACATATGTCGGAGTGACGGGGACTTGGAGGCGCCGGAAGATGACTTTGGTGTCGGTCTATGCACCCCCTAGGCTACAGGCGAGAACACTTGCAAGGGTGATGGATATTATACTGAACACGCTGGACTCACAGCATGTAGTGGGGGGGATTTTAATGATGTAGTACACCCCACTAGGGACAGGTCAGGGGAGCGACTGGCCCCCCCGAGGTATTCCCCTCTGGCACACTTTACTGACACGGTAGGGCTGACGGATGCCTGAAGATGGCTTCACCCAGAGGCCAGGGAGCACTCCTACTTTTCAGGGGCACACAAGGTGCACTCCAGACTGGATTACGTCTTTCTACCCCGCCATGTGCTGGAGGTGATGAGTCGAGCAGACTTTCTAGCACGAGGCATCTCGGACCACTCACCGTTGATGGTGACGCTGGGAATGGGGCTAGGGGCACAGGCCGGGAAGTGGAGATTGGCGGCTTGGGACTTACAAAACAAGGAGTTATTGCAGGGATTCAGGGCGGACGTGAAAGTATATCTGGCGGATAATCTGGGCTCGGTGGAATCAAGGGTGACAATTTGGGAGGCCATGAAGGCAGTTCTCCGGGACAAAATACAAAACAGGATAGCTGGGGACAGAAGAAGGCAGCGGGAAGACACTATGGTCCTTGAGAGGCGTGTTCTAGAACTGGAACAGCAACATGTCAGGGAAGGGGGGGAACCCGCGCTCCGACGGATGCTAGAGGCGCAGCAGCAATATCGGGACCTGACGAGTAATGAGGCCAAGACCCAGGCACTAGCTACCCTGCATCGCCTATACGATGTAGGGGATAAATCCGGGAAACTGTTGGCGTGGCTGAGCCGAAGAGACCAGGAGGCGAGGTGGGAAGACATGGTGATGGGGGCAGATGGCCGGCCTTGTAGAACCGACGCCCGGATAGCGCAGACCTTTGCAGACTATTATGAAGCATTCTATGAGGCCCGAGACCTAGGTACAATAGCAGAAATCAGCCAATATCTAGAGGAGGTTGAGACTCCCAGTCTAGAGGAGATAGACCGTGAAAGTCTAGAGACAGAGATCACAGTGACTGAGGTACGGGAGGCAATAGCCAAGCTACGCCCGGGGAAGTCCCCCGGCCCTAACGGGTTCCCTGCAGAATTCTTTAAAAAAAACAGCAGACCTCCTCGCCACACATGTATTGGCGCTATTCAACGGGGCGTTGGAGGAGGGGATGCTTCCGTTAGATCTCCGTATGGCCACGATAGTCCCTATCTATAAGCAGGGCAAACCGCCGGAGGAGTGCTCGTCATACCGCCCTATATCGCTGTTGAATGTAGAGGTGAAACTTCTGGTGACGATACTATCCCTCCGACTGCGTAGGGTGGTCCCAGGCCTAATTCATTTGGACCAGACCGGTTTCTTGCCAGATAGGGCGACTAGACACAACTTGCGGAGGACACACAACTGGCTGATGGAGGTGTGCGAAAGAGGAGAACCCCACGTGTTTCTCTCCCTAGACGCGGAAAAGGCGTTTGACGCAGTGCATTGGCCCTTTTTAGATAGCGTGTTGCTGAAGTTTGGGTTTGGCCCGAAGTTTAGGAAATGGATTACGCTTCTTTATGCGGACCCGCGAGCGAGGGTCAAAGTCAATGGTATGTTCTCAGAGGAATTCCCTATATGACGAGGGACCTGTCAGGGCTGTCCCCTGTCTCAGCTACTATTTGCCCTTACCATAGAGGTGCTGGCATGTGAAGTGCTACAAGATAGGCTGATCGCGGGATTTAAAATTCGCCGCGGAGAGAGGAGCGAGGAGAAAATCTCGCTGTATGCGGATGACATCCTACTGTATGTTACATCCCCTGAAATCTCGGTGCCGCGCCTCTTCGCACGGCTGGACCGGTACGGGTCACGCTCAGGCTACACTATAAATTGGCATAAGTCGTATTATACAATCCCGGAGAGGGAGACCTGGGGTCGGCTATACCCGAGGCGTTACGGGTGACAACGCAAGGGTTTTTCTACTTAGGAATTTACATAACAAAAAATAGCGCTGTCTCCTATAAAGAAAACATCCAGAGGGTTCTGCTGAACTTTAAGGAGGAGGCATGCAGATGGAAGACACTCCCACTCACTTTGCTAGGGCGAGCGGCGATGTATAAAACGATCACGCTACCACGGCACCTCTATGCGCTACAAAATGAATACTTTTCCCTCCCGCGTCAGGTCTTCCAGGAAATAAATGAGTGCCTTAGAGAGCTGCTTTGGCTGGGGAAACAGCCTAGGATAGCGCTGGAGACCCTCCAGAGAAACCAATACAATGGAGGGATTTACCTCCCCAACGTGGAGGCATACTACTGGGCGAAACATCTAGCGCCCATCAACGATTGGTTACATGCACCGGCGGATCACCCTACGTATAGGTTGGAGCAGGGGAAGCTAGACAGCCGATCCTGCCTGCACTATATCTATGGAGGGAAGGGGAGGACAGCCCTTCTGCCGGCAACAAGGGTGGCAGTGGAAAGCTGGGATAGGGCGACGAGACGCATCGGGTGGTGGCACAAACCATCGCGACAAACCCCACTCTGGAAGTGTGCGTGGCTAAAGGAGCTGCATAAGCTGAAAGGCTTCCGACGGTGGGACGATATAGGCATTTCGGTGCTGGGAGACCTCCAGCGCCGGGGAGCCCTGAAGTCCTTCCAGGACCTGGAGGCAGAGTTCGGCCTGCATTCCACTAAGTTCCTAAAATACGCGCAAATACGGCACGCATGGCAGGCAGAAGGGATGCTAGCGGACCCCCTGCCGGAATATGCCCCACTGGAGGGCCGCCTGCTACAGGAGCAAGTGCAGGCCAAGCTAATTTCCTTGACATACAAAACCCTAATTAATAACATTCCAGACGGACTGGTGAAATTGAAGATGGTCTGGGAGGCGAACGTGTGGGGGATGGACACACTCGATTGGGAAACTGCCCTGATGCACCCTAGGGAGGTGGCGATCAAATATCGACTCAGACTTATCCAACTCAAGATACTCCACAGAGTCTACTATGATAGACTCCGCCTACACCGGATGGGGCGGGCCATTAACCCTAGTTGCTTACAGTGTGGCCACACCGAGGGCAACTTCTACCACACCATTTGGGAATGTGAGGTTCTCCAAAGGTACTGGGCCAGGATAATGACAGAACTTGGGGACATACTTGAAGAGCCATTGCCCATGGACCCCAAATTAGTTCTACTGGGGATACCGAACGATATAGATTTGACCCGACCCCACCTCATCTTCTTGACACTAGCATTAATGGTAGCCAAGAGGGACGTGGCACGGGAATGGGGAGCCCCGCACCCCCCCAAGCTTGCTGATTGGAGGAGGGGGGTGGTCATCTATATTGCGGCTGAAAGAGTGACATACACAGCGAGAGGCTGCCCGAAGAAATTTTCCAGAGTGTGGGGGAAGTGGAGACGCTATTATGGCATGGATGGGGGGCTTTGAAGGGGGAGAGGGGATACTTGGTCAATCTCATGGTATGTGGAAGGGATTTGGAGGCGGCTCAGGCACATGATGGATGGTGATTTCCTCTCTATTATGGCATTGTTAGGCTATGAGGGGCACTGGGGATGGGGGGAGGACGGTAGTGACGGGTAGATTGTGTTGGACGATTCATTCTGACATGCTTGTTATGTTTCGGTGTTGAAAATGCAAATAAAAATATTTTTTTTAAAAAAAGATTAGTAAATCTGTTCTTACATATTTCTCTTACCTTCTCGATATTTTGGTCCTCGTTATTTTTGACAGGATATTCTGTCCACACAATATTTTTGTTTCCAGCATTCCGTCAGTGATCCAGTCTCTCCGACTGCCACTCTTACAGTAGTCCGAGCTATCCAAACAGATTTATAGCCCGATGTATAAATGTACTAAGAATCGTAAATTCTGTGTTTCACAAAATCTCGAGGACTGCAATTGCAAAATAACTTTTTGGTATGTTTGATACCAATTCTGCGAGTCAGAAAAGCCTTTGTGAGTCGCAAATTGGTTTTACCAATGCATACTTAATTAGGAAGGGACATGATAAGGGTATTCTTTACTCATTACGATTCGGTTTGGTATGTTGCAGTGGTTTTCCATTGCAGCTACTAACATCTCAAATGAGGGGTTCAATGAATCCCAAAGGCTAAGTTGTACCTTTCTGAATGGTGTTGGCGGCCTCTATATCCCATCACCCGTGAAGCTTTGCCTGCTGCCCAGAAGTTTCCCAAGATAACCAAGCAGCACCTGTTCTGGTTTAAAAAAAAGTTTCACATTTAGGAACACACGGATGGTGACCTTCTGTTACTTGCAGGCCACCATCCTGTGTTTTCAGCCAATAAGAGCAACCTGCCTTATTAGTAAGCATTAACAGGCTGTTGTGTGACTCCTGTGGCTGAACATTTTGCAACGCAACTTATTAGTACATAGGTCACATTATAAACTTAGGGGCAGATTTATGTTGCACTTGCGCCACTTTTGCGCCGCCATTGCGTCACTTTTGTGACGCAGCAGCGGCGCAAATCCTGCGCCATGGTGCGGGGTATTTACAACGTGACGCATCTGGGAGATGCGTCACGTTGTAAAGCCCTGCGCCACATGTAGGCGTTCCAGGGCAGGTGGGGGCGTTCCGGCGCAGGAACGCCTCCTAAAAGTGGCTGAGTGAAATCTACAAGATTTCACTCAGTCACTTTTAGGCCCATGCTGCGTCAAAACCCTGTGCCTGCTTGAAGCAGGCGTAAGGATTGACGCAGCATTGTACAGATAGGGCCCCCCAGAACATTGCTGGAGCTGTGTCGCGCTTGCGACGCAACTCCAGCAATGCGCCACTTTTACGGCACAGATGCGTCACGCATCTGTGCCGTTTTTGCCCCATGGTGCGCCGCATTATAAATGCGGCGCATCCATGGTGGCGCAGCTGTGGCGCATAATAACTGGCGCATCCCTGCTGATATGCAGGGATGCGCCAGTTCTCATAAATCTGCCCCTTAAAGACCAAACTCTTTGTGCGACCAGTCTCTTGATACATCTGGACCTAAATCTTGTACTTAAAATGGGAAATGACGTAGTAGTGGTTTTTGGAAAAGGTGAAGGGCCTATGAATGTTAAGATTCGTGTGATGTTATGAATTGTTAGACATTATGTGAAGTTTGTTATGATTTGCTCAAAATCACCTAATCCTGAACTGAGCTGATAGATTTGAATGTGGGGCCCATAAACTGAAGAGTATGTGAGTGAGTTAAAGGTCAGTGCCTATAGGGTTTTATATCTATTTTAAAACAATTGGCATCAGCACGTCTTACAGGCAGCTTCGATGTCAAGCCCAGCACCCCCTGCTTTTTTCCCACGACTCACCAATTCCTGTGTTTGCGTCTTTAGAGCCTGAAAGAAGGTTCGGTTCATTAATCATTACTGCAGAGAAGTAAATAGAATTATTTCCGATCTTTTAACACAGAACCCTAGTGAGAACACATTCACTACAAACGATAGCCCTCCTGCCGTGAGAGGCAGATTGAAACCAGCGAGCAATGATAATTCCGCTGTCGAGGGAGAGGCAGAGATTGACAAACCCTTTCAAGACCCGAAGGCTCTGGGGCTCTCCTTGAGATAATTAGGTCAAATCGAGCTGCTAACCAGACGGATCGTTTTCTGCAGTGGCGGCTGGTGAAGTTTGAGAGACGTGGGGCTAGCATGCGCGGGGGTGCTCTTTAAAGTGATGCAGCATTTTTTAGGAGGCAGGTTGCCATTCCCAGTGCATGTTTTATTTTAAAAGGGGGCATGTGGGCTCAGTTTTCCTGTTAGCATTAGGGCAGTAGGCCACTCAAAACGAGAACCTACATGCGGCAGTTCATTTTTTCATAAAAGAGCAGCGGGCCTAATAACTCAATCCACCACTAGAAACTAGAGGAAATGCTCCAGAATCCTCAGAGCACAAGAGTAATCCCATAACCGACAAATGTACAACAATATTAAGCACTAAACTACTACCTTTACTGTGGGTAACATGATACTCTGCAACCCCAGAGCTTTAACAACTCGTAAGGGGTACTAAAAGCTATATAAATGCAATTACAGTACAACTACTTTTCGTTATTAAGTGCTCTTAGCATGATGTGGTGATTCCACTCATTCACGGCAGAAGCAGGAAACATCCTCAATTATCAGAATTATCGAGAGCGATATTAGCGTATGTGGTATTACCACCAATATATTACAACATGGCAGCTGTAACTCCACCAGGAATAGTTCCACCAACAATAATCCTGCCAAGAGAAGCTTTACAGCACCCATTACATATCAGCAATTTTGATCTCACTGCCAATCTGTAACTCAGGCCCTATTTCTTGCATGCACTCCGACTACTTTTATTAGAATTAAATGACCTTTCTGTGTTGCAACCAATTATGACTCTCTGCAGCCATATTCACTGTGTAGAGGGATGTTTCAGAGATACTCACATGTCATGATATAAAATGGATGCATGCACGCAGATTCCAAGACAGGCAGGAAAGAAATTACATTTGTGAAAATCATGCAACATTACATTTCGTCATGTCATGCATGCCCAATGTAGCATTCCTATGATCCTTAATATATTTACTGCAAGCCAATACTGCTTTAATAAATATGCAAACATGACAACATTGTTGCTGACTTTTAACTTGCATTAATAAAGTGAGGTCAAACAATGGATGCTCAGGTTCTGTAAAAGGACCAATAGCCCCAAACTACAAAAAAATAACCATTGGTGTCTTATGTGCTGTCTTGAACCGTGAACAATTTGATGAATGTAATGCAGTTAAAGAAGTGCTTCATCTACCATTATGAATTTTACAGGTGTTGCAAAGATCTGAGTATTCACTCATACTCACTCACGGATTAATTTCATTCTTTATGATTCAAGCTACTGCCTTCTTAAAAGAAGTCAATGATTAAAGTCCCTACAGGTAGTATGGCACTAACAAAATGTATAACAGAAATATAGTGTCCTAAATACCATTTATAAAAGTATGTCCCATTGGAGGTGCTAATAAGAAATCTACACTTTACTAGATTATATTTTTGTATATTATAAAATATAACATGACAGACATTCTACTGACACGTACACATCTGGGTGCCATCAGCTTTTGGCTCAACCGTTTGTTACAGATCTCTATATAGCGCGAACTTGACCCGAGGATTTTGGGTATCAGAGCGCTTTACATTAGCACCTGTTGCGTTACACAAGGACACATTGATTTTTGGTAGGAAACCTGGCCTCCCCATTGAATGCACCCTGCCCTCGGAGCCATCTCAGTGGCTTGTTAGCTGCAGGGACGAAGTCAGGTCCCTGGTACCAGCTGTTGAAAGCAGAAGACAAATACAGCTCATTAAGGTCCCGCCAAGGCCGGACTAACAAAATCTGAGTTTTTGCCAATTATCTCCAACAGAGAACAGAGTCAGACTGAAGGAGTCCCTCACCTGATTACGGACAACTGGGCCCTCTTTGTCCACCTCAGCACAGGTGTTTGACTGTTTTTCTCCTGCCACCGCTCGAACTAGAAGTGTGCTAATTTGAAAAGTGGCTGCAACGTCCCTGGCAGCTCTCGTTAACGCGGGTAGAAGAATACTCAGGATTTTTCCAGCTGCAGTCGGACTTCTTACTCAGCACTCAGGATCACGGTGTCTGGGGCCTGAGGAGACCCAGGGAAGGGCCTTGGATGGGTAGAAAGAGGCGGATGTGAGAGGGGTGAGGTAGGCCATTGAAAGAGAGGTGCGCCTTCATAAGCGTGTGGCCAGAGCCTCCCACTGAAACACCGGAGCTGCAAATAAATGATGGCGGCCATTCACACGGTCCTGTAATAGCAACGCGGGAAGCAGACACCTCGAGTCTGCGCAGTGTGTCTTAAAAAGTCCTTATGACAAACTGCGCAGACTCGGCTTCCCACCTGCTGCCTCTACCACTCCTTTTCCCAGCTTATCAGAGGGCAGGACCCACCTCCCTGTGACGTGTTCAGAAAGGGTGGGGTGCCGTCCTCTCCACTCCCTGACTGACATGCAGCCCCTGGCGCTACAGGGCTTGAGCCTGAAGCGCCCGGGGCAAACTTTAGCCAAACGTCATTAGTGGGTGGAGACTGGTCCTCGAGGCTATGTCTTTGCCGAACTGATGACCTCACAGGCCTCAGGGCAGTGAGCTTGTCAGCCTGGCAAAGTAGACTCAGGGCCAAAACGAAAGGCATAGGCTTCGCTGCCAGGGTCACGTGACATGACACTCGTGATCACTTATCATTGCAGCTACAACAGCCCTGAGCCTGGTCCCAAGCAATTAGAGGTCTGCGTAATTAATTTTTTCTTTTACTGTTTATTAAAAGAATTTAGTTGTACTTTTGTAATAGCTGACCCAGGGGCTGAAAATAAAGGGGGCGGAGCCCCGACGCCCTCACGCAGAAACCGCCACTGGTTTTCTGTCTCCCTAAAATACGCCTGCTGGAGGTGATCTCTTATTATAAGAGTCAAGTACCTCAAGTATGAAACGTTATTCTAATCGGTTATGACAACAAAATATTTAGAACCTATATAATAAATTAAAAAAAATTAAGTGACTTCAAATATGCATGTTTAGTGGTTTACTGTCCGTACTACGCTGAAGTGATTTGGATTCTGGGTTCTTTTTCTTCACAATCGACTGAGGTCAAGTTTGTATGGTGTCATTGGGTTAGGTTCCACTGTAATGGATACTAATGTTTCGTGGCGGTTATTGTGAAAATGACAGTTGTGATCCTGTTAGTGGTCTGTGTGGTGTGTTATGTGTAGGAATGAGTGTGCTGATGGACTTTGCCATATCTCTCATTCCATTGGTTGAAGGGTTGCCCATCGTTTTGCCCCAGAACAATTTTGCCAGAGTGGCAGTTAGCAATAATCTAGTTTACCCCCCATGGGGCCTAGGTGGTTAGGGTACCCCTAACCTGCATCCTTATATTACTTTACATTTTTTACTTTAGGACAGCCTACTAATTCCTGAACTCCTGTAACGGCTATCAGCAAAACTTTTCTGATGTTGCAGGTAGCCAATCAGAGCACTCGCTCCCACTGAAGTCTGGATTCTGAGGGAGCAAGATGGCCCAAGGGAAATAACGCTCCCTGGACCAATCAGAAACTCTATTTCTAAACTGACACTCCCGCAAGAGTGTCTGGAGCTTCTTGCAGACCTACAGACCTAACCGTCCAAAAATATAAATATATTTAAACCTTAATTTCTCAAAAACTACTGAAATGAATTAGACCAAATCCCCAAAAGCTAAATCTGTGTACCATGGTCTAGCTTCCTGCTAAATTTAGTGTGATTCCATTCAATAATTCTTGCTGTAGCGTTGTCCAAAGAAGTAAATGGAAAATGCATGGGAATTTTGTGTATTGGGACCTCCCCCTTTTTTCTCAGCCCCCACTTGACAGATCACCCCAGAACATTCCGTGCACAAATAAGTCAATATGTAGCACCTGTTGGAAAAATGTCATGCAGATTTGTCTTATGAGGCCAAAGTTATTGGCAACACAAAAAAACTATTTTTTATGGAACAGCTGACCTAACTATAACTACCCAGTGGCAACTGCCAACGGGCTATCTATATATATATTACCTACCGGCAGTCGCCAGTAGGTAGTTATAGTTAGGACCTATTTTCCATAGGAAATCCACAACATTCTATTCCCAATAACTTTGGTGCCGATTGACGAACCTTCGCAAAATTTTAAAAACTTTTGGCCAGCTCCGGTCTGCTCCTATCCTGAAAGTCTCGGGATGATTTGTGTAGCGGGGGCCGAGAAAAAAAGGGGGTCCCAAAACATGTGTTCCCCATGCAATTTCCCATAGGACCTTTAGCCGCAGCTACAGCCTGAACTGCTGAACGGAATTACACCAATTTGGCAGAAAGGTAGTCCTCAGTTCAGACTCGTGCCTTTTGCTTAAATGGTGTAAATCCGTTCAGTAGTTCCTGAGAAGATCAAAAGTAAAATCACATATATATCTGGGCGGAGCCTAACCACACATCTCATTGTGAGATCTGATTGGCTGTCAGCACTTCATCCAAGAACTGTTGGCAGCCATCTTGGGACAAATATACATGATAGCACCTCATTAAAAAGCATTGTAGTTAATAGAAGGTTTTCAGACTTTAGTTACATTATAAATCATTTGTTGATGGTACCATACTCATTTTAGAAATTGTGGTATGTTCTAAGGTGATTTTACCATGTGAAAAAGCCTTCTGCTGGGATATCATGAATCATGTTTGAGAGAAAACTATTTCCTCATGCTTTTCCCACAGAGGTTTAGAAGGTGATCTATAAGTTAAACTGAGAGCATATTTTCTGTATATTCACATTATCTTTCTCAGTCATGTGAGAATGAAGTCTGACATTCTCAGTAAAACATGTACATCCAACAAGGGCAGAGGCTGTCAGTTGATTACTTTGTGTTCTACTGCAGCTTCCCAGAGCGTTCCAAAGAACAACTAGAGCGCTAACAGTCCTACTTATGACAAACGTATGGCACACCTGAAGCCATCTTGATTGGAATAAAGTGGTAACTCTTAAAACATTTAATTTAAAAAGGAACAAAATGAAGAGGTTCATTTTGCCATAGAAAGTATGATTAGTGCTGCAGAAAGAAAAATTAGGGCACATTTTGAGTGACTTCTCAAATCGTCTTCTATTTCATTAAACAATTCTGATATGCAGACTGAAACATGCACTTTCAATACAAGCAGCAGACTTCAATGGTGAGCAGTAGCTTTACTACAGTGATCTAATAAGCAACTAGAGTGCTAAAATTCTGAATGTATGGCAAATGTGTGACACATCTGAATGCCTTCTTGATGGAATCAAATTAAAAAACTGAAAGTATTCCTACTGAGGAGACCTTAGTAAATAAGGAAATTAGGAAACTTCATAACAAATAAGTCTCCCAAGATGGCCACCAGAGAAAAAAGAGCCCAAATGTAGCACAGATATCACCCAGATGTAGCCCAAGTATAGCCCAATGACAGAATGTCCAAGAGTGTTCCAAAGAACAACTAGAGCGCTAACAGTCTTCAAAAAGTATGGCACACCTGAAGACATCTTGATTGGAATAAAGTGGTAACACTTAAAACATTTAATTTGCAAAGGAACAAAATGAGGGGGTTCATTTTTGCCATAGAGATTTTGATTAGTGCTGCAGAAATAAAAATTAGGGCACATTTTGACTTCTCAAATCCTCTTCTATTTCATTAAAAAATTCTGATATGCAGACTGAAACATGCACTTTGAATACCAGCAGCAGACTTCCCTGGTGAACAGTAGCGTTACTACAGTGATCTAATGAGCAACTAGAGTGCTACCATTCAGAATTTATGGCAAATGTGTGACACATCTTAATGCCTTCTTGATGGAACCAAAGTAAACAAGCATTGAAAATGCAACAGGTCTTGCCCTCGTTTAAGTTAAAGCAATTCTGTTTGTAATTAGGTGGCTTTTTAGCTTTGCTTTTATTAGTGTTTTTCAAACTCTCATGTACATAACATGCATGCATAAATGTATATGTATATGTATGCTTGCATTTATATTTGTATTTATATAGATATGCAGATTATATATATGTTTATATATGTATGTATATATGTACACATACATATATATAAATGCATTAAATCGCTCCTGAGTTAGGCACCAGCCCAGCGCACACATGAACGGTGCTCGTCACGGCGGGGGTGCTCCCGCCTTCAAAATACAGCTCCACACTGCCAATCGGTAATCATACCGGAACACAGACGACAGCACTCACGGGGGAGAGTTCCAAGTGATGATTTATTAGGAACTCTGGGCGCTCATAACAGACGCGTTTCGGCAACTCGCCTTTCTCGATGTTAAGCTCGGAACGCCAATATCGCCATTGTTTTAAACTCATAGTTCGCGCTCATGCTAACAGTCAACATAGTAGAAAGACTAACAAAACCCTGTGATCAGGATGTTAATATTCCGCCATCTTAGAACGTACCAAATGGTAACATAAAGCATCACAATAAATGCAATTCACCAACAATGATAAAGCCCTGAATGGGCATACATTCTTATTGCGCGAAAACGAACATAATTTCTCAAGGAGAAAAACAAAAGGAAAACAATGGACAGCGGCTTTCAATCCTCGATACACAATAGTTAAAACAGTGCATAGAATAACATGACAAAAAAGGAGGAGAGAGAGAGGACTCAACGGATGCAAACGTCATATGCAGTAACAGACAGTAAATATACAGTAAAATATTTAATAAAATATTTCAATCTCCCAAATGTACCGCTAACTCCTCACTGCTGTTCAGACCAGACGGATTTTTACTTTGCAGATCGATAATGTACCGTGACTCAAGACGTCTAAGTCTTTGAATCCTATCACCTCCCCTAGGGTTGACAGGTACCTGATCCAGGCAAAAGTATGTTAACAAATCTCGATCTCTCTTGTGACATTGATTAAAAT
Source organism: Triturus cristatus (assembly GCF_964204655.1). Classification (NCBI taxonomy): domain Eukaryota; kingdom Metazoa; phylum Chordata; class Amphibia; order Caudata; family Salamandridae; genus Triturus; species Triturus cristatus. The sequence continues at coordinate 626,940,308 of NC_140593.1, forward strand.
GTCGAGCAACAGGATAGGACTCATCAAAGTTTGAAATAGCCCTCATATGCTCCAGGATCCGAATTTTGGCAGGATGAATAGTGCTGCCAATATAACGGAGTCCACAAGGACAGGTCAAACAGTATATAGTGTAGGGAGTGGTGCATGTTAGAAATTTGGTGATTTTCTTAGGTGTTGCCAAGCCTGGGACAGTGTATGATAAAGTCCTTTTACTTTTCTTGCAGGCCTTGCACTTACCACAGGGAAAAAAACCATTTAGAGCCCCAAATGGTGATTTCGGATCTACAGTAGGTTGATAGCTGTGCACCAGGGTGTCCCTAAGGGATCTGGCCTTCTTGAACGTGATCAGGGGGTTAGGAGGTAGGTCACTACCAATGGTGGTATCCGATAAAAGAATGGCCCAGTTCTTTTTTAGGATGCGTCTAAGATGACCTGCATCCTTCGAAAATGTAGTGATCATTCTAAATGTCCCAGTATTCTCCTCCTCCCTGTGTTTGTATTGGTTACTCAGGAGGTCAGTTCTACTAACACACTTGGCCTTGCTAAGGGCTCTGGTCAGAACATTCTCACTATACCCTCTTTGTCTAAAGCGGGCAAGGCTTTCATTAGCTGAAGATTCAAAATCTGTCTCCCTAGTATTGTTTCTTCTTAGACGTAACAGTTCCCCATAGGGAATACTGTCAATCAGTTTCTTGGGGTGACTGCTGGAAGAGTGTAGAATAGCATTCCCCGCCGTGGGTTTACGATATAATTTAGTATGTAATTTCCCTTCCGAAACAAATACACTGAGATCTAGGTAATTAACAGCCTCTGTGCTCACCTCCCCTGTAAACTTCAAATTGACATTGTTGACGTTTAGAATTTGTATGTATTCAGATGCCAATGCCGGGGAGCTCTTAAAAATTATGAAAAGGTCATCAATATAACGATGCCAAACCACAACCCTGTCTGTCCAAATTTTGTTGGTTTCGGCCCATGCCACCTGCTCCTCCTACCAGCCTACGAAAAGATTTGCATAGCTGGGGGCGAAGCAAGTGCCCATGGCCGTCCCCGAGACCTGTCTGTATAGCTGTTTCTGATAGATGAAAACATCCTCCTTTTTTGTCATGTTATTCTATGCACTGTTTTAACTATTGTGTATCGAGGATTGAAAGCCGCTGTCCATTGTTTTCCTTTTGTTTTTCTCCTTGAGAAATTATGTTCGTTTTCGTGCAATAAGAATGTATGCCCATTCAGGGCTTTATCATTGTTGGTGAATTGCATTTATTGTGATGCTTTATGTTACCATTTGGTACATTCTAAGATGGCGGAATATTAACATCCTGATCACAGGGTTTTGTTAGTCTTTCTACTATGTTGACTGTTAGCGTGAGCGCGAACTATGAGTTTAAAACAATGGCGATATTGGCGTTCCGAGCTTAACATCGAGAAAGGCGAGTTGCCGAAACGCGTCTGTTATGAGCGCCCAGAGTTCCTAATAAATCATCACTTGGAACTCTCCCCCGTGAGTGCTGTCGTCTGTGTTCCGGTATGATTACCGATTGGCAGCGTGGAGCTATATATATAAATGCATATGCATATATATGCATATATATATGTGTGCGTGTAGAGAGAGATAGAGAGAGGTAGAGGTGTAGAGGTAGAGAGGTAGAGGTAGAGGTAGAGAGGTAGAAAGGTAGAGAGTAGTAGAGAGAGAGGGAGAGAGAGGTAAGGAGGTAGAGAGTAGAGGATGAGTAATAGAGTAGACAGTAGAGAATGAGTAGTAGAGAGTAGTAGAGACTAGTAGAGAGAGTAGCAGAGAGTGAGTAGTAGAGAGTAGGAGAGTGAGTAGTAGAGAGTGAGTATTAGAGAGTGAGTAGTAGAGAGAGAGTAGTAGAGAGTGAGTAGTAGAGTGGGAAGTAGAGAGTGGGTAGTAGAGAGTGAGTAGTAGAGTGAGTAGTAGAGAGTAGTAGAGAGTGAGTGGCAGAGAGTGAGTAGCAGAGAGAGAGAGTAGTAGAGAGTGAGTAGTAGAGAGTGAGTAGTAGAGTGAGTAGTAGAGTGAGTAGTAGAGAGTGAGTAGCAGAGAGTAGTAGAGGGTAGTAGAGAGAGAGTAGTAGAGAGTGAGTAGTAGAGAGTAGTAGAGAGTGAGTAGTAGAGAGTAGTAGAGAGAGAGTAGCAGAAAGTGAGAAGTAGAGAGTAGTAGAGTGAGTAGCAAAGAGTGAGTAGTAGAGAGAGAGTAGTAGAGAGTAGTAGAGTAGTAGAGAGTGAGTAGTAGAGAGTGATTAGTAGAGAGTAGTGGAGTACTAGAGAGAGAGTAGTAGAGTGTAGTAGAGAGTGAGTAGTAGAGTAGTAGAGTAAGTACTAGAGAGTAGTAGAGAGCGAGTATTAGAGCAAGTAGTAGAGAGTGTGTAGTAGAGAGTGAGTAGTAGAGCGAGTAGTAGAGGGTGAGAAGTAGAGAGAGTAGGAGAGAGTAGTAGAAAGTGAGTAGTAGAGTGAGTAGAAGAAAGTAGTTGGATGCGAGTAGTAGAGAGTGAGTAGTGGAGAGTGAGCAGTAGAGAGTAGTAGAGAGTGAGTAGTAGAGAGTGAGTAGTAGAGAATGAGTAGTAGCGAGTAGTAGAGAGTGAGTAGCAGAGAGTAGTAGAGAGCAAGTAGTAGAGAGTGAGTAGTACAGAGTAGTAGAGTGAGTAGTAGAGAGTGAGTAGTAGAGAGAGAGAGTAGTAGAGAGTGAGGAGTAGAGTAGTAGAGAGTGAGTAGTAGAGAGTAGTAGAGTGAGTATTAGAGAATAGTAGAGAGTGAGTAGTAGAGAGAGTAGTAGAGAGTAGTAGAGTAGTAAAGAGTGAGTAGTAGAGAGTAAGTAGTAGAGAGTGAGTAGTAGAGAGTAGTAGAGAGCAAGTAGTAGAGAGTGAGTAGTGGAGAGTGAGTAGTAAAGAGTAGTAGAGAGCGAGTAGTAGAGAGTGAGTAGTAGAGAGTGAATAGTAGAGAGTGAGTAGTAGAGAGTAGTAGAGTGAGCAGTAGAGAGTGCGTAGTAGAGAGAGAGTAGTAGAGAGTAGTAGAGAGTGAGTAGTAGAGTAGTAGAGAGTGAGTGGTAGAGAGTGAATAGTAGTGAGTAGTAGAGAGAGAGTAGTAGAGAGTAGTAGAGTGAGTAGTAGAGAGTGAGTAGTAGAGAGTGAATAGTAGTGAGTAGTAGAGAGAGAGTAGTAGAGAGTAGTAAAGAGTGAGTAGTAGAGAGTGAGTAGTAGAGAGTAGTAGAGAGTGAGTAGTAGAGTGAGTAGTAGATAGTAGAGTAGTAGAGAGTGAGTAGTAGAGAGAGAGTAGTAGAGAGCGAGTGGTAGAGAGTAGGAGAGAGTAGTAGAGTGAGTCGTACAGAGTAGTAGAGAGTGAATAGTTGAGAGTGAATAGTAGAGAGAAGTAGAGAGTGAGTAGTAGATAGAGAGTAGCAGAGAGAGAGTAGTAGCGAGCAGTAGAGAGTGAGTAGTGGGGAGTAGTAGAGAGTGAGTAGTAGAGAGAGAGTAGTAGAGAGTAGTAGAGAGTGAGTACCAGAGAGTAGAGAGTAGTCAGTCAGTGTCAGTCAGTGTCATTCAGTCCGTGTCAGTCAGTCAGTGTCAGTGTCAGTCAGTCAGTGTCAGTCAGTCAGTGTAAGTCAGTCAGTCAGTGTCAGTCAATCAGTGTCAATCAATCAGTGTCCGTCAGTCAGTCAGTGTCAGTCAATCAGTGTCATTCAGTGTCAGTCAGTGTCAGTCAGTCAGCGTCAGTCAGTCAGTGTCAGTCAGTCGGTGTCAGTCATTCTCAGTCAGTCAGTTTCAGTCAATCAGTGTCAGTGTCAGTCAGTGTCAGTCAATCAGTGTCAGTCAGTGTCAGTTAGTCAGTGTCAGTCAGTCAGTGTCAGCTAGAGCAGCTCTGCTGACCTGGTTCTCTGTCTCTATAGCAGCTCTGCTGACCTGGTTCTCTCCCTCTAAAGCAGCTCTCCTGACCTGGTTTCTCTGGCTCTACAGCAGGTCTGCTGACCTGGTTCTCTGGCTCTAGAGCAGCTCTGATGACCTAGTTCTTAGGCTACAGAGCAGCACTGCTGATCTGGTTCTCTGGCTCTACAACAGTTCTGCTGATCTGGTTCTCTCTGTCTAAAGCAGCTCTGCTTACCTGGTTTCTCTGCTTCTACAGCAGCTCTGCTGACCTGGTTCTCTCCCTCTAAAGCAGCTCTGCTTACCTGGTTTCTCTGCTTCTACAGCAGCTCTGCTGACCTGGTTCTCTGGCTCTATAACAGCTCTGCTGACCTCGTTCTCTGGCTCTAAAGCAGCTCTGCTGACCCGGTTCTATGGCTCTAAAGTAGTTCTGCTGACCTGGTCCCTTGGTTCTAAAGCAGCTCTGCTGACCTGGTTCTCTCCCTCTAAAGCAGCTCTGCTGACCTGGTTCTCTCGCTCTAAAGCAGCTCTACTGACCTGTTTTCTCTGGCTCTACACCAGCTCTGCTGACCTGATTCTCTGGCTCTAAACCAGCTCTGCTAACCTAGTTCTATGGCTCTAAAGCAGCTCTGCTGACCTGGTTCTCTGGCTCTAGAGCAGCTCTGCTGACCTGGTTCTCTGGCTCTAAAGCAGCTCTGCTGACCTGGTTCTCTCCCTCTAAATCAGCTCTACTGACCTGGTTCTCTGCCTCTAGAGCAGCTCTGCTGACCTGGTTCTATGGCTCTAAAGCAGCTCTGCTGACCTGGTTCTCTGGCTCTAGAGCAGCTCTGCTGACCTGGTTCTCTGGCTCTAAAGCAGCTCTGCTGACCTGGTTCTCTCCCTCTAAAGCAGCTCTGCTGACCTGGTTTCTCTGGTTCTAGAGCTGCTCTGCTGACCTGCATCTTATGTTCTAGAGCAGCTCTGCTGACCTGGTTCTCTGGCTTTACAACGGCTCTGCTGACCTGGTTTCTCTTGCTCTACAGCAGCTCTGCTAACCTGGTTCTCTGCACTCATGATGCACGCACCCGACTTCGCGAAAATATATTTGAAAATAATATAAGTTTAGTACAAGTACAAATATATTATTTTTATGAATATCTTAGATAATCTCTTGCCCTAATATGTATATTAAAGACACATACATATCATTTTGGAACATACATTTTTTTTGCGGGAGTCACGCACCTAGAGCGCCCGAGCACGTATAGGACGTCACGCGAGACCCGCAACCGTGCAAGCATCTCGTACCGGAATGCGCATGTGTCGCAAATGCACGGGATCAGGAGTCGCGGACTGGTCGCATACCAATCGCGCACATCACGTAATATTAAATGTATATGATGTAACTGAAAAACACGCAGCCGTCACACACCGTACGCGGATCCTTCCCGACTTTTCTAAAATGGCGGCTAGAATGCCCGCACCCACCATGATGTGTACGCTTTGAGTGCGCGACTCCAAAAAATGTTTTTTTAAGAAAATAATATAAATATATTAAAATAAAAAATGAAAATACGAAAATGAATCAATATTTCAGTTTGAATTTTTTTTAACGTTTTTTTTTTAATTTTCAGAAAAATATATAATGTTATTTAATGAATAAAAATGTATAAATAAACAGTTAAAATACTGTAGAAAATCAGTACAAAAAAATAGGTATAACTACTATCACACTTAAAAATTAGCATCAGCATTAGACTTCTCAAATAACATCACTGATGACATCATCCAGTGAATGTGTGTTTTTCTGAAAATTAAATATGTTTTATATATGTATATCTCAAGGTCGATGGAAGAATAAATGGGTATATAAGTGTCTAAATGGATGATTTGTTTTTGAAAAATTGATTGTATAACTGACTGACTAAGTGTATCTTAGTGAATACATGGCTTAGTGAGTAATGTTTAACCCTTTCGCTGCGGCGGGAATTCCGCCGCAGCGCTGGGGGGGGTTTGGGGGCAGCGCGGTGGCGCGGTGCTCATGGCGGAACCGCTCCTTCATGAGCCACGGTTGAGCTGTGCTCATGACGGAGTGGTTCCGTCATGACTCCGCCCACTGTGCTAATCGCCAGCACAGGCGGAGAATTAGCACCGCGTGGGCGGCGCGGCCGCCAACGGCCACATCATGACGGAACCACTCCGTCATGAGCACATGGCGACCATGGCTCATGACGGAGTGGTTCCGTCATGAGTGGGGAAGGGGTTAAATATGTAAATATCTGTATCAGTCTCTCACTTTGTGTATAACATAAACAGGTGTATTTGTAAAGCGCATGATTACCCATAGGTGTCCTGGCGCTGAATAACAGATGTTTATTGTTACCAACTCAATGGTACTCATGGGTAAGTTGGCAAGCCACGACCACGCAGAAAATACCGCAAACGGGCGGGAAAAAAACTTCCGCATCTACGCGATATTTCCGCGTGTTTGCGGAGATTTTTAACATTTTCGCGATAATTTGCAAAAGTGATTTTTTTTTTTTTGTTTTTTTTTTTGTTGTAAGACATTTATTATGAACAAATGCAACAGATGGTGTACACTGCGTCACGCCAACAACCCGGAGGCAGGCCGCTATTAAGTAGGTTATACAGAGATTACATATAAATATCTCTAAGGCCCACATCCGGTCGGTGGTTCATTCGGAGGTAAACTTAAGATACAATAAAATCTTCAGCGTGTACTGTGCATCTCTAGCGAGTAAGCGGTCTTACTTTTATTCCCAGTGCTGCTGACAATTGAAAAATGTCGAAAATCAGTGAAGCCGCCCACGAATAAGCAGCAGTCAGCCACCCGCTGCAGCAGCCGATAAAAAGGAGGCGTCGGTCAGCACCAAGTTTCTCCCAACAGGACCCCCCAACAAGCTAAACCAAAAACGTCAAACATAGGTGCAAGTATTCAAACACAGCATTTATACCCCATTCCAGTTCACAAAGGGGTCGCGCGGGCCCGCCACAGGTGTTTCAGATAGAGGGCCAGCCCTGTTCAGGGCGGGCTCGGAAAGGTATCTTGGCCATGTACGAAGTAGCGAAGGACGGGTGGGGTGGGGGGGAGGGGCAGTGAAGTATCCACAATTGGACCAGAAGGGCGGGAGGGGGGGGGGGGCAGGGGACTCAATCCGGGTCAGTGGAGGCAGTAAACGCAAAACTTACGTCTGGGCAGTTCCTGGCAGTGTAAGCGCGGGGCAACGGGATGCAAAAGTGAATTTAGCAAATTCCGCCCACCCCTAATATAAGTGAGTATATGTGAGAATGAGAGATTGGAAGAGTTCCTGTATGAATAAGTTTGTGTTTCTATAAGTGATTGTTTAAAAGACTAAGTATCTGTAAGTTTCTGTAGAAGTAAGTGTGGTGGTGTGTGTATAACTGTATATGCAAATAAATGGATGTTTGATTCTTTATTAGCATGAGTGACTATGTGTGTGAGTAACTCTATGGATGAGTGGCGTTGTGTAACAGGATGTATAGGTATATGAGTACATATGATGAGTGAGTACATGTATGAGTGACTGTATAGGACTGTTGGTGAATGAGTGGATGTGGATCTTAGAATTACTGAATAGGCTGGTGTAACTGGTATTGATATGTCCATTGTTTTAAAAATTTTAGTTTCTCTTTTTGAATGTGTGTATCAAAGGTTATATTAGGGTGAGAGGAGGTCTGCCACTCTATCACAAGGATGATGTCATCAGGGATGTCATCAGTGATGTCATTTGAGATGTCATCAGTGATGTCATGAGTGATGTCACTGACCATGTCATGAGTGATGTAATATGTAACTTCTTCAGCAGTGCATTGAGGGTGCGCGAGTTATAGTTAGCTGAACTAACTATAACGGGGGAATTTCAATGGTTTTGTATGAGTGAAAAGTCCAGCTAACTATAATGCCCCTGAAACCTATGTTTTTTTCAGTGAATTTCTAAGGTTTTTAAAATGCTAATTCCTAACTATAACGTGCCTGAAACCTATGGTTTTTTCAGTGAATTTCACAGGTTTTTTAAATACTAATTTCTAACTATGCCTACAGAGACAGGACATGTGAAGAAAGAAGAAAAAACGCTCAGAAAGAAAAAAAGAAATGCAGAAAGAAGCAACAGAAGTGCTCAAAGACGAAGAAAAGTGCAGGAAGAAGGATAACGTGCAGAAAGAACAAACAGAAGAGCAGAAAGAAGCCTTGTTGCAAAATCATCCTGTACCCTCAACTTTTTCAGACGGATACTGGTGGTAACTGAGTCTGACTAACCAGTCCTAGAGCCAGTGCTATGTTAAAAGACACTTAGAATACAGTGAAAACACCTACATACACTAGGGAACACGATGCGTTGGGGTCCTCCTGTGATTAGCATGACATCCTCTGTAAGCCCCTAGTATATAATAGGGCAGGGGGATTTAAACTACCTCCTAAAACGCACCACAGGGCGTGTTTGCACACGTCCTCTCAGGCCCCGTCCCCTCCCTTCCCCATTGTGTAAACACACACTGTGGCCGTTTTAAGCTGGGAGATTAAGTCCCCTTGAATCCTGAGGGTCCCTAGGGTCCAACTAGACCACTAGGTACCTCCAGTAAGCGCCACAGATCTGCGTTGCAGAGAGATGTAAAAAGGGGCACGGCCTAGACCCCCTCTCTGCAACGCAGCGCAGTGGCGCTTACTGGAAGCACCTGGTGGGCTAGTTGGCGGCCAGGGTCCCTCAGATTGAAGGTGAATTATTTCCCCAACTTAAAACGCGCCAGAGGGCGTGTTTGCACGCGTTAACTCAGGCCCTGTCCCCTCCCTTCACCACTGTGTAAACACGCCCTGTGGACGTTTTAACTTGGGAGATTAAGTCCCCTTGAATCCTGAGGGTCCCTAGGGGCAAAATAGCCCACTAGGTACGTCCAGTAAGCGCCATTGCAGAGAGGTGTAAAAAGGAGCACGGCCTGCACCACCTCTCTGCAATGCAGCGCAGTGGCGCTTACTGGAAGCACTTGGTGGGCTAGTTGGCCCCCAGGGTCCCTCAGGATTGAAAGGGAATTATTTCCCCAACTTAAAATGCGCCACAAGGCGTGTTTGCACACAACACCTCAGGCCCCGTCCCCTCCCTTCACCACTGTGTAAACGCGCCCTGTGGCCGTTCTAAGTTGAGAGATTTAGTCCCCTTGAATCCTAAGGGTCCCTAGGGTCAAACTAGCCCACTAGGTACCACCAGTAAGCGCCACAGAGCTGCGTTGCAGAGAGGTGTAAAAAGGGGCATGGCCTCAGAACACCTGTCTGCAACGCACCTCCCTGGCGCATACTGGAGATACCTGTTGGGCTAGTTGGCCTTCAGGGACCCTCAGTATTGAAGGGGAATTAATTCCCCAACTTACAACTCGCTGGGGGGGCGTTTGCAGAGTGCTGCAAGGAGGGAGCGTGGCCTCCGGTTCGATGCCGGTCTTTTATTTTTTTATTTTTTTTAAGAAGGGGGCTGTGTGGTCCCCATTCTTTTTCTAATTTACTGGCCCTGGGGACCCCATCCCCCATGGCCTGCCCCCTATTTATTTATTTTTTAAATGTGGTAGGGGGCCGCGAGGACCCCCTCCCAAGGTCTTATTCGGCCGTGGGGACCCCAACCCCCGGGGCATGGCCTTTTAAAAAAAAGAAATTATTTAGGAGGGGGGCTGCGTTGCCCCCCTCCTCAGGCCACTTATGGCCTCGGGGACCTCATCCCCCGGGGTCGGCATTTGTTTTTTTAAATTATTCAAAAAAATATATATTTATAGAAACACCTAGGACATGCTGGACAAACCATATGTACCTATCACCATGACGATTTGTGTGATATTCATTAAAAGGTGACTATGCATACAATGAATCCACGTGGAATGTATTTACACCGCTAGTGAAGCTCTAACGTATCTGACGCCCTACCGTGCCTAATCCCGGCGCCCCCGGTGGTGGGTACTATCCGAAGTTGACACCATTGTCGTTTATTTATACAAACATGGGTAGCTATTGACGGGCACATTTAATACACGCGCACACCAAGCCATTCAAAGGGGATTCGACAAAAATTTGACCAAAGCTATGCAAGAAACCACCCTCATGGTTAATAAAACACACATCCACCGCCGGATGTGTAATACTTTTTATTTTACTCTCTGGAAAGGGAGACAAACCTCACTTGAGAGTCACAGCGTGCTCCTGGCTGAACCCAATGCAGTGTAACACCCACCAGTGCCCGCCGAGTGCCACACACCTCTGTGTTGTATTCCACCAGCTAGTGCATATGCTATGACACTCTCTAGCCCATGTGCACTGTAACACCACACCGTGAATATGTCATGCCACACTTGCCTTCGCACGGGTTATATTGCCCCATCTAACGTGCCTTCCTCGATGCCTATGTTATAACGCACAGCGCTATGCCATACATATTACAATCTGGGATCCATATCTTTGTCACAGTGCATATGCAACGTTACACTCCCCAGCACATATTTTATTTTACAACTTTAGAGACTAGTTAGGTTACACAACACTGCCCTGTGCATATTACACTCCAAGGCACATATCGCATAGCACTAAGGGTGTGCGTAGTGCTCCGCTCTGCCCGCGGAGTGTGCGTAGTGCTGCCTGCTTCGTGGTGCACGAAGTAGGCATAGCAGGCAGCGCTACGCACACGCCACGGCGGAGCAGAGTTGCCCGCCACCCGCCTCCTGCCCGCCCTCATTTTAAAATAACTTAAAGTGGTTAAAAGTAAGAAAATGTCTTACCTGAGGTGCGGCGTCCCGGGGCTCCCTCTTCCTGCTTCAGCAGCAACTTCTTCCTCACAAATGCGCATGCACGGGCCTCCGATGTCTTGTGCATGCCCCTGCTGCATCCTTTTTGCCCACCATGTTCCATGGGCCTGACACTCCTATCTACTCTGAGTGTTCTGTTGAGCTGCCACTCCCCTCCCACCTGCCTAGCATTCTCATATGACTGTAACCTGTCCATGCCACCTCCACCCTGCCTGTCCACATGCCATGCCCCTATCCCCTTCCTCCTGTCCTCCATGGTCCATTTTACTGCCACACCCTTCTGCCCTCCGTGGTCTGTTGTGCTGCAACTGCTCCTCCTGCCTGCCCCACGCGGTCTGTTGTGAGGTCCCTTCCCCCTGAACTCTCTTGTCTGTGCCCAGGTCCTGACCCTCCATTCTATCCTCCATGGTCCTTTGTGCATGTTCTGCACCCTCCTTCTTGCCCATCATAGCCATTGTGCTGCCACTAACCCTCCCGCTTCCAATGCATGGTCTTCTGTGCTGCCACAGCCCCTCCCACTTACCCTGTGTGGTCAGCTAGTTGCCCCTGACACCCTCCCACCTTCCCTCCATGGTCTGTGTGTATGCCATCATAGTCTCACTGTTGCTCTCCATGGTGTGTCTTGCTTCTAGTGCCCATCATGCCTGACCTCCATGGTCATCTTGCTAATTCTGCCCTGCCCCCTTGCCCCCAGCCCTCTGTTTCCATGTGCAGACCCTATTCCCTCCCTCCTGGCTTTTCTGTTTCATTGTAATGCCCCTGATCCGTCCCTCCTGCCCTTTATGGTCTGTTATGCTGCAGCTTCAGCTAGCTACCATTGCCTCTCTCCCCTCTGTTCTCTGTTGTCCATGTGCATAGTCCTGTCCCTATTGCTTTCTATGGATTGTTGTGCTGCACTCCCGTCCTGCATGCCCTGTGTTGTGTATTGTGCTGCTGCAAACCCTGATGCCTGCCCTTTGGGGTCAGTTTGGTGCACCTCTCCATGTCCCCCCTGTCCTCTGTTATCTGAGTCCATGTCCCTACCCCAATTCCTCCAGCCTTCCATGATCCAATGTACCATACTTGCAAACATTTTGAACTTGGTAAGAGGGAGATTTTAAAAAAAACTGGGGTACTGATTTTCCCCTTTGAGTTACATTGAAAAAGAGGAGATTGTAGACAGGAGACAGATCAAATAAAGCCCATATGAGCTTAAAAACATTGGACGTTTCCTGGCTGAATCGGGTCTGTTGGCATGTATGGTTGTACTACCACTGCCTCTTCCTTCTGCCCACAATGGTCTATTATATTGCCACAGCCTCTCTTGCCAGTCCTCTATTGTTGGTTTGTTGCCCCTGCCCCCCTTTCCACTGCCCTCCATAGTCTGTTGTGCTGCCACTGCCCTTCCTGCCTGCCCAGTGTGGTCAAATTGTTGCATCTGCACTCTCCTACCTGCCTTCAATTTTCAGAGTCCGTTCCCCTGGCCTCTGCCTCTCAACAGTATCCGAATGAACAACTAGATTGCTAACATTCTATATTGATTACAAAAGTGTGGAACGCCTGACGTCATCTTGATGTAATCAAAACTGTAATACCTAGAGCATTTCCTTTATAAATTACATATATGAGAGGGTCTTATTTGCATCAAAATTACGGTTAGTGCTCTAAAAAACTAAAATGAGGACATATTTTCTGAGTTTTCAAATAGTGACAAAGCACTTTTAAATTATTTGTTATCTTTATGTTTTAGTATCCAGTTGACCACTTGATTACATGTTGCATTTAGGGGAGAGGATATGGTGTTACTTCCAAGCTGCAGACTTTGCAACTGGGGAACCAGGTTGGAGTTTCTGCTTCAGCTCGACATTCTGTGAAGTCACTTAATCTCCCCATGTCTACAACCAAAATTAATTTGTTCTTGTGTGATGTAACCAATGCTCATGAAAAGCACTCCAATACCTGACAAGTCTGCACTATATAAAACTGCAAAAACACAAAAAATAAGTGTGTTGCACACTTCTGTCATTAGGCTACATGTGGGCTACATCTGGGTGATATTTGTGCTGCATTTGGGCTCTTGTGTCTCTGGTGGCCATCTTGGGAGATTTATTTGTTATGAAGTTTACTAATTTCCTCATTTACTGCGGTCTCCTCAGTAGGAAATATTTTCAGTTTTTTACTTTGATTCCATCAAGAAGATATTCAGATGTGTCACACATCTGCCATAAATTCTGAATGTTAGCACCCTAGTTGCTCATTAGATCACTGTAGTAAAGCTACTACTCACCAGGAAAGTCTGCTGCTGGTATTCAAAGTGCATGTTTCAGTCTGCATGTCAGATTTTTTTTATGAAATAGAAGAGGATTTGAGAAGTCAAAATGGGCCCTAATTTTTCTTTCTGCAGCACTAATCATAATTTCTATGGCAAAATGAACCCCCTCATCATGTTCCTTTGCAAATTAAATGTTTTAACTGTTACCACTTATTCCAATCAAGATGGCTTCCGGTGTGCCATACTTTTGTCATAAGTAAGACTGTCAGCGCTCTAGTTGTTCGTTAGAACACTCTGGGACATTCTGTCATTGGGCTATACTTGGGCAACATCTGGGTGATATTTGTGCTACATTTGGGCTCTTTTGTCTCTGGTGGCCATCTTGGGAGACTTATTTGTTATGAAGTTTCATAATTTCCTCATTTACTACAGTCTCCTCAGTAGGAAATACTTTAAGTTTATTACTTTGATTCCATCAAGAAGGCATTCAGATGTGTCACACATTTGCCATAAATTCTGAGTGTTAGCACTCTAGTTGCTCATTAGATCACTGTAGTAAAGCTACTGCTCACCAGGGAAGTCTGCTGCTGGTATTGAAAGTGCATGTTTCAGTCTGCATGTCAGAATTGTTTCATGAAATAGAAGAGGATTTGAGAAGTCACTCAAAATGTGCCCTAATTTTTCATTCTGCAGGCACTAAACATACTTTCTATGGCTAAATGAACCCCCTCATTTTCTTCCTTTTTAAATTAAATGTTTTAAGAGTTACCACTTTATTCCAATCAAGATGGCTTCAGGTGTGCAATAGGTTTGTCATAAGTAGGACTGTTAGCGCTCTAGTTGTTCTTTAGAACACTCTGGGAAGCTGCAGTAGAACACAAAGGAATCAACTGACAGTCTCTGACCTTGTTGGATGTACATGTTTTACCGAGAATGTCAGCCTTCATTCTCACATGACTGAGAAAGATAATGTGAATTTACAGAAAATATGCTCTCAGTTTAGCTTATAGATCACCTTCCAAACCTCTGTGGGAAAAGCATGAGAAAATAGTTTTCTCTCAAACATGATGCATGTTATCACAGCAGAAGGCTTTTTCACATGGCAAAATCACCTTAGAACACACCACAATTCCTAAAATTAGTATGGTACCATCAACAAATGATTTATAATGTAAATAAAGTGTTAAAACCTTCTAGTAACTGCAATGCTTTTTAAAGAGGTGCTATCATGTATATTGGTCCCAAGATGGCTGCCAACACTTCTTGGATGAAGTGCTGACAGCCAATCAGATCTCACGATGAGATGTGTGGTTAGGCTCCGCCCAGATATATATGTGATTTTGATTTTGATTTTCTCAGGAACTACTGAACAGATTTACACCATTTAAGCAAAAGGCACAACTCTGAACCAAGGTGTACCTTTCTGCCAAATTTGGTGTAATTACATTCAGCAATTCAGGCTGTAGCTGCGACTAACGGTCCCTATGGAAAATTGCATGGGGAAAACATGTTTTGGGACCCCCCTTTTTTCTCGGCCCCCGCTTGACAAATCACCCCGAGACTTTCAGGATATGAGTGGACCGGAGCGGGCCACGAGTTTTGAAACTTTCGCGACAATTCGTCAACTGGTGCAAAAGTTATTCCAAATAGAATGTTGCGGATTTCCTATGGATACTAGGTCCTAACTATAACTACCTACTGCCGACCACCAGTAGGTAGTTATAGTTAGGACCTAGGTCTCGCCCTCGTTTACGTTAAAGCAATTCTGTTTGTAATTAGGTGGATTTTTAGCTTTGCTTTTATTAGTGTTTTTCAAACTTTCATGTACATAACATGTATATGTATGCATGAATTTATATTTGCATTTATATAGATATGCAGATTATATATATGTTCATATATGTATGTGTATATATATACACATACATATATATAAATGCTTATGCATATATATGCATATATATGTGCATATGTGTGCGTGTAGAGAGAGGTAGAGGTGTAGAGGTAGAGAGGTAGAGGTAGAGAGGTAGAGGTAGAGAGGTAGAGAGGAAGAGAGTAGTAGAGAGAGAGATAGAGAGAGGTAGAGAGTAGAAGATGAGTAATAGAGAGTAGAGAGTAGAGAGTGAGTAGTAGAGAGTAGTAAAGAGTAGTAGAGAGAGTAGCAGAGAGTGAGTAGTAGAGAGCAGTAGAGTGAGTAGTAGAGATTTAGTAGTAGAGAGTGAGTAGTAGAGAGTGAGTAGTAGAGAGTGGGTAGTAGAGAGTGAGTAGTAGAGAGTAGCTAAGAGAAGTAGTAGAGAGTGAGTAGTAGAGTGAGTAGTAGAGAGTAGTAGAGAGTGAGTAGCAGAGAGAGAGTAGTAGAGAGTTGTAGAGAGTGAGTAGTAGAGAGAGAGTAGAAGAGAGTGAGTAGTAGAGAGTGAGTTGTAGAGAGTGAATAGTGGAGTAGTAGAGAGTGAGTAGTAGAGAGTAGTAGAGTGAGTAGTAGAGTGAGTAGTAGGGAGTAGTAGAGTGTGAGTAGTAGAGAGTGAGTAGTAGAGTGAGTAGTACAGAGCGAGTAATAGAGAGGAAGTAGTAGAGAGTGAGTAGTAGAGAGTAGTAGAGAGTGAGTAGTAGAGAGAGTAGTAGAGAGTAGTAGAGAGTAGTAGAGTAGTAGAGAGTGAGTAGTAGAGAGTGAGTAGTAGAGAGAGTAGTATAGAGTAGTAGAATAGTAGACAGTGAGTAGTAGAGTGAGTAATAGAGAGTGAGTAGTAGAGAGTAGTAGAGAGCGAGTAGTAGACAGTGAGTAGTAGAGAGCAAGTAGTAGAGAGCGAGTAGTAGAGAGTAGTGGCGAGTGAGTAACAGAGAGTAGTAGCAAGTGAGTAGTAGAGAGTGAGTAGTAGAGAGAGAGTAGTAGAGAGTAGTAGAGAGTGAGTAGTAGAAAGTGAACAGTAGAGAGTAGGAGAGAGTGAGTTGTAGAGAGAGAGTAGTAGATAGCAGTAGAGAGTGAGTAGTAGAGAGTGAGTAGTAGAGAGTAGTAGAGAGTGAGTAGTAGAGAGTAGTAGAGAGTGAGTAGTAGAGAGTGAGTAGCAGAGAGAGAGTAGTAGAGAGTAGTAGAGAGTGAGTAGTAGAGAGTAGTCAGTCAGTGTCAGTAAGTTTTAGTCAGTGTCAGTCAGTGTCAGTCAGTCAGTGTCAGAGTCAGTCAGTGTCAGTCAGTCAGTCAGTCAGTCAGTGTCAGTCAATCAGTGTCAGTCAGTCAGTATCAGTTAGTCAGTGTCAGTCAATCAGTGTCAGTCAGTGTCAGTCAGTCAGTCAGTCAGTGTCAGTAAGTCAGTGTCAGTCAATTAGTGTCAGTCAGTGTCAGTCAATCAGTGTCAGTCAGTCAGTGTCTGTCAATCAGTGTCAGTCAGTGTCAGTGTCAGTGTCAGTCAGTGTCAGTGTCAGTCAATCAGTGTCAGTCAGTGTCAGTCAGTCAGTGTCAGCTAGACCAGCTCTGCTGACCTGGTTCTCTGGCTTTAAAGCAGCTCTGCTGACCTGGTTTCTCTGGCTCTAGAGCAGATCTGCTGACCTTGTTCTTAGGCTACAGAGCAGTTCTGCTGATCTGGTTCTCTGGCTCTACAACAGCTCTGCTTACCTGGTTCTTTGGCTCTAAAGCAGCTCTGCTGACCCGGTTCTATGGCTCTAAAGCAGTTCTGCTGACATGGTTCTCTGGCTCTAGAGCAGCTCTGCTGACCTAGTTCTCTCCCTCTAAAGCAGCTCTACTGACCTGGTTTCTTTCGCTCTACAGCAGCTCTGCTGACCTGGTTCTCTGGCTCAAGAGCAGCTCTGCTGACCTGGTTCTTAGGCTCTAAAGCAGCTCTGCTGACCTAGTTCTCTGGCTCTAAAGCAGTTATGCTGACCTGGTTCTATGGCTCTAAAGCCGCTCTGCTGACTTGGTTCTCTGGCTCTAGAGCAGCTCTGCTGACCTGGTTCTCTGGCTCTAAAGCAGCTCTGTTGACCCGGTTCTCTGGCTCTACAGCAGCTCTGCTGACCTGGTTCTCTGGCTTTAGAGCAGCTCTGCTGATCTAGTTCTTAGGCTCTTGAGCATCTCTGCTGACCTGGTTCTCTAGCTCTACAACAGCTCTGCTGACCTGGTTCTCTGGTTCTAAAGCAGTTCTGCTGACTTGGTTCTCTCCCTCTAAAGCAGCTCGGCTGACCTGGTTTCTCTGGCTCTACAGCAGCTCTGCTGACCTGGTTCTCGTCCTCTAGAGCAGCTCTGCTGACCTGGGTCTCTGGCTCTAGAGCACCTCTGCTGACCTGGGTCTGTGGTTCTAGACCAGCTCTGCTGACCTGCTTCTTAGGCTCTAGAGCAGCTCTGCTGACCTGATTCTCTGGCTCTACAACGGCTCTGCTGACCTGGTTTCTCTGGCCCTACAGCAGCTCTGCTGACCTGGTTATCTGCGCTCACGATGCACGCACACGACTTCGTGAAAATAGATTTAAAAATAATATACGTTTATTATACGTACAAATATATTATTTTTATGAATATCTTAGATAATCTCTTGCCCTAATATGTATATTAAAGACACATACATATCATTTTGGAACATACCATTTTTTGGCGGGAGTCGCACACCCATAGCACCCCAGCACGTATATGACGTCACGTGGGACCTGCCAACGCACAAGTATCTCGTACCGTAATGCACATGTGTCACGAATGCGCGGGAGCAGGAGTCGCGGACTGGTCGCATACCAATCACGCACATCACGTAATATTAAATGTATATGATGTAACTGAAAAACACGCAGCCATCGCACACCGTACGCGGATCCTTCACGACTTTTCTAAAATGGTGGCTAGAATCCACGCACCCAACGTGATGTGTACGCTTTGAGTGTGCGACTCCGAAAAAAATTGGATTTATTTTAAAGAAGATAATACAAATATATTAAAATAAAGAATGAAAACAAAAAGATGTATCAATATTTCAGTTTGAATTTTTTTAAACATTTTTTTTGGCAATTTTCAGAAAAATATATAATGTTATTTTATGAATAAAATATTTATAAATAAACAGTAAAAAAAACTGTAGAAAATCAGTACAAACAAATAGGTCTAACTACTATCACACTTAAAAATTAGCATTTAAAAAAACCTTTGAAATTCACTGAAAAAAACCCATAGGTTTCAGAGACGTTATAGTTAGAAATTAGCATTTAAAAAACCTTAGAAAGTCACAGAGAAAACCATAGGTTTCAGGAGTGTTATAGTTAAGTGGCCATTTCACTCGTACAAAACCATAGAAATTCCTCCGTTATAGTTAGTTCTGCTCACTATAACCCACACGCCTGCAATGCACTGCTGATGATGTCACATATTGCATCATTCATGACATAGTCAGTGACATCACTGAAGACATCACTGATGACATTTCAAATGACATCACTGGTGACATCACTGATGACATCATCCATGTGAAAATCTGATACACCTCATCATACACTAGTATAACCTTTCATCACTCACTGTAAAATACGGGGGCCGAGAAAAAATGGGGGTCCCAAATCTCATTTTCCCCATGCATTTTCCCATAGGACCTTTAGCCGCAGCTACAGTCCGATCTGCTGAACGGAATTACACCAAATTTGGCAAAGAGGTAGTCCTCAGTTAAGACTCGTTCCTTTTGCTTAAATGGTGTAAATCCGTTCAGTAGTTCCTGAGAAAACTTACAGTTAAAAGTACATATATATCTATGGCCTCGGATGATCCACGCACCCTCCCGATCACGATCTGAATTTTAATTGGCTGCCAACACTCTGAATCAGGAAGTGTTGGCAGCCATCTTGTCCCTCGGTAGAACTGAGGCACAAGAAACCCCCCAAAAAGTCGCAAAACTGGTGGATGCGCGCTGGATGCACGCATTCTGCCGATAGAGAAAAAAATTCAGCGCGGCCTCCCGCACTGAACATGCTAATTTGCCCCCGGGGGGGCCAAATCCCAGGGGCATATTGAAAAATTTAAGTGGGGGGGTGTCAATCCCCCCCACACTGCCCCGGGGACTGCCACCCCCGGGGCTCTAACATAATATCGGCGGGGGGCTCATGGCTTCCCCACAGCCCTGGGGACCCCCACCCCCAGAGCTTCTTTAAAATGGGTGGGGGGCTCTCAGGCCCCCCAGCCCCGGGGACCACCACCCCCCGGGGCAACTTCACAATGTGGGAGGGGGGGCATGTGGCCCCCCTCCTGGAGCCTTGTATAGGCCCTGGGGACCGCCACCCCCCAGGGCCGGCTCCTGCAGTGTCCCGGGGTGCCCACCCCCGGGACACTGTACTGCTGTTTGCAATGGCAGGGCGGGAAGCAGATTGCTTTTCCATATGGGGAGCAGCATGTTAGCTGCTCCCCATGTGGAAAAGCAATGTCGCCTCCCGCAGGAGGCAGGGAGCCGGCGGGACCGTGGGGGGATTGGGGACCCCCCCACGGTCCCCCGCGGTCCCCAACAGTGAGGGCCAGCCCTCGTGGTTGGGGTCCCCGGGGCTACCAGTGGCCCGGGAGGGGGCCTCGTGGCCCCCTTCCCCAATTAACATAACATTTTTTTTTAATGGCTGGCCCCGGGGAATGCAGTCCCCGGGGTCTTGAAGTGGCCTAAGGAGGGGGGCTACGCAGCCCCCCTCCAAAATAGAAAAATAATTTTTCAAATTGGCTATGCCCCGGGGGATGGGGTCCCCGGAATTGGCCATGGGAGGGGGGCCCCGCGGCTCCCTTCCCGATTTTTTCTTTTTTAAAAAAAACAAATTGGGGGCAGGCCCTGGTGGATGGGGTCCCCAGGGTCAATAAATTAGAAAAAGAAGGGGGGCTACACAGCCCCACTTCTAAAAAATTAAAAGACGGGATCGGACCGGAGGCCACGCCCCCTCCTTGCAGCACTCTGCAAACGCGCCCCCTGGTGCACTTGCAGAGGGGGAACTAATTCCCCTTGAATAGTGGGGGTCCCTGGGGGCCAGCTAGTCCACCAGGAACCTCCAGTATGTGCCAGTGGTCTGCGTTGCAGAGAGGTGTAATGAGGCCACGCCCCTTTTTACATCTCTCTGCAACGCAGCTCCATGGTGCATACTGGAGGTACCTGGTGGGCTAGTTGGCCGCCAGGGGACCTCAGGATTCAAGGGGACTTAATCCCCCAACTTAAAACATGCCAAGGGGCGTGTTTGCACAGTGGTGAAGGTAGGGGGCGGGGCATGAGGTGATATGTGTGCAAACACGCCCTGTGGCACGTTTTAAGTTGGGGAATTCATTCCTCTTCAATCCAAAGGGTCCCCTAGGAGCCAACTAGCCCACCAGGTACCTCCACTAAGCACCACGGAGCAGTGTTGCAGAGTGTTGTAAAAAGGGGCGTGGCCTCTGATTACCTCTCTGCAGCGCAGCTCCCTGGCGCATACTGGAGGTCCCCTTTGGGATAGTTTGCCGCCAGGAGACCTCAGGATTCAAGGGGACTTAATCTCCCAACTTAAAACATGCCACGGGGTGCGTTTGCACAGCGGTGAAGGTAGGGGGCGGGGCCTGAGATGATATGTGTGCAAACACGCCCTGTGGCGCATTTTAATTTGGGAAATTAATTCCTCTTCAATCCAGAGGTCCCCTAGGGGCCAACTAGCCCACCAGGTACCTCCAGTAAGTGCCACGGAGCTGCATTGCAGAGTGTTGTAAAAAGGGGCGTGGCATCATTACACCTCTCTGCAACGCCGCTCCCTGGTGCATACTCGAGGTACCTGGTGGGATAGTTGGCACCCAGGGGACTGCAGAATTGAAGAGGAATTAATTCCCCAACTTAAAACGCGCCACAGGGCATGTTTGCACATGTCACCTCAGCCCCGCCCCCTTCCTTCACCATTGTACAAATATTTCTCTAAAATCAGCCGAACTACGAATTCCGATTTACTCACCTGTTATCAGGAGAGAACCCAGGACTGCATCTTTTAGCCCAGCACTGACCCTGAAAATTAATTCTAAGCGTACTTACCAGTAACTTGTATTTCCTTCCATAGGAATCCATTGTGTGGTTTTCACCAGAAAAGTTTCTAAGTGTCCAATTTTGAAATGTACAAATATTCCTCTAAAATCAGTCGAACTACGAATTCCGATTTACTCACCTGTTATCAGGAGAGAACCCAGTGCTGCATCTTTTAGCCCAGCACTGACCCTGGAAAATAATTCTAAGCGTACTTACCAGTAACTTGTATTTCCTTCCATAGGAGTCCATTGTGTGGTTTTCACCAGAAAAGTTTCTAAGTGTCCAATTTTGAAACGCACAAATATTCCTCTAAAATCAGACGAACTACGAATTCTGATTTACTCCCTGTTATCAGGAGAGAACCCAGTGCTGCATCTTTTAGCCCAGCACTGACCCTGGAAAGTAATTCTAAGCATACTTACCAGTAACTTGTATTTCCTTCCATAGGAATCCATTGTGTGGTTTTCACCAGAAAAGTTTCTAAGTGTTCAATTTTGAAACGTACAAATATTTCTCTAAAATCAGCCGAACTACGAATTCTGATTTACTCACCTGTTATCAGGAGAGAACCCAGGGCTGCATCTTTTAGCCCAGCACTGACCCTGAAAGTAATTCTAAGCGTACTTACCAGTAACTTGTATTTCCTTCCATAGGAATCCATTGTATGATTTTCAGTAGAAAAGTTTCTAAGTGTCTATTTTCACAAAATAAAAATATTCCTAAAAAATCGTCTGTATGACTTAAACACATTCTTTCAACCTTTTACATAAGATTCACCAGTGCTGGATCCACGATCCACCACTGAGTAAGAAAAAGTAACGATAACACTACTTACCTGCTAAGTGAATTTTCTGCCATAGGATAACTTTGGTGATTCTATGTGAAAAATTTCTGTGTCAACTTTTAAAATACAATAATATTCCTTAAAAATCACTACTGTAACCAAAACGCTTTTACTCAACTGTTTACAGGAGATGTCCAAGGACTGAATCTAAGATCCAGTTCTGTGGTTAGAAAAGTAATCCTTAAAGTAACTAATTGCATTTGACTAGAAATTCACTTTGAGCTCAATGTTGCATTGTGTTTGAAATTGTATTGCCCATTGCAACAACTGTAACTATGGTACTTAAAAATCTATTGCCTATTTGCAAAGTAAAGTAATTCATTCTGAGAAAGTATATGTTGTATTGTAATGTACAATGTAATTATAATCTAATAAAAAAAATCTAAAAATAAATAGTTTAAAAAATGTAGTAAATCAGTATCAAAAAAATCAGTATAACAATTAATATATTAAAAATTATCATTTGCAAAACCTTTGAAATTCACTGAAAAAACCATAGGTTTCAGGCCTGATATAGTTAGGCTTTGGCACAAGGAGTGGCATGAAAATGTG
This sequence comes from Triturus cristatus, assembly GCF_964204655.1. Taxonomy (NCBI): domain Eukaryota; kingdom Metazoa; phylum Chordata; class Amphibia; order Caudata; family Salamandridae; genus Triturus; species Triturus cristatus. Next base: position 626,962,592 of record NC_140593.1, read on the forward strand.
GTGTATTAGTGTCGATACATCGACGATCTCTTTGTTGTGTGGAAAGGGTCACAGACAAGTGCAAAAGAATTTTTAAAAAAGCTTCAAAATAACTACTTGAATGTAAAACTCATATGCGACATAAGTAGCACTAATGTGAACTTTCTAGATGTGACTGTGTACGTTCAGAATAGAAAACTAGAAACTAAACTCTATCGTAAACCGATAGATGGTAACTCCTTACTCCATGCCACCAGTTTTCATCCTCATAATCTAGTGAGAAGCATCCCTTATGGGGAATGTCTTAGGGCTATGAGAAATTGTAGTAACAACCAGGATTTAGAGTCGGAATTGCTATGTCTGAAGGGCCGCTTTGCAGCTAGAGGCTATCCTCGGGCATGGAATAACACAGCAATTTGGAAAGCACGCAAGAAATCAAGGGAGGAAATTTTATTCAACCCTGGAAGGCAAGTAGAGAGGTCAGGAAAGGAGGGGGGAAACCAGGATAGGATGATCACAAGCTATAATACCCAGCAGGCTAGACTGAGAAGCATATTGCAGAAACACTGGCACATTATTTACAACGACCCCATCCTTTAGAAATTTGTCCAGCGCAGGCCCCAGATAACTTTCAGGAAAGCCAAATCATTGAAACAAACTTTGGTAAGCAAGATGCTACCGACAATACATAACAAACCGGCTATTAAGAACTGGCTGCACGGAAAAGAGGGTTTCATTAAGTGTGTCAAGTGCAAAGCTTGTACACATGGCAAAAACACTTCTACTTATGTATTGGGTCTCTCTTCAAATGAGAAAAAAATCAAGGGCCAGTATTCTTGTAAAACAGATTTTGCTGTCTATGTGCTTCTGTGCCCTTGTGGCCTGAGGTACGTGGGCAGCACTATCCTTCCTGTGCATAAGCGAATCCTTCAGCACTTGAGAGCCAATAAAAATGGGGACAAAACGTACCCCATGGCAAGACATTTTGATCTACACCATGATAAATACTCAAAAGGGCTGGAGTATTATGTAATTGATTCAGTTCCAGTTAGTGAACGGGGAGGAGATCGTGTAAAGAAATTGAGAAGACTTGAGTCAAATTACATCATCATGCTTAATACAGAGATCCCCGAAGGCCTCAACATGGAGGAAGATTTTCACACACGTTTGTAATCTTAATTGGATACCGCTGCTTTCTTCATTTCCATTTTTAACTGGTTTTATCTTGGTTTTATAATTAGCACGAGCACTTTAAGACAGACCGTTTTACTATGATGGCTGTAGTACAGGCAAGTCTTAAAACAGTCCCCAATTCTGCTGACCATGCCCACTGGGGAAGGACACATGATGGCCTTGGTTCCGTTACTTGATGATGAATTATGATGCTAATAATAGAGGCCTGATATTATTAAACGACCCATGTACCATGCACAATGCACCATACACAATGCACTTTAGAATGGGCCTGGAGGAGTAATGACTGTTGTTTTATTGTACATATAATTATATGTTTTAGAATTAAGACAATTTTATCCTCCTTGTACCACTGTAAAACTAGAGATTACTGGGGTGCATACACACTTGACTGATGTTTATTTTGATGTGTAAATACATTAAGTTGGGAAATAGAAAAGCAACTTAGTGCATGGAATTTGTTTTGTCTCAGCCTCCCGTGCATCAGTATGAGTTAGCCCACTGGGGCAGGACACCAAGGATGTGAATTTTATGTTAATGAACAGGCCATGGTTCAAGTCTGACGTATTCATTCTTATTAATTTTTATTAAGAATGAAAATTCATGTAAGAATTGTCAAATGAAGCATTTTATCTCTTTTTATGCTTTATACTGTTTTATGTCATACATCTATGTATTGTATATACTTATTGGCACAATTTGCACTGTCATCTTTATTGAACTACGAGTCTGTCTACACTCTTTATTAAGTGGTAGTTCACATGTGACACGTAATTTCACGAACTTAAAAATGGTGGCAAAACTTTATGTAAACTGTTAGTGAGCAAGCCTGCAGGGCAGGCGAAACATGTCTAACATTTTCAGCTGACATTAAAGCACTTTTGCGCAAATACACGGTGTCGGCATTCCGGTCGCCAGTAGATAGTTATAGTTAGGACCCTGTTTCCATAGGAAATCCGCAACATTCTATTTGGAATAACTTTGGCGCCGGTCGATGAATCCTCGCGAAATTTTTAAAATAGGTGGGGCGCTACGCTCCGCTCCTACCCTGAAAGTCTCGGGGGGATTCGTCAAGCGGGGGCTGAGAAAAAAGGGGGGTCCCAAAACGCGTTTTTCCCATGCATTTTTCCATAGGACCTTTAGACACAGCTACAGCCCGAACGGCTGAACAGAGTTACTTGAAATTTGGCAGAGAGGTAGTCCTCAGGTCAAGGAAGTGCCTTTTGTAGGTTTGGTGTAAATCTGTTCAGTAGATCCTGAGAAAATAGCATTTAAATCAATATATATATCTGAGCCAGCTTACGGTGCGCTTACGGTGCGCTTACGGTAAGCTTACCGTACGCGTACGGTGCCGTGCGCGAGCGCGATTCTGATTGGCTGTTAGATCTAAGTAAACATTCGAATCGGTCGAAACCAGGAAGCGGCGGCCGCCATTTTCTCTCTCGCACTCTGAGTGAGGCAGCAAAAACAAAGGCAAAAAACATCTAAAGGGGCAATGTATTCAGTTCCTAACCAGCTAGCATTGATGATCGTGTCCCCAAAGAACCCCTCAAGGTCAAAAATTCAATTTTTTTTTTTTTTTAAATCGCCGATTACGCTTACCGTACGCGTACGGTCAAAATTAATTAAAAAAAAAAACTATCCACACTATCCCCACCCCTTGTGAAAACGGTGCCCGAACGGCACCTTTTGTGCATGGCATATTAAATCCCAAAAACAAAATATAAATGATTACCTTTCACAACGAAGCGCATAATATGTCCTCCATGTGCGCACGGTGTGTGAAGCGCATCGTGCGTACATGGCCCATCCCGCGTAACGTGGGCACGCGGTGCGCGCAGCGCACCGCGTGACCACCGTGCGTGCACGGCACTAACTGCGTAAAGTGGGCGCGCACGCCACGAATGGCGTAAAGTAACTTAGCATTTAAAAAAACGTACAAATTCACTGAAAAAACCATAGGTTTCACACACGTTATAGTTAGGAATTAGCATTTAAAAAACCTTGCAAATTCACTGAAAAAACCATAGGTTTCACACATGTTATAGTTAGCGGAAATTTTAATCATAAAAAACCATTGAAATTCCCCCGTTATAGTTAGTGCAGGCAACTATAACTCACGCAACCGCAATCCTCTGCTGATGCTAATACTGTATTTAGACAATTATTTGCCCATGTCTTCTTCCATTAAATTTTAGCTATACATATATTACAAATATTTTTTTTTCATAAAGACACATATGTCATCAGCAGAGGATTGCGGTTGCATGAGTTATAGTTGCCTGCACTAACTATAACGGGGGAATTTCAATGGTTTTTTTATGATTAAAATTTCCGCTAACTATAACATGTGTGAAACCTATGGTTTTTTCAGTGAATATATATATACATATATATATATTACCTACTGGCAGTCGCCAGTAGGTAGTTATAGTTAGGACCTATTTTCCATAGGAAATCCGCAACATTCTATTTGGAATAACGTTGGCGTCGATTGATGAATCTTCACAAAAGTTTCCAAACTTTTGGCCAGCTCTGGTCCGCTCCTAACCTGAAAATTTCACGGTGATTCATCAAGCGGGGGCAGAGATAAAATGGGGGGTCCCAAAACGCATTTTCCCTATGCATTTTCCCATAGGACCTGTTGACGCAGCTACAGCCCGAAGTGCTGAACGGAATTACACCAAATTTGGCAAAGAGATAGTCCTCAGTTCAGACTCGTGCCTTTTGCTTAAATGTTGTAAATCCGTTCAGTAGTTTCTGAGAAAATCAAAAGTAAAATCACATATATATCTGGGTGGAGCCTAACCACACATCTCATCGTGAGATCTGATTGGCTGTCTGCACTTCATCCAAGAAGTGTTGGCAGCCATCTTGGGGCCAATATACATGATAGCACCTCATTAAAAACCATTGCAGTTAATAGAAGGTTTTAAGACTTTAGTTACATTATAAATCATTTGTTGATGGTACCATACTCATTTTAGGAATTGTGGTGTGTTCTAAGGTGATGTTACCCTGTGAAAAAGCCTTCTGCTGTGATATCATGAATCAACTTTGAGAGAAAACTATTTTCCCATGCTTTTCCCACAGAGGTTTGGAAGGTGATCTATAAGCTAAACTGAGAGCATATTTTCTGTAAATTCACAATATCTTTCTCAGTCATGTGAGAATGAAGTCTGACATTCTTAGTAAAACATGTTCATCCAACAAGGCAGAGACTGTCAGTTGATTCCTTTGTGTTCTACTGCAGCTTCCCAGAGTGTTCTAAAGAACAACTAGAGCGCTAACAGTCCTACTTATGACAAACGTATGGCACACCTGAAGCCATCTTGGTTGGAATAAAGTGGTAACTCTTAAAACATTTAATTTAAAAAGGAACAAAATTAGGGGGTTCATTTTGCCATAGAAAGTATGATTAGTGCTGCAGAAAGAAAAATTAGGGCACATTTTGAGTGACTTCTCAAATCCTCTTCTATTTCATTAAAAAATTCTGACATGCAGACTGAAACATGAACTTTCAATACCAGCAGCAGACTTCTCTGGTGAGCAGTAGCTTTACTACAATGATCTAATAAGCAACTAGAGTGCTAACATTCTGAATTCATGGCAAATGTGTGACACATCTGAATGCCTTCCTGATGGAATCAAAGTAAAGAACTGAAAGTATTTCCTACTGAGGAGACTGTAGTAAATGAGGAAATTAGGAAACATCATAACAAATAAGTCTCCCAAAATGGCCACCAGATACAAAAGAGCCCAAATGTAGCCCAAATACCACCCAGATGTAGCCCAAGTAGAGCCCAATGACAGAATGTCCCACAGTGTTCTAACAAACAACTAGAGCGCTTACTGTCTTACTTATGACAAAAGTATGGCATACCTGAAGCCATCTTGATTGGAATAAACTGGTAACACTTAAAACATTTAATTTAAAAAGGAACACAATGAGGGGGTTCATTTTGCCATAGAAATTATGATTAGTGCTGAAGAAAGAAAAATTAGGGCACATTTTGAGTGACTTCTCAAATCCTCTTCTATTTCATTAAACAATTCTGACATGCAGACTGAAACATGCACTTTGAATACCAGCAGCAGACTTTCCTGGTGAGCAGTAGCTTTACTACAGTGATCTAATGAGCACCTAGAGTGCTAACATTCAGAATTTATGGCAAATGTGTGACACATCTGAATTCCTTCTTGATGGAACCAAAGTAAAAAACTGAAAGTATTTCCTACCGAGGAGACTGCAGTAAATGAGGAAATTAGCAAACTTCATAACAAATAAATCTCCCAACATGGCCACCAGAGACAAAAAAGCCCAAATGTAGCCCAAATATCACCCAGATGTAGCCCAAGTACAGCCCAATGACAGAATGTCCCAGAGTGTTCTTAAGAACAACTAGAGTGCTTACTGTCTTACTTATGACAAAAGTATGGCACACCTAAAGCCATCTTGATTGGAATAAACTGGTAACACTTAAAACATTTAATTTAAAAAGGAACACAATGAGGGGGTTCATTTTGCCATGGAAATTATGATTAGTGCTGAAGAAAGAAAAATTAGGGCACATTTTGAGTGACTTCTCAAATCCTCTTCTATTTCATTAAAAAATTCTGACATGGAGACTGAAACATGCACTTTCAATACCAGCAGCAGACTTCCCTGGTGAGCAGCAGCTTTACTACAGTGATCTAATAAGCAACTAGAGTGCTAACATTCTGAATTCATGGCACATGTGTGACACATCTGAATGCCTTCTTGATGGAATCAAAGTAAAAAACTGAAAGCATTTCCTACTGAGGAGACTGCAGTAAATGAGGAAATTAGGAAACTTCATAACAAATAAATCTCCCAAGATGGCCACCAGAGACAAAAGAGCCCAAATGCAGCACAAATATCACCCAGATGTAGCCCACATGTAGCCCAATGACAGAAGTGTGCAACACACTTATTTTTTGTGTATTTGCAGTTTTATATAGTGCAGACATGTCAGGTATTGGAGTGCTTTACTTGAGCATTGGTTACATCACACAAGATCAAATTCATTTTGGTTGTAGACATGGGGAGATTAAGTGATTTGACCAGAATCACAGAATGTTGAGCTGAAGCAGAAACTCCAACCAGGTTCCCCAGTTGCAAAGTCTGCAGCTCTGGAAGTAACACCACATCCTCTCCCCTAGGTGCAACATTTAAACAAGTGGTCAACTGTATAAAAAAACATAAAGATTACAAATAATTTAAAAGTTCTTTGTCGCTATTTGAAAACTCAGAAAATATGTCCTCATTTTAGTTTTTTAGAGCACTAACCATAATTTTGTTGCAAATAAGACCCTCTCATATATGTAATTTCTAAAGGAAATACTCTAGGTATTACAGTTTTGATTACATCAAGATGACGTCAGGCGTTCCACACTTTTGTAATAAATATAGAATGTTAGCAATCTAGTTGTTCATTGGGATGCTGTTGAGAGGCAGAGGCCAGGGGCACAGACTCTGAAAATTGAAGCCAGGTAGGAGAGTGCAGAGGCAACAATTTGACCACACTGGGCAGGCAGGAAGGACAGTGGCAGCACAACAGACTATGGAGATCAGTGGAAAGGGGGGCAGGGGCAACAAACCAACAATACAGGATTGGCAAGAGAGGCTGTGGCAATATAATAGACCATTGTGGGCAGAAGGAAGAGGCAGTGGTAGTACAACCATGCATGCCAACAGACCCGTTTCAGCCAGGAAACGTCCAATGTTTTTAAGCTCAAATGGGCTTTATTTGCTCTGTCTCCTGTCTACAATCTCCTCTTTTTCAATGTAACTCAAAGGGAAAAATCAATACCCCAGTTTTTTTTCAAAATCTCCCTCTTACCAAGTTCAAAATGTTCGCAAGTATGGTACATTGGATCATGGTAGGCAGGAGGAATTGGGGTAGGGACATGGACTCGGATAACAGAGGACAGGAGGGACATGGAGAGGTGCACCACACTGACCCTATAGGGCAGGCATCAGGGTTTGCAGCAGCACAATACACCACACAGCGCATGCGGGACGGGAGTGCAGCACAACAATCCATAGAAAGCAATAGGGAGGAGACAGGTCCATGCACATGGACAACAGAGAACAGAGGGGAAAGAGTCAATGGTAGCTAGCTGACCATAATCGACAGACAGGAGAGAAAGCTGCAGCATAACAGACCATAAAGGGCAGGAGGGACGGATCAGGGGCATTACAATGGAACAGACAAGCCAGGAGGGAGGGAATAGGGGTCTGCACATGGAAACAGAGGGCTGGAGGCAAGGGGGCAGGGCAGGAGCAGCAAGATTACCATGGAGATCAGGCAGGATGGGCACTAGAAACAAGACACACCATGGAGAGCAACAATGAGACTATGATGGCATACACACAGACCATGGAGGGAAGGTGGGAGGGGGTCAGGGGCAGCTAGCTGACCACACAGGGCAGGTGGGAGGGGCCAAGGCAGCACAGAAGACCATGCATGGCAAGCGGGAGGGTTAGTGGCAGCACAATGGCTATGACGGGCAAGAAGGAGGGTGCAGGGGCATGCACAAAGGACCATGGAGGATAGAAGGGAGGGTCAGGACCTGGGAACAGACAAGAGAGTTCAGGGGAAGGGGCCTCACAACAGACTGCGCGGGCATGGAGGAGGAGCAGTTGCAGCACAACAGACCAGGGAGGGCAGAAGGGTGTGGCAGTAAAATGGACCATGGAGGACAGGAGGAAGGGGATACGGGCATGGCATGTGGACAGGCAGGGTGGAGGTGGCAGGGACAGGTTACAGTCATCTGACAATGCTAGGCAGGTGGGAGGGGAGTGGCAGCTCAACAAAACACTCAGAGTAGATAGGAGTGGCAGGTCCATGGAACATGGTGGGCAAAATGGATGGAGCAAGGGCATTCACAAAGACATCGGAGGACAGGAGGAAGGAGAATAGGGGCAGCAAGCTAAGCACAGAGGCTAAGCAGGAGGTCAATGATGGGCCATAGAATTGGGCAATGGAGGGCAGGAGGAGTGGACTGGTATATCATGCTAAATGGAGGGCAGTGGCAGCACATCAGACCATGCATGGCAGGAGGGAGGAGGCCAGTCCATGGATTCAGACAACAGAGGATAGGGAGGAGGTGGATGGGGCAGCAAGCTAACTGTTCAGAGAAGGTGGGTATTAGGAACTTTATTGTTTTTAAAATGTGTGTCTGTGCGAACTACTTAAAATATGAACAAGTATGCAGCATAATCTCACTTTTATTCAGGAAGAAGAGGATGTTTGTGACTGTGACTCCGGGCTCACTTGGCAGAAACACCCCTGACCCTCCACCCCCCATCGCAAAATGTAATGCCCATGAAAAGAGTAGGTGGACGCAGTGTGATATAGAACATAGTCCTGAGAGCACGATTGAAAATGAAAACTAGATATAGTGTATGGTATAAACTATGCACCAAAAAGTGTGATATAAGATGAACCGGGGCATGAAATATAATATGCAAAGCATTGTGCGCAATGACAGATTCATTGGAGAGCGCGAGATAGCACAGGCACTAGCGCGTGCTATGCGATATGCGCCTTGGAGTGTAATATGCACAGGGCAGTGTTGTGTAACCTAACTAGTCTCTAAAGTTTTAATATAAAATATGTGCTGGGGAGTGTAACGTTGCATATGCACTGTGACAAAGAAATGGATCCCAGATTGTAATATGTATGGCATAGCGCTGTGCGTTATAACATAGGCATCGAGGAAGGCACATTAGATGGGGCAACATAACCCGTGCGAAGGCAAGTGTGGCATGACATATTCATGGGGTGGTGTTACAGTGCACATGGGCAAGAGAGTGTCATAGCATATGCACTAGCTGGTGGAATATAACACAGAGGTGTGAGGCACTCGGCGAGCACTGGTGGATGTAACACAGCATTGGGCTCAGCCAGGAGCACGCTGTGACTCTCAAGTGAGGTTCGTCTCCTTTCCAGAGAGTAAAACAAAAAGTATTACACATCTGGCGGTGGATGTGTATTATATTAACCGTGAGGGGGTTTCTTGCTTAGTTTGGTCGAATTTTTGTCGAATCCCCTTTGAATGGCTTGGTGTGCGTGTATATTAAATGTGCCCGTTAATAGCTACCCATGTTTGTATAAATAAACGACAAGGGTGTCTACTTGGAGAGTACCCACCGGCGGGGGCGCTGGGATTAGGTACGGTAGGGCGTCAGACAAGTCAGAGCTTCACTAGCGGTGTAAATACATTCCATGTGGATTCATTCTATGCATAGTCGCCTTTTAATGAATATCACGCAAATCGTCATGGTGATAGGTACGTACGGTTTGTCCAGCATGTCCTAGGTGTTTCTATAAATATATATTTTTTAAAAATAATAAAAAACAAAGGCCGGCCCCGGGGATGGGGTCCCCGGGGCCATAAGTGACCTGAGGAGGGCGGCAACGCAGCCCCCTCCTAAAGAATTTAAAAAAAAAAAAAGGCCATGGGGTCCCCGGGGCCGATCAAGGTCTTGGGAGGGCCAAAATAATTTTTTCAACAAAAAAAATTAGGGTGCATGCCCTGGGGGATGGGGTCCCCAGGGCCAGTAAATTAGAAAGAGAAGCAGGGCCACACAGCCCTCCTTCTTAAAAAAATAAAATAAATAAAAGACCGGCATCGCGCCGGAGGCCACGCCCCCTCCTTGCAGCACGCGCCCCCTGGCCAGTTGTAAGTTGGGGAATTAATTCCCCTTCAATACTGAGGGTCCCTGAGGGACAACTAGCCCAACAGGTATCTCCAGTATGCGCCAGGGAGCTGTGTTGCAGACAGGTGTTCTGAGGCCACGCCCCTTTTTACACCTCTATGCAATGCAGCTCTGTGGCGCTTACTGGAGGTACCTAGTGGGCTAGTTTGACCCTAGGGACCCTTAGGATTCAAGGGGACTTAATCTCTCAACTTAGAACGGCCACAGGGCGCGTTTACACAGTGGTGAAGGGAGGGGACGGGGCCTGAGGTGACGTATGCAAACACGCCCTGTGGCGCGTTTTAAGTTGCGGAAATAATTCCCTTTCCATCCTGAGGGACCCTGGGGGCCAACTAGCCCACCAGGTGCTTCCAGGAAGCGCCACTGCTCTGCGCTGCAGAGAGGTGGTGCAGGCAGTGCCCCTTTTTACACCTCTCTGCAATGGCGCTTACTGGACGTACCTAGTGGCCTATTTTGCCCATAGGGATCCCCAGGATTCAAGGGGACTTAATCTCCCAACTTAAAAAACGGCCACATTGCATGTTTACACAGTGGGGAAGGAAGGGGACGGGGCCTGAGGTGACGTGTGCAAACACGCCCTATGGCGCGTTTTAAGTTGGGGAAATAATTCCCCTTCAATCCTGAGGGTCCCTGGGGGCTAACTAGCCCACCAGGTGCTTCCGGTAAGCGCCACTGAGCTGCGTTGAAGAGAGGTGGTGCAGGCCGTGCCACTTTTTACACCTCTCTGCAACGCAGCTCTGTGGCGCTTACTGGAGGTACCTAGTGGGCTAGTTGGACCCTAGGGACCCTCAGGATTCAAATGAACTTAATCTCCCAACTGAAAACGGCCACAGGGCGTGTTTACACAGTGGTGAAGGGAGGGGACGGGGCCTGAGTTAACGTGTGCAAACAAGCCCTGTGGCTCGTTTTAAGTAGGGGAAATAATTCCCCTTCAATCCTGAGGGACCCTGGGGCCCAACTAGCCCACCAAGTTCTTCCAGTAAGCGCCACTGCGCTGCGTTGCAGAGAGGTGGTCTAGGCCGTGCCCCTTTTTACATCTCTCTGCAACGCAGCTCTGTGGCGCTTACTGGAGGTACCTAGTGGTCTAGTTGGACCCTAGGGACCCTCAGGATTCAAGGGGACTTAATCTCCCAACTTAAAACGGCCACAGGGAGTGTTTACACAGTGGGGAAGTGAGGGGACGGGGCCTGAGGTGATGTGTGCAAACACGCCCTCTGTCACGTTTTAAGAGGTAGTTTTAATCCCCTGCCCTATTATATATTAGGGTCTTACAGAGGAGGTCATGCTGATCACAGGGGGACCCCAACACATAGTGTTCCCTAGTGTATGTAGGTGTTTTCACTGTATTCTGAGTGTCTTTTAACATAGCACTGGCTCTAGGACTGGTTAGTCAGACTCAGTTACCACCAGTATCCGTTTGAAAAAGTTGAGGGTACAGGATGATTTTGCAACAAGGCTTCTTTCTGCTCTTCTGTTTGTTCTTTCTGCACGTTATCCTTCTTCCTGCACTTTTTCGTCTTTGAGGACTTCTGTTGCTTCTTTCTGCATTTCTTTTTTTTCTTTCTGTGTGTTTTTTCTTCTTTCTTCACATGTCCTATCTCTGTAGGCATAGTTAGAAATTAGCATTTAAAAAACCTTTGAAATTCGTTGAAAAAACCATAGGTTTCAGGCACGTTATAGTTAGGATATAGCATTTAAAAAACCTTAGAATTTCACTGAAAAAAACATAGGTTTCAGGGGCGTTATAGTTAGCTGGACTTTTCACTCGTACAAAACCATTGAAATTCCCCCGTTATAGTTAGTTCAGCTAACTATAACTCGCGCGCCCGCAATGCACTGCTGATGACGTCACATATTACATCACTCATGACATGGTCAGTGACATCACTCATGACATCACTGATGACATCTCAAAACTCCCCCATATCAGGATAGGAAGATATTATCAAATTAGACTTATTCACATGAATATGTCTCTCACATATGTAATCTCTGTGGAATCCCTCCTCCATTGCCTATTTGCATTTTTTCCCCAAACAAGGCCTGAATGGGCTATTACTCACACACTTCATTACCCACTATTACCCGTGCTGCATTTTAATTATTAAAGGAGAAATGTCATTCACAGAAAATAAATATATATGAATGATAATGCATTTCGTGGAGACCAAACCCACCTCATAAAAAATAAGAATGAAATAAAATACCATGAAAGTTAATTGAATTTAGGTAATTGCTGCTACAGAATGAATACATAATTTCTGTTGAGGTGTATCACTCAGCCATTTTAGCCTACTGGCATCCACATTTCTTCTTCATTATTTACCCCATAAGGGGCTTTAGTTTGTAGCTCTAAAATAATTTCTAATTTCTACTCACTGCTCGCGGTTCAACGAGTTCATGCAAGGTGTAATTACTATTGAAAACGGACTACTCTAGTGTGTAATGTCCTGACCTACTAGGCATAGATGATGGACTATTTATATACGATGGCGGCCATGTATACGTGTTCAAGTGTAGTAAAGCATATTATCTCATGAAATCAAGCGGGACTGTATTTAGATTGTTCAATCAACATATAAAGGTATCAGCAAACAGAACTCAGGAGGACATGGAGATCCGCCCGACCTCTAGTAACAGCAATAACAGGAGGCCCATTTCCCTTGATGGTTCGAGTGTTGGTGAAAACATAATGTGTTTAGGAATTTCCTCGATGATACTCCTCCATTTCCCATACAGTTCCTGTAGCTTGTGGATCTCCTTCCTCATCAGGGTAACAGATTTTATTCAACTGAGCGATAAGTCTTCCTACATCAAAGTTAGTAATATTAGTGATATGGGAAGCCCACAATAGTGCAAACCAGGCTCTGCAGGAGCCATTATGTGAAAACGGCAAAGGAATAAAAGGTGTTCCTCCCTTTTTTAGGTCTCGCCTGACCCAGCGCATGCGCTAGTCTGGCGAGCCTTTTTGAGAGGGCTCCAAAAAGGGATACCAGGCCAGCCTAGAGCTACAGTGCATGTGCGCGGGCGCGCGTGCCGCGCCTGACCGCGATTACTTTCACTTTCGCGGCCGCCCGAGCTCTAGTAACAGCAATAACAGGAGGCCCATTTCCCTTGATGGTTCGAGTGTTGGTGAAAACATAGTGTGTTTAGGAATTTCCTCGGCGATACTCCTCCATTTCCCATACAGTTCCTTTAGCTTGTGGATCTCCTTCCTCATCAGGTTAACAGACTTTATTCAACTGAGCGATAAGTCTTCCTACATCAAAGTTAGTAATATTAGTGATATGGGAAGCCCACAATAGGGCAAACCAGGCTCTGCAGGAGCCATTATGTGAAAACGGCAAAGGAATAAAAGGCGTTCCTCCCTTTTTAGGTCTCGCCTGACCCAGCGCTTGCGCTGGTCTGGCGAGACTTTTTGAGAGGGCTCCAAAAAGTGCTCCCAGGCCAGCCTAGATCTACAGTGCATGTGCGCGGGCGCGCGTGCCGCGCCTGACTGCGATTACTTTCACTTTCGCGATCACTTTCGCGGCCGCTTGTCTCTCTTATCCTCCCATCTCTTATCTTGTTTCTCACTCTCATATTACAAACGCACCTCCACCCCCAGCCACCCCACCTGTCCATGCCTTCCCCCAAGGGAGCAAACTCTTGCTTGACGTCGCACTGTATACATTCCAAAATAAATTAAATGAAATTGTGCATTTCTACTGGTCAGACTCATCCTTTGGAAAGGGGATACACTACGTGGCATGCGTCTTGTACAGTCCTCCGGCCACCAATAATTAAAACCAATACAAGTGGGGCTGACAGTTCTTGGTAAATCACACCCAGGGGTGTTATAATGCATCGTAGCCGACCTCAGAGAGAGTGCAGCTCGTTCCTTCTTGACCTCTAAGCACACTTCCTTTCTTCCGCAGAGAGGCGTAGAGCGTTTCAGATGTGGTCCACTGGTTTTCAAATTCAGGGCTCCCTTTTAAAGCCCCATAAAACCAACCTGCTTGCCTCACTCAATGATGATCCGAAGCATGGGCGCACCCATCTTAGGAATTACAATGCAAGCCATCCGGTAGATAGCTCAGTGTGCTGACCATGCTTGGCCAGTTCTCACGGAAATGTATAGAAGTGCAAAGTCTTGCACCGCCATTCACCTATTGCCACCGTAACACTACCTTGTTTGTTATCTACTAAACTACTTTGTAGTGTAATATGAAACATACAGCTACGTACAACATTTCTTGTCATTGTTCGTATAAGTAAATAAATACATCTACATATAAGTGAACACTTGCTACTGACTCATGCTGTCTTTTGAAAGTCCAGAGTTTGAACCCTGGCAACGCTGCTTCAGCCTTTCATCCTTCTGAGGACTGTAGATTGAGGCATTTGCTTGTAGTAGCATTTGGCTGTCCACCAAAAATCCATAAGGAACCTGCAGAGTAATGAACAGCAACTGGCTAAAGTAAACTACGCATATTCAAGCTCTCACTCGCTTTTCCTCATCACCCTGAGCCGGAGCGATCCATGGCAGTGGAAGTGATCACTCTTCTCACTCACGCGTGACACCAAAAAACTCCCTACACAGATCTTGTTGCAAATACAGCACTAATTAATCTAGTCACTTCTTCACAGTGTAGTGTGCTTCTCTTAGGAGAATGTGCTTGATCGCCTCATCAGGGATGGGAAGGGACATACAAGAAAGTGCCGTTATAAGCTGTCATTACAGCACTTAGAACTTGGCAGAAGTTTGCTACTTTACATCAAGGTATTATCAAGTAAAATATGTTCAGACTCCTCCATATCTAGTTGTGTTTGTAAAAAGCACAATGTTGTAACAGCCCTGAACAGCAAGTAGTTCGTACGCTTTCTTTTTTCACACTGGGAGTCCTCATACCCATCTTTAACCAGGCATCACTCTATACAGGGCCCTGCACTACTTTAGCAGAATGTATTGATCGTTTTTAGGTCTCTTCGAGACATTTAGTAAGTGGCTTTTAAAAGTGCCACCAGAGGCTTTTGCTGGCCTCAAGCTTGCGGTTACGCGCATGAGCTCAGCCGCCAGCTTTCAGCGCCTGATCGCGATCAGTTTCACTTTCGCAGGCGGCCGCATCACTTTTGCATGTTTTTTTCTTTTTGCGTGCTTGTTTTTATTTCCTTTTCTCTTCTTGTGCTGATCCTTTCTCTGCCACCCGACAGAACCAACTGTAGATTATATTTCGGGCTCCGGTTTTATGGTATTTATTTTTTTGACATTTCCGTCTGTATTTATCCATATTTATTTTTTGCTAATTTTATTTGTATTTATCCATCTTTATTTGGGGGTTTGTGAAAAAATGGAGCTGAAATTAGTATTTCCACATTTATTTAACCAATAAATAGGCCCCGATGCTTGAATGTCTGCCAGGTTTCGATGCCGTGAACATTCACTGAAGATAAATCAGTGCACTTATAAGAAAATATGCAAATTTCAGTATCAACCTAGTGCATATCCACTGCTGTTTAAGCCTCTTTACTAAAATTCCTTTCTTTTTTAACCCCTTTACCTATCAATCCACACAGATATGAGCCTGGCAGTCATGGCAGAGTGTATTTAGAATTACTCAAAAAGCAACCCAATTTCCGTTTTTATCCACATTTTAAAAATAAATACAGACAAGAATATAAATGTTTTCTGTCTGCATTTAGCTGTAAAAATCAGTAAAAACGGAAAACAGGGAGCCTTAATTATATTACACCCGACAGAACCAACTGTAGATTATATTACACCCGACAGAACCAACTGTAGATTATATTACACCTGACAGAACCAACTGTAGATAATATTATCAAAACCCAGGTTCTGAGGGACATAGGGTTTCTCTGGAGCATAGCCTCTATACCATCCTTTGGATTAGTCAATTTTTATCCTCCAAATGGTAACGTTTAGTTAACTACTTTCTTTATTTTCAGCACTTCATGAGTGTTTGGTTTCTAACTCTTTCACATTGTGCTGCTTCTAACCCAAAATTAACCCTTCCCCATGTGCACTTGTGTTGCTCCCTCATTCCTCTCCCAGACTCACCCATTGGTTTCCCTACCCCTGCCTCGCTTTTCTTTTTACAGTTTTTTCTTTTTCAGACTCAAGCGCCTCGTTTGCTCCTTCGGCCCCTACCCACTCTCTGTTACTTTCCTCATGCTCATAGCCCTCACTTGCTCCTCTGTTGCTCCCCCACTCCTCCTGTTCATTTAAAATAATGTATTTAATTTGAAGGTTTCAGGATAGTCTGGCACCTGTCATTTGCTGCTGGTCATTTCAAAGATGTGGAAGCCTGTATTTTAGCCATTTCAATTTGAAGGTAGAATTGTGACGTTCCACTAGTCCTGCTGATTGTGGGTGAAAAGCACCATGAAACTTCTGCCTAATTCCCAACCCTTTCATGAGATGCTCAACAACTTGCCCAATAAAATGGGGTCTGTTGTCACTCCACAAAACTCGGCAAATGCCAAATCGGGGAAAGAACTCCTTTAGAAGCAACTTTGCGGTAGAAAGAGCTGTATTATCTTTCATAGCGTATGCCTCCACCCATTTACTAAAGGCACAAACCACTAGCAAGACATACTTCAGGTTGTTACAGCACTTAAGTTGGATGTAATCCATTTTCAGGACCTCAAAAGGTGAAGTTGGTATTGCAAACCCTCCTGTTGGAGTTTGTGTTCCCTTTCCAGGATTATAATGGAGACAAATCATACAGGACTGGACTATTTTTTAGCCGTACCGACAATCTCTGGATGACCCCAAACTTGCATAAGTTGCTTTGCTATTGAGGATGCTCCAACATGTGCCGGCCCATGTGCCATGTGAATCATAGGGTGTAAATAGGCTGTGGGTAACTTCCATTTGGTCATTTCTTTATTCCTCCAACAGCCCTCATCATCCAATGTTCCCTCCTTGGACCATTGGTCTAATTCACCAACAGAGACAGATTGTTGCTTGTACAGGACCTCTTGCCTGGTATCATGCCAACGTTCAGCCTGTAATTTAACTACATACATAGATGTGGTACTTTGCTGCATTGCGGTCTTCCGAGCTGTGTAATCCGCAAAGGCATTGCCTGCTCCTATTTTATTGGTCACTTTCTTATGTGCACTACATTTAACAATTGCTACTTTCTTAGGGTAGGTCAAGGCAGTAAGGAAATTATGTACTAATTCCCCATGCACTATTTGTGTCCCATGTGAAGTGAGAAAGCCTCTTTCTTTCCATAGCTGCCCGAATTTATGAGCCACGCCGAAGGTGTATTGGCTATCAGGGTAAATGTTAACAAGCAAATCTGTACTATGCTCACATGCTCTTGTCAGTGCTATCAACTCGGCTGCTTGAGCTGACTTCTGTGGGATACGAGCTGTCTCAACTACTGTCTGAAGTGTTGTAATTGCATAAGCAGCAGATGTAGTGCCATCAGGCAACTTCAAGCAGGATCCATCAACCCACAATTCCCCATCAACACTAGAAAGAGATGTATCTTGTAGGTCAACACGACCCTTTGTGTGTTCTTCAATAAGGGATATATAGTCATATAGCTCTTGTGACTGAGACTGAGTAGCTGGAAGTGGCAAGAATGTAGCAGGATTCAAAGTCAAACATCTTTTCAACGTGATATGAGGGGCCAAAAGTGTCAATTCATAGCCTGTCAAGCGAGTACTAGTCAGATGCTGTGTCTTTGTTTGATTTAGCAAAGCATCGACTGAATGAGGTAATAACACAAACAATCTGTGTGACAAGACTATTCCTTCACTCTGACGTATGGACACAGCCGCTGCTGCTACCGCTCGGAAACAACCAGGCAGCGCACGAGAAACTGGATCAAGGACAGCTGAAAAATATGCAAACGGACGTTGTTCATCACCGTGTGTCTGTGTTAAAACCGAGAGGGCACAACCTTCCCTCTCGTGCACATAGAGTGTGAAAGTCTTAGTGTTGTCTGGAGTTCCTAATACTGGTGCAGTACAAAGAGCTTGACGTAGCTGTTGGAAGGCATTCTGGCACTCAGTAGTCCATGATAGAGGCATCGGAGTGTCTTTAGTCAAAAGGGCCAACAAAGGTTTAATAATGTACGAAAAACTAGGGATCCACTGCCTACAGAAAGAAGTAAGGCCAATCAATGCACGGACATCCTTCTGAATACAGGGCACAGGTGTGTCTAAAATGGTCTGAATGCGATCTGGTGTGAGTGCACGTCCCTCCTTAGACAGGAGGTGACCTAAATAGGGAACCTGCTGTCTACCAAATTGCAATTTCTTCCGAGAGACTTTATGATGATGAGAAGCAAGAAATGATAATAATGACAGTGTTCCTTCTTTACACTGTTCAGGGGTATCGGCAGCCAACAAGATGTCATCGACATATTGAATAAGAGCCACCCCTTTCGGCACAGGAAAAAAATCAAGCTGCCTTTTCAATGCTTGACTATAATTGCTAGGACTCTCTGTATGGCCTTGTGGAGCTCTACAGATTCTGTATGATCTATTATTCAAAGTGAAGCCAAATAAATAACGGCTATCAGGGTGAATAGGTATTGGAAAAAATGAATTTTTCAAATCAATTACACTAAATGTAGTGTCAGTCCTTGTTAGGAGTTGAGGACCATTATCATAAAGTTCCCCATTCTAAACTAATAGCCTTAACCAAACTTGTAAACGACACCCTCCTAGAGGCAGATCTAAACAACTGGGTATGTGAAGCTGAACTGAAGTTCCTCAGGAATGATAATGCTCTTACACCGGCAATCTATGGACTGCCAAAGATCCATAAAAATGAAAGGGATCCTCCTATGCGACCAATAGTGAGTGGCATTGGCTCCCTTTTAGAACCCTTTAGCCAATATGCAGACTCTTTTTTGAAACCTCTGGTTATCCAACAGAAATCCTATGTTAGAGATACCACTCATATAATTTCTATGATCGAGGGTGCCAGCTTTAATGAGAACACACAATGGCTGGTCACTCTCGACATAGAAGCTTTATACACAAACATTCCGCAGGATGACACCATCAGAGTCATCAGTGAATGCCTAACTCCTGAGGCCACTAGAGGAGCTAATAGGGTATTTATTCTCAAATGCATCACCCTAGTTCGTAAGAACAATATGTTTTTATTTAAGGACGACCTTTTTCTCCAGCGTAAAGGTACGAGCATGGGTGCTACCTGTGCGCCGAGCCTGGCCTGCCTATACGTTGGAAATTTTGAGAATACACATATCTACAATGAGGCGGCGCCCTTTTTTGAAAACATCACCTTGTGGCGCCGCTTCATTGATGATATATTCTTTATTTGGGAAGGTGAAGAGAGAACATTGTTGGAATTCCTGGACTGGCTCAACTTGGGCGATTCCAACCTTAAGTTTACAGCCCAATATGACAATTTTTCAGTCAACTTCTTAGACATTACCATCAAAAATATAGAGGGTACCCTCATGGTGGAACTTTTTTCAAAACCCACGGACAAGAACACACTTTTACACTATAAAAGCTACCATCCCCGTGCTCAGAGGGATAATATACCATTTGGTCAGTTCTTGCGTTTACGCAGGAACTGCACAATTTTGGAAGACTTTTATAAACACTCTGAGATACTTAAGAGCAAACTTCTTGATCGCGGGTACCCTAAGAAACTCATAAAACAAGCTTTTAAACGTGCTAGGTTTTATAACCGAGAGAGTATGTTCGAACGAAACCAAGAGAACAGAAGTAAGAAGGATTCAACATCAGAAAAACGTCTTGTCTGTGTAACACAATTTTCAAACATCAGTAATAAACTGAAAAATGTAATCAACTCCAACTGGAAGATTCTTAATGAGGGTATGGAAATCAAACTTCAGAAACCACTGTTTGCTTTTAAGCGGAATGACAACATTCGGAAAAATCTAGTTACAACCTACAAATCCAACAAACCCCAAGTACAGGCTTCAATATACATGCAGAAAGTTGTAGGCAACTTTCCATGTGGGTCATGTAGTATTTGTGAACACTGTTTAAACACCAAATCAGTGTCACACAATGGTTCTACTCTCACATCCAAAAGCCTTAATAACTGCAGGAGTAGCAACGTGGTATATCTCCTAGTGTGCCCGTGTGAATTAGTCTACGTGGGTGAAACTGGGAGAGAGCTGAGACTGCGACTATTGGAGCATAGATCAGCATTGAAAACTAAGAAACATAATGCCCCCCTTGTAGAACACTATGAAATGTTGAAACATAAACATACAGACTTTAAATGGTTTGTAATTGAGAAAATCATTGGAAACATCAGAGGGGGCAACATGGAAAAGAAACGAAAAAACAGAGAACAATGGTACATATCAATCCTTGACAGTGTAGACAGGGGCCTTAACACCAAGGAGGATTGGATGAGATTGGTAATGTAAAATTCCCTCTTATCTTTATGAATTGTCCTCCCTGGTGGGACACCCGTACATGGGATCACACTACTTCAACTGAATAACAGTAGTTTAAATTTTTATTTTGAGAATGAGATTAGTTTCTTTAGATATTTATTAGATACTTATATATTTACCTACCACCGTAACTTGAGACCCTAAATGATGATACCTGGCACATTGTACGATGCATGGTCAATAATCCTACCAGAGTTTTATGGCCAATTTGTTTTTTCCATCTTCATTGAGTATTTGATACCTATTCCACCAGGATGGAATGGGTCAGCTAATGATTTAAAACTCTTGTATGTCAGGGAACCTGAAATTGAATCACATTTAGACACCTTTCTAACAGAGGTCTATTTTATATTACATTATTTTTGTCCGATTACTTACGGATATCTATTATTGGAATACCTTCTTTTAACATCATAGTCCGTTTTGGGACTCGATGACACTCAGGGAGATATAATAAAAAAATGTCCCTTATTTTTCCTTATCTCGCGTGACGGTTTAATTAATTGACGGCACTGATTGTATACGAGATCGGGTGTGAATATTTGCCCACTCCGATACTCGCATTGGGTAGGTAACTGAGTGGCCTTTATACTTTGAGTAATTAGATGGATACTCCAATATGGCGCCTGTGTTTACATTACGGAGTCACTCCACTTAGAGACGGGTGGTCCCTTCTATATGACGTAGATGGAGCCGTTGCCGTGCATTTAAGGCCCTCTAACCACGGGTTGCGTGCTTACCCGCGAAGAACGAGGTGACGGTACGGAGGCTGGATTATGTAGAGCTATACAGGCAAGTGAGGGAAATTACGATAATAGCTTATGTTTCTCGGTATCCTGATGATAACATACATAGCATTGAGTACGCTTAGTAGTATAGATTGTCCGTCTTTCAGGCTGATGTGACCTTGAAGACGATACCATTTCTAGCTTAGTGCTGACCTGTGGGGATTTGTGGACTCTCTGAGGCACCCTCCATGTTTTTAATTTTTGGTCCTCACGGTGTGCCAACAGTGCGGACAAGAAAGATATATATACTTTTTTTTAAAAAAAAAAACGAGAATCTGGGACTAATAAATTAGGGCATTGTCTCCCTCGAGAGCATACCAGATGTAGGGAGACTCACTCTTTACATAAATACACTCGATAATTAAGTGAGCTATAACATGTAATAATGTGCAGTCAAGTTTAGCTATGATTTTAATACTCTGGGGCATTATTTCCCACAATAGCCTACTAGTTTTAAACAGACGAGATTCTACGCTGGTGGATTGACAAACAAGTGGATATAGACTATCAACCACCAACTTTTATCTTCCTCCACTACCGCTGATCAATTAACGTGGTGCAGATAGGTAAGCGTACGCTACCTTCCCAATATTAGTGAGACTGATTTATTTAAAAATAAAGTTAATCCTGATTCTTGCTTATTTTTAGATTGTAAAGCATACAGTGTTTTCACCTTAGCCATTCAATGAGTGGATAAAAAAGCACCAATTTTCTACGAAGAGAGTTTATGTGTATCAAAGTGAGTATTGATTACTTATTACTCATGGCAGATCTCAGTACAATTAAGTTAGCCTTTTGTTAATTAGTGGAATTTGTTTTTCCTGCCATTTGACAGATATATCCACACCAACTTTTTTACCTTCCGTGAATAAGCTGAATACTTATGAGCATATTGAAAGTTACAGACTACAAGCATCCCCTTAACTCTCAACTTTGAGGTACATGTTCTTGATATGTCGGCCCTCTTTTTTAATTATTTAGGTTAGGTCGCTTAGCCTGAACCTTCGATATGCGGGCCTGTTGTACAAAAATATTTTATGCCTGCTTAGTTTCCATAACAAGCTTATTGATGGTCAATTTATTACATATGGTCGTCCTCGGGCCCCCTTTTCTCTAAATATAATGGAAATATACTCTTCCTGGCATGATCCTCTCACAGCAATGAGTAATATTATGAATTAATTTGACATCTAAAGAGAAATTGTGATATAATGA
Source organism: Triturus cristatus (assembly GCF_964204655.1). NCBI lineage: Eukaryota > Metazoa > Chordata > Amphibia > Caudata > Salamandridae > Triturus > Triturus cristatus. Next base: position 626,984,947 of record NC_140593.1, read on the forward strand.
ATGTTTTTTTAAAATGCGCTGATATGAAACATATAGGATGTTCATTTTTAAGTAGATATGTCGTTTTTTGTCTTATTACTTTTGAAATTTGATTGTATGTATTTTATTGTAGGTATTGTTAGAAGTACGATTCACAGAAGGAAGGATCATTATTACCCGTCCTGAAGAAGGTGGTCCTATAAATTTGCCCACCGAAATGCGTCGACGCCTGAAACCTGAGTTGTATTTGTCCTGGGACCAATTACCAAATATTTGGGTATAGCGAGTTTAGTGGTATTGATTCATAGGGAACACAAACCAACACCATTGAAGCACAATTGTGGTGATTTCATTGCAAAATGTGTCCTTCTTTTTGATTTGTGTGATTTAGACTCGTGAGATAGGTTGGTTTTAATCTGTGTATATATATTTTTTTTTATGAAAATTTTTTTTTTTTATAAAAGGAATTTTTTGTGTAACGAGTTAATTTAAAAAATTTGTTTGTATTTATGTTGTGTCTCTCCTTTTAAAATTTGTTTTAATAAAGCATGTATTGATTAATTTAATGTAATCTACGTATGCATTTTGTTTATCACATTGCTGTGTATTGGATCACCCTTATGACACTCTATTGGAAGGATCAATTTTCATTCTTTGGTTCTCATTTTGTATACTTTGAACCCTATATAGCCACCCATTTGGGCTGGGTAGACACTCTCACAAGTGATATCTTTCCTCGACAGGACATCTTAGCAGTGCCTCTATTATTTATGTGAGACGGTCCAAAGGGAAAATCTTTTACTTCGCAGTAGGAGGAACCATAGTAAGAAGTGTCGTGATGTCAGAGACTACCGGGTATGGGGGCACCACAATTTTATTAACTTCTCGTAAATCAATAACGAATCTCTAAATTTTAGTATAAGTGTCTCTTTTCAAAATAGGAAGAATAGGGCTATTACAAAAGGTATAAGGGACTTCTTCCACAACCCCCACCTTGATCAAATCCTGAACAATGTGCGTCAATGCTTCCTCTCCTTCCCGAGATATTTTATATTGGGGCAGTTGAGGCAATGAAGCACCTTCCTTCACTTGAATATGCACTGGTGGAATAACCATTTGTCCCACATCGGTATCTGATGTAGCCCATAAAGTACTAGGTAATGAAGCCAAAGTGATATCTTCTTTAATGAGACAAGACCTGTCAACCATTGGATAGTTATCATTTAAAATAACACGCACACCTTCTGGGGAACAACGTATTGTAGCACGAAAATGTTTGAGCACATCGATACCCACAATGTTATCCGGCGTGGTAGGGGAAAGCAAAAATGGACATGCTGCACTGAATTTATCAAGACTAAATGCAAGTGGCTGTGACAGTGGGCTAGATGTAGGTGTCCCATCGAATCCTATACATGTTATCATTGCGCCAGACAGGGGAGCCATAGGAACACATTTTTTAGACAGAGCACTACGAGTAGCTCCTGTATCAACCAGAAACCGATCAGTAGAGCCCAAAACATTTGCATCAACATAAGGACCTTTGTGATCTACTAGGACCTCAACCATTTTCTTACCCCATCTTAGGCATTCCTATGCATAATCAGAATCCCCAAGACCATCAGCCGAATAATCTGACATTTCATATTGATTTCGTCTATCAAAAGTATTAAAGTAATTTGGTCCATGTTCAACTACCTCAAACCGGGGGAGAGGTCCTATTCCTCCACTATTTCCTGAATTCCCTGGGCGTCCTCTCATACTTCCTCTACCCCGTTGATACTGTTGACCTCGCAAAAGGGGGCACTCAGAACGCCAATGTCCAATCTCTTTACAATAAGCACACTGATCAGAAGGCAAAATTGATCGAGAGAAAGGGGGTACACCAGGGGTATATACTGCACATCCGCCTCTACCACCACCTCTGAATGGTGGACCATATACTTGACCCAACATAACTTTTGTTTTTAACTCCTTTACCCTCTTATCCTCTTTGCCTTTTGCTTCCAATTCTGACGCTCATAATACTGATCCATAGTCAAAAGGGAGACTGGGGAAGACGTAGTCCACGAACTCTCACTGGCCTTTAGGCGACTAGCTATTTCTGGCAACATGTTAGCGACAAATTTGTCGACGAACAGATGCTTACCCATGTCATCTGTCATGACTGTCCACTAAAGTAATGGAATGTCTCTTCAAATTGTGTAAAGAAATCAGAAACTGACTCATCTGCTTTCTGTTTACAAAACGCTAATGTTGCCCAATCTATTTTCTTAGGGGGTATAAGAGTTTTCAACGTAGTCACAATAGCTTTGGGAATATCTAATATCTCCTGATGTGGTTTCTGCACAGGCTCTCTAGCTGCATCTATTTTTTCTAAAAGCACCCAAGTATCACCATATGCAGGGGGCAAAATAAGTCCAAAAAACATATCAATATCTGGCAAGGTCATAGTGCAGGAGCTAATGGCACATTCCACTTCTTCATAGAAAGTGGCTGGATTTTTCCGCGGGTCAGGCAAAGCAGTTTTAAGAGCCATAACATCTGCTCTACTCCAAGGAGTATAGACCCAATTATAAACAAAATATCCCTTTGCATCATCTGAATGTTTATCAGTACTTGTTCCCGTACCCTACGGAGGAACATACAAAAGGCGCAGCTTCACGCATTGGTTTTACAGTAACTATAGTATCACTAGGGTCATTATCTGTCCCCGGAATTTCTTCTTTCTGCACTGGACTGGGGTCTGAACTGTTTGTGCAGTTTTAACTTTACCAGCTGATTTTTGCTCCGCTTGAAACATAGTGTATCATGTCTTAATTTAACTACTCGCCTAATTAGATCAGGTATATTTGACAAAAAGAAAGTTCCATCATTTAATTGTTGATAATCAGAATTAATATCAGTGGGCTCTAAGTTTTTAGAAACGTTTCTAAAACCAAGTATTACCTCCCAAGTGAACTTCTCTGCAAAATATAACTGCTCTAAATCCTACCACTGCTGAACCAGCGCTACAAGGTCTGGGGCAAAAGTAGTCCCATGAGCTTCTTTGCGAGCAATGGATCTGATAGTGGAATTTTCGTCACAGTCAAAGTAGAGCGAGTCTGCTGCCCATCTTGCTTATCTAAGTCTTTACCATCTGAAGAAAGATGTTCTTCTTCAGAAAGATAATTCTCAGGGGCAGAGGGAAATTTATACGGGGTGGAGGTCGTTCTAACAAGATGGAATCATCCTGAGGTTTATTAAGTATGGGATAAATGGGGCACCTAACAGGGTACTGGCCAGTTACCTCTAAACGACGCTCCCTTTCCTCTTTTTCTTTTATTGCCTTCATCTCCTTATCTTTTAATTCCAATGCTTTTTGATATAGGTAATATTGTAGAGAGGTGTGGCTCACTGGTTAGAGGCGGCAGACCCGTAAGCAGAGAATTGGCCAGGGACCAGGGTTCAATTCCCGACGCGGCAGGGTCGTGGACCAGGGTCAAAAACGGACTTGATAATTCTCGCCTCGGTACCTACTCTAACCAGGAACACACTCGGCAACTCTGGGCATTAAGCTTGCCTCATCTCTACAACGGCCCCCCACAGACGCTGGGGATGCCTGGTTTCACCTTGGAGATACCCAGAAAGGGACCATCTCACAGGGATAGCCAGGACGGGTTCCCCAGCGGTCTATAGCGCCGGGACACCTCCTCGTGAGGTAGCTGTTCGCGCTTTACAAATATCAGTATTATTATTATATATCGTTTTTCGCTGTTCTTTTTCTGGTATAGCTTCTTTTTTCCTCACTCTCTCTTGCACTCCCTTCTCCCACATTCGTGCACAATCAAACATATCTTGTCGACTTTTTCTCTTGAATAAACACTGCTCTACATATTGAATCTTTTTAAAGTCAAATGACTCTTTCACATGCCATTGTAAATCAGGATCCTTTTTCGTATATTTGTTCCACAGTGTACTATACATTATGGAAGAAATACCGTATTTGACATACATATGTCTATTAGGTGTCCCCTCTGCGGGAGCCGGCTGACTTCTTTCTAAATCCGTTTTGGTACCACCAAGACAGCAACACAGCCTACGGAATGTGCTGGAAACAGGCATGCGACCAAGTTTTTGTAAAATATTACTTTTCCAAAATATTCAAAAGCAGAGAAAAATCTCCACATTACCTGCCTTTATTTTTTTGCAAAAAATAAATCAAACAAACAAAACCAGAATCTTGGCCAAGCAAACAAGAGTGCCGCTTCAGTGACCTTACCAAACAAGAGTCTCCAACCTCCAACTGCCAATCTCTTGGTCGACCTTATGGTCACTGCAAAAATAATGCCAAAGGATACCTCATTCGGGACCGGCCAACACCTGGAGGGTCAAATCGAGAAAACCGGAAAAATCACTTTGGCTGAAAAGACAAGGGTCTCCTCATGCAGGACGTCTCCTCAGCAATATTCCACTCTTCTGTCAAGACCACTCCTTTGGATGGCCGCGTCTCCGATGAGGACCCATGTGTTGGGCACCAACTATGGAAATGTGCCTTTTAATGAGCACACCGGTGCAGGGGTCACCCTTCTCTGTCCACGGTTACTTAGACCAACAAAATAGAGATTGGCACTGAAGCTGGAATTCAAATAACAAGTTTATTATTCACTCATGAGTGGGACTACGTCCCCACAGCACTCTCAAGTGCTGCCTGAGGTAGTACATTGAAGTCACAGAACACAGGCCTTATATACAGTTTGTTCTGCACTGGTAAGCATGTGGATACAAATAGAAGGTACAGGCTTACACAGGAATAGTTACCAACAAACATGGGCAAATGGGAGATCACTTAGTCAGCAAAGTGGGAGGGGGAGCAGGAGTGCTTATGGCAGCAGTAAGAGATTGACAGTTGAGTCTGAGACTAGGTGTTCTGGCAGATGCAAACTCTTAGCATGCATATTGCTTTTAGCTGAGTCAGGAAGTCACCTAAAATAGACAGCAAAGGCTGTGAAAAAGACAAGCAGCAGAGGATGGGAGAATTACAAAGCCAACAAAATGGATGCCACAACCAAGATGGCTTCAGCTTATGTTAACAGAAATTATTCCAGATTTCCACAGCAGTTCAGCAATTTTTTGTCTTTCTATTATATATATATTTCACTGAAAAAAACAAATGTTATCATTAGAAGAAATGTTTAGTAGCATCGGAACATTTTACGTTCTAAAAAACACTGAAATTCACCAGTTATAGTTATCTCAATTAACTTCAACATATGTCCTAAGATAACTATATCTCGCGCCCCCACCATGCACAGTTTTCTCATCAATAATTTCACTGCAAATGTTGCAGTGATATTATCATTGATGTCATAGAAGATGTATTGAGTGATGTAGTATGTGGGATAATGAGCAGTGGATGGCGAGAGTGTGAGTTATAGTTACCTTAGGGCAAGAGTTATAGTTACTTGAGATAACTATAAATATAACTGGTGAATTTCAGTGGTGTTTTTGAGTTTAAATTGTTATGCTGTTACTGAACCTTTCACCTGATTATAACGTTACTTTAACCTTTGTTTTTTTCAGTGATTTTCTTTTTTTTTTCCAAACTTAAAGTAATATTTAGTTACCATATGCAAATTCAACCCCTGATTCGGCCGTACCTAGGCAGGGGATTGGCTGCATGGCCTGGTCGCAGGCCAAGCCCTGCGGCCAACCCCCGCCTGCAGCCAACCCCATGCTGCATAAGGCCTTCTGCCATGCCAGTTGGGGGTTGACCTCAAGGCCTGGTCTGTGGCCAGGCCCTGTGACCAGTCCCCGTAAGAGCAGCCAACCCCCCACTGTGCAGGGTCTACAGTCAGCAGGGGTTGGCAGCAGGGTCTGGGGTTAACCCCCTGCATGCAGCCAAACCCATGTTGTGCACAACCTTTGGCTGTGTGCGGTGTGGGCTTGGCCACAAGGCCTGGGCTGCAGCCAGGCCATGTGGCCAATCCCTACAGATGCAGCCAACCCCACACAGTGCAGGGCTTTAGGTCATGCATGGTGAAGGGTTGGCCATAGGGCCTATGGCCAACCCCTCCATTCAGCTAAACCCACGCTGCACACACCTTCGGCGTGCAGGGTGCAGGGGTTTAGCCTGTGGCCAGACCCTGTGGCTAACTCCCCGTAAGGCAGCCAATCCCAAGATGCACACAGCTTTCTACTGTGTGCGGTGGGGGGGTTTGCCATAGGATCTGGGCCTAAGGACCCCATACCCCAGGGCCTTTTTTTATATTATAGGGGAGGGGGGCACACGCCCCCTCAAGCCTTGTTAGGCCATGGGATCCCATCCCCAGGGCTATTATTTTATATTAAAAGAACAAGATATTGTCCCCACCTGGGGGAGCAGCTTAAAGAGCAGGAGCAATGTTGGCTCCACCTCAAAAAAAAGATGTCTCTGCGGGATAAGGTCCCCAGGGCCTAATATGGCTCGAGAAGGAGGCCCACACACCTCCCCTTCCTTTTTAAATAAGGTACAGCCCTGGGGGATGGGGTCCCAGTTGGCCTTTAAATGCTCTGGAGGGGGGGCACGAGGTTTCTGTCCTCTTTTATTTACATTTGGGCCCACAGGGATGCTCTGCTTGGAACCGCAACGGGCTCTGAAATTTTAAACTAGTTTTTCATCTTTTGAGATATTTGGAAATGTAGAAACGAAGTCCCTGATTTAGAATTGCCAGACATGTTGCTCCATCACAAGACTGACTGATGCCCGTCCACCTTATTACAAGTGCATTGGGATTTAATGGACTTGTGTAATGTGGTGGGTGGGATATCTGTCACGTTTGTACCAGAATAACCCATCCACAAAACTCTAAATCAGGACCTCAAGTATTTTATTTAGGGCCTGACTTAGACCTTTGCTTAGAATATTTAATATTGTTATTTTTATTGAAAAGCTATTTAGTTGTATAGTTGTTTTTCAAATATAAATGAACTTACTTTGTAACAAATAGAAGTTCTTTAGTATAAGGCAGTGTGGCTTTTTAGACAATAGAGGTGTTGCACTCGGACAGAGTTGCTTTCTTGCTGAGCACATGTGCGTTAGCCAGACTCTTCTATTTTTACTCATTATTAATTTTCCCGCTTTTCTTATTTGTCTCCATTAACTTTCCTTGGATTATTTTTTAGTTTGGATCCTTTTTTTGGTATTACTTTGATGAAGACAATATGCAAAAACTATTTATGCATTTACTTTTTATGTATGTTTAAAAGTTTATTTTTCTGTTCATCTTGATAAGTTTAATATTTATTGGCCCTTAAATACAATATTTAGGGTGTCAATATTGTGGTAATCACTATTTTGCTTCTTTAAGATAATTTTTATATAAGTGCGTGATATTTTGACATTGAATATTTTTTAGCCAATATTGGAGCTTGTACAATATATTTGTTAGCGAACTTTTTGTAGACAATATTTTTGTTATTTGCACACAGGATTAAGAGGGTTCTTATTTTTGTGATCCGTGCTTTTTGCAACAATATTTACATTTTGCAATATCTCTGTGGTCGATATTGTGACGTATAACCACAGAAGTGACTAATGACAAATCACAGGGCTAATCTGCATGCACCAGCACCAAAGATCAAAAGGTACTGTGTCATTGTGACCAGAAACATAGGGAGACACACTATCATCTATTTGAAGGACTAGAAATGATTATTATTAAGGAAGAAGAGAGAACCAAGATGAAAGTGCTCCCCAACTATCAAATCCTTGAGATTTCCCTTTAAGAGCCATTGACCAATGAGCATTACCACTTAGGGACCGATTATGATGCCAGACGGACCCGAGTCTGTCCGGCATCATTCTGGAACTGAAACCAAATGACCACCGGTCATCAGTTCCAGCCCAGGAATTAGGATTCGGTCCCAATCCTATACTTTGCTATGAGGGCATGCATTCCAAACAGAATGCATGCTCTCATAGCAAAATGCTAAGGTGCATGTCATCCCTGCACCCTGAGGCAGGCCTTTTTGTGCTGGTAAGACCGGCACAAAAAGGCAGTGGTAAACTGCCATCGTAATACCTCGACCGGAAAAAGCTAGCCGGGTGATTACTGTGGACCTTACTAAGGGCGGACAGGCTTTAAGCCATTCGGAAGACTAATTCAGATTCCCTTCTGACCGAGCCCATCGAAATGGCTTGATCAGAAGGGTAGCTGAATCGGAGCCCTTCCTGCCCGCATCATAATTGGACCCTTAATATTTGTCCATAAGGTGTACCTTAGACCACTTCACATATAACCATAGTACCAAATTATCAGCTACAGATACATTTCAATGCCCTCTAATGATTATATCTAGTTATGTATTGTGTATTAGTATTAAAGTAAATTTCTCTTCCAAACTAAAGTACTGGCTAGACTACATCAGATCAGCTGTTTATTGAGTGCTGTGTCTCAAACTTGACACTACCTTCCAGATTAAATCTTTCAATTTCCAACTGACCCTTAGGGTCAAGCACTAAAGGAGAGTACTTGGTGTTCAATTTCAGGTCCACTAGTAGGGCTAAGACCCAATACACCAGTGGTAAATGGCTCGGAGTAACACAACTCTAGCCCAGTGACCAATACTTGCCATAGGCATCCCTAAAAAATTCTCACAATTGGCAGGAAGTGGTGAGGATCATTAAATTCCAGTTCTAATTGACATTAATGACATTTAAGAATACCAGCTTTTTCGCATATAACTGCACATATGAATGGAAAATGGCAACTGGGAAGAAGCAAGCCTGAGAAACCTGTGCTTAAAACAGTTCAGGAAGACAAGTTTGGATAGAGGTAGGGGCTCCTAGATCAGAAGATATAGAGGTCATTATAGAATTGATGATAGATTGGAGAAACAAGTCATCAAAGACAAGAAGGTTGCAGGATAATCATGGGAGGTTCTAGTGTAAAATACCCGAGACGCAGGCTCTCATGATTTCCAAGTACAGACTTCCCCTAGACTGGGCACACCACATTGTCCTGTAGAATGGTTTCTAAAATGTTCCCAAAACAGTCTCCCGACCCATTTCTAGGATACCTATATTACCAGTCTCAGGGAACATACCGCTAGGTAGGTTTGATTTAACTGAGACCCTGAAGCTTGAGCTATTGCTCCAGAAATCTAAAAAAGAACAGGAGGACAAGACAAAGAAGTTTGAGAGGTAGAAGCTAAGATTGCCTGCTAAGAAGAGGAAGATAGACCTAGGAATGGACAGAATGAGTAGGCACAGGAAGAGAAGAAGAAGCAAAAATAAGAAAGAGCTGTAGGAAAGCAAAATAATTGATACACATGTACTTGCCGATCACTAATATTCTAGGGAGGTTCCACAGTTTTGAGACTGCATGTAAGATGCAAAATCTGAATGATAAGTTCAAGGTGGCGACTTAAATGAGTTGGTTCTATTTTAAAGAGACTACGGTCATTGGAAGTGTGCCTGAGTCAGAATCTAAATGTTTGGCGCTTTTATGGGACTGTCTGGTTTGAAGCCAGCCCAGTACTTGGAGAGATTATGTGAGAACAAAAAGACAGATAGTGTTCCACTAGAGATTTTGGCCAATGAAATAGTGTGTGATTGAAATGAGTGGGTTAGAGGGGTGGAAGTGGGGAATACCCGTACCTAAATCAGTTACTGATAGCAGAGGGTCTCGAAGAAGAGTGTTCTAATTGCTCAGAGAGTACTTGAATGATCTTACTGTGAGAAACCCACAAAAGCTTGCTGCGCTGGTTGACACATGGTTAGCTAAAAAGGTGAACAAGGGCCTGGAGCAGAACAGTTCTAAGCCAAGAGGGGAGAAGAGCTCCTAGCAGAACTGTTCCAGATCAGAAAGGAAGGGCAAGAATCTTTCCTAAGGGTTCCACCCAGGGCAGAAACCTAAGGGGAATTAGATTCCTAATCAGGAACACAGTGCCAGGATTAAGAAGGGTCAAAGTCTAGCACAAAGCAAGAAAACCCTGAAAATTATGAAAAGCAGGAAGATGATGCCCTAGATGTAGGTTTGCAGTCTGGCATCCTGAGACAGCAGGAGGTTCTGGAAGTGTGACATTCATTTTTGGGTCATCATGGGTGCACCTACATAACAAGGCGAGTAGGGCAGTCAAAGATTGCCTGGCAATTGTGCGTGTTGCTTGGGTGTTTTCATTATCACCTAGCAGCTTTCCCTTCCCCCTAGTTTATTTTGTTCCTACGTTCCTTACCCTTCGGTTCTGATTGTACCTTCTCGGTTTGGCAAGATGTTGCTGTGCAGCTGTCATCTTCCTCCCTCTCTAGGGATTGTCTTCAGAATCTTCTCACCTGGTTGGTGGGTCTGTCTCCAGGTCATCCTCGATGTTCACCACAGCACCACTGGTGGAGTTCGAGGTAAGAGGGCAGATAACTATGAACTTTTGTGAGTTTTGATATTATGTGGGGGGTTTTCTGTATGTATTGCTACTCTGTCTTTAATGTGTGGTAATATTAGCATGCACTTTTGATACTATTCAGCATGAGAGGTTGCTGAGTACTTTGATGAATACTTACCTCATTAACCAGTTTTAATGAGGGACAGAGGGCTAAATATATCATCCTTTGAAGAGATTTCACTGTAGCTGTTTTTTTCTTCCCTATCCCTTCCCTATTCTAAATCTAACTCTCCACAGGTTTGCAACATTTGTCACAGCAAATGGGAGGTTAGGTTCATGTTGGATTTTGATTAATTTGGTCATTAACAATTTTCCAGGCCCATAATGAAACCCAGTATGAACCTGCTACAAGTTATGGCTCAAGCCATACAAAGGTACAGGAAGGATTAGAAATGGAATGTCATATACAAATAATCAACTAGGAGGAGTCCTGGCAAATCAGAAGTACAAGGGAACATCTATCTAAAGCAGAGAATTAGAGATGATTCTAAGATGGTCTCTTTTTGTACGGTGACATTCAGGTCATTTTGTCCAAAAATTGTCTCAAGATAAAGGGAAATAAAGTTGCTAGGTCCTGAAAGACAAACCAGGGTCAAGTCTATATAGTTTTGTAAACTATATCTCTGAGAAAGCTCGTTTTTACCCCTAGAGGCCCATAAGAATGTTGGGCGGATCGTCACCGCCCGCATGGCGGAGGCGATCTGCTCGTCTTTCTTTCCCGCTCGCATGCCAATTCCCCCCCGCCATATTACTAAGGCGGGGGGACCCCGACGGACGGAAAGACCATCCGCAGGTGGCAATCCGCCCGATTGCCTACCGGGCGGAAAAGCTGTTAACATGGTGGCGGTGTCTGCTAGACACCGCCATCCATATTAATATGCAGGAGGGGACATGTTTCTTTGCCGTCACGGAAAGGCATGCAGACTTTGACATTGGGGGCCCGTAGTGGTGCCCCAGGGATTCTGGGGGTTGGGGTGTGCACATGGGGTTAACTATGGTGCCCTCTTGCATTTCAATGTACAACGTGGCAGGCACTGCGCGGTGCCTGTCACGTTGTGCATTGAAAGGCACAACTTGCTTTTGTGGCATTGTGGCGGGTGGTGCTTTCAGCACCGCCCGCCGCAATGTCATGAATGCAGGATGCGCCCGCCAGTGTGGCGGGCGCATCCTAATTGTAGTTGCGGGACCGCCGCATGCATTGCGGGCGGTACCGTTTGTCCTCCCGCCATACTAATGACCCCTCAAGTCTTCTTTTCTATTGCAGTTGGTTCTCTACCTTTCCTAGACTTGCTCAACTCTGGAGCTTCTGGTATTATTATGGATAGGGATTTCCCAAAGCAAATATAAAATTCTGATACAATGAAAGAAAAAAAACAGAACATATTATTGGAGTAGAAGGGGCAACATTAACATTCAGAAAGTTGGTCTAATAAACAAAGCTGCTGAGCTAAGTGATTAATCTTGGGCATTAAAAAACAACTGAAATGTGATATCATTGATGCCCCAGATTTAGCTACAATTCTAGGTACTTTCCAGTTTTGAATTCATGATCCTGCCAAAAGGAGGTCCAAAGAAAAGATACAATTGGAATTATCTCATTGCCAGCAAAATTGTTTTCTCTGCTCTCATGTTTTGAACCAACAATCCAGTTTATGTTTTTCAACACAAACAACAGATGTGACAGGACTTCCTGATGTTTATACATTCTCAGATGTGTTCAGTCTTAAGGGTGTAGGTACTCTGCCTCCGTACAAAGATTATGGTACATTGACAAAATATTAACACTCAAAATATCCCCATACAAAAATATTGTGACCAAAATATCGGTCAAAAATATTTACATTCTATACTTCTGATGGTAAGTACATAAATATTCAAAAAAAATATTGATGTCATAAATAAAGTTCTACAAAACATTGTTTATATATATATCTATATATACATATATATATTATATATATATAATAAATTAAACATTAAATATATTAAAGAATACAATTAATTCAAAAAACAAAATTAGATTTAATATGCATTCATTTTAACAAATATAACAAATAAACGTAATTTTAAAAAGTTAAACACGTAATCATTTTTATATATATATTTAAGCTAATAGTTTTAATATATTTTATCATTTTACAATTATAGAAATATTTAAAAAATAAATATAAATATATACATATACCAATAACATAAAATCTATTTAAAAAAATATTCTATTATAAATGAAAACATTAAACTATTTAAAAATCTTTAAACTTAAATTTTCCACTCCAGTCAGTGCAACAGTAGGGAAAGTGTTGGATAGAGGAGGGGTAAAAATTAATATTAGAACTCCAGTGAGTGCAACAGTAGGGTAAATATTGGATAGCGGAGGGGTAACAATTACGATTCCCACTCCAGTGAGTGCAACACTAGGGAAAGTGCTGGATTGCGGTGGGATAGAATTTACTATTCCAACTCCAGTGAGTGCAACAGTGTTGGATAGTGGAGGGATAAAATGTACTAACTATTCCCACTCCACTCAGTGCATCAATAGGGAAAGTATTGGATTACGGAGGGGTAAAATTTACTATTCTCACTCCAGTCACTTCAAAATTAAATCAAACAAAATATCATCAACAGAATAAAAATATATTTTTTAAAGTAAGTTAAAAAATATAAATATGTAAAAAATAAAAATATATTTAATATTGAAAAAATAAAAACATATTATAATGTTAAATACATATCACAAATATCCACAACTCTTATAATAAATAAAATGAATAAATAATATTGAAACAAATAAATATTTATATTTAGAGATGATTTATTAACAAAAACATTAATTATTACATAAATGTAGTCCATGTCCTTCCTAACATATAAAAACCACACAACCCACAACGAAAAAAAAGTATTTGTATAACTAACCTAATTAACACATATCATTAATTAAAAAACAAATGAGAACACATAGAATTTAATTAACTTCCCACCCATTACACCTACAATCACCACAACCCTCACCTAAAATTAAACTGTAAAACAATTCATCACAAAATAATAAAATAGATCAATTAAATAACCAATAGTATTTAACAACTAATTATAAAGTAAGTAAAATTAAAATACTTCCCACACTTCACCCCTATAAACTCAAAACCCAAACACCAAAAAATAATTAAACAATTACCCTAATTAATTAGCAATTAATTAAGTAATATTAATTATTACCTAATTATTAATTAATTAAAAATAAATTACTTCCCTACTGTACCCCTACAAATCCCACAACACACAACTAAAATTCATTACACAATTTCCATATTTAATTGTCAATAATTAATGAATATTAATTAACAACTAATTATTAATTAGTTAAAAATAAATTACTTCCCACCCTTTACCCCTATAAACCCCACAACATGCACCTACATTTAATTACACAATTACCATAATTAATTATTAGTCAAGTAACTAATTAATATTAATTATCAACTAAGTATTAATTAAATACAAATAAATTACTTACCACCCGTTACCCCAAAAACCCCACAACCCACACCTAAAATGTACCCCAAAAAATGCAAACACAATTAACAGTATACAATCTCAATTAAATAAATATTAATAAATATAAAATAGTCATTCATTTATTATAATTAAATTACATTGCACCCTATTACCTTACAAACCCACAACCCGCTACAGAACTAAAATACACAAAATGTTATTGAAATAAAATTAATAACTACTAAGAATGTAACACATATATTAAAAAACATAAACAATACATATACAAAGAAAATACATCACATACATTTAAAAAATATATTAAAATACATAACATTAATTAAAAAATCGATATTTTAAACAACTATATTTTTGCAAACAATATTATTGACTTCTATATTTGTCAAATTGATATTTCTTACCTTAAAGTCAATATTCTGGACCACAATATTCTTGCTGTCAATATTTCTGTGTCACGATATATAAAACTTGATATTAGAGTAAGTCGACATTTCCAACTCAATATTTTCACTGAATGCCAAATATTATGACTGCACTATTGATTTAATTCCTGGAGCCAAAATACCACATGGGGAAATTTCCCCTTTAACAGTGAGGGGGATGAGGTCTTTAAAGAATGTATTGACCTTGGCAAAAGGATTTATTACATTTCAGGGATTCATATCTTTCTTGTACCCAAACCTGGCGTAGACTACAGGCCATGTATAGACTACCAAGAACTCACTGTTATAATGATTTGTAATTGTTAAAGTTTGCCTTTTAATATCCGTCCTTTCAGACCAAATTAAATCCACCAAGATATTCACCAAATTTGACCTCAGGGTACTTACAATCTTGTTTGTAAATGTGGGTACTTACAATCTTGTTTGAAAATGAGAAGGAGATGAATGGAAGAGCACTTTTAACACCTGGTTTACAGATTTTGAATTCTTGGTCATACAGTTCTGGATGTGTAACGCACCAGTGGCATTTCAACAGTTTGTCAATGACATCTTTAGGGACGTCGCATTTTGGGACCTACAGAATAGGAGTACATTTCTTATTACCAATTGGATTTCTCTCCATTTTTGATTTCCAAATGTAAGGTAGTGTGCTAGAAAGAACAACTTTTGCAAAATGTCTTCTAAATCACATGATAGTATGGGTAGCCCTAAATTCAAAGTTGTCAGAACTACGCTCAGTGGGCCAAGGGGAAAGCTGGAGTTGCTGGGCCCAGCCGTGGGGGTTGAGGCCTTTAACTGCCAATGTCCCGGGGCCCGACCTACTGTGGATCCTGAGCAGCTGGGCCAAGTACCCTTCAGCATTTGACTCTCAGTGGTAGTGTAGATCGAGCAGTCCAAAGCTTCTTGGGAGTGTGGGTAAACACAGGAGTGTGAACACAAGCTTACAACTCAAAATATGTTCAGTAGCAGAAATAAATGATTGTCCAGTCAAACACTTGCTTTTTAAAAAAAAGGAGTATCTATATATGAACACAGACTAAAGTACGGCATTGACAAACAATAAACACAGTCCCCTGAAGTCAGGGCTTTAGTGCTTTATAAGCAAGTCCTTAAGATCCACTTATCTCCTGAGCACCTCACACAATGTCCTGCGGTGGCAGTCGCGAGGAGCTTCTCAATGCTCATCTGAAGCTGGTAAGTTTATTTGGAACCTCCCCACAGGTGGGGGGTTTGGAGCCCTCCTGGTGCTGGTCCTCAGTCAGGGCTTAGGCCTGCTTGGACCAATATGACAGCCTCCTCCAAATGACAATGGTCTCAACCAAGCCACGCTGCTTGCCCTATCCTGGGGCAGCATATGGGGTCACCATCTCCACTCTTTTCATGGGCTAGGGTCTGATCGGTACAGCACCAATCTTCCAGTTGCCCCACCTGCCAAATGGGGACACCGATTTAGCTCCACACATGGGATACAGCCCAATGGGCATAACAACACTTCTTCACAGAGGTCCCACCTGTAATATAGGATTGCTGGCTTAGAACTTGCACAAGTGTGATGATTTGATTGGTGCAACAACAGTCACAGCTCACTTCATGGATGCCCTCCTCCAGGGTTCCAAGGGTCACTAACGTTTCCCTGCACATGGGCAATAACCAAATAGGTGCAGTAGCCAGCTCCTCACACCTCGCTAAGGCATCCAATTGACAGGATGCCCCACTGGAACTTGCTCCCTCCAGCGCTCTCCTCTTCCTCACAGAGCGCACTGGTCTTGGCAAGCGGAATTGCACTGGTGCTCCAGGTGCCAGGGGCAAGTGGTCTTGAACCCTGGGTGATTCCCCCTCACGCACTTGGGAAACTTGCAGGTCTTGGCCCCTAATCCTGGTCACAGGCAGAAGTCTTGCAGAGCTTGTCCTCCTTACATAGGCCGACTGGCTGCTTGACAGCTGACAATTTTGGGGGCCTTGTGTTCCCCTTCTTATAGTCCATTTGCAGACACCAAATGTCTGAGTCTTTGAAGTTTATGTTTGGGATCTGCTTCCTTCTGAAGTGATCTCTCCTCCACCCTGTCCTTCCTCTCAAAGCAGCCTGTCACAGCAGGAGCGACTCCAAATCTGATAACCCCACTATACAGGCCATAGGAGGGACTAGGGGTTCATTCCTTGATGTCAGCCATAGCGATATGTGTATCAAAAGGTCCTCTTTATGATTCTCTTATCAGTCCTATCACCTGCCTGGGATGTGACCCCATTCCCAGTGACCTATCTCTGAATCAAAGAGCACCCTTTGGAGTGTACTTAAGAGCTTGGCTCTCCTTTCCTCCAGTGCATCCCACCCAGCTCACAGGAATGCAGCAATCTACAACTCTGCCCGGGGGATTCGTCTATCTCCTCATATTCCACTAGTTAGCTCTGGGACTCCCAAAATGAACCTAGAATCTTCCATGTACTGTACAATTCACAGGTATATATACATCCAGCACATCGATATAATATGCATGCACTGCACAGCACTACATTCTTTATGTATTGTACCATCCACACTCACACATACCCCCAGCACATTTACAACACACACACACTGTGCAGCACTCCACACCAAACTGATGTTGGCAAAGGGCGAGTTAAGCACACAGCTGCAGAACTTTAAATTAGTGTGCCTGTAGACCTCACTCCAATGACACAGGTAAAAAGGACCTGTTCACTTCTACTGACCATTATATGGTATACTGCCACCACCACTCACTTGCTGCTTAACTCCTAGCAAAGGCATTAGCCTTTCACCTCAATGAGGGAAGCACTTTTGGGGCCCCTTCAATCCAAATAGACCGCAAACCATGAGACAGGCCTATGTTATGGTGTACACACATGGTCCATGTTAACCCATTACAACAAAAATCAGCTTCATCCTTTCAGATATCAAGACAGTTGGGGCACTCAGAGCAGGGGTGAATGTCCATCACCATGCGAGTCCCAACACGCCAATAGTCTAATGCAAGTGCATAAAAGACCACGCAAGCATTCTGACCAGCATCATCAACTATTTCATTGACAACCAGGGCAGTGGCACAGAGAGCATACCTCTTCAGTAAGGTTGCCATCTCTTATTCCCCATAACCCTGGCCTGGTTGATTAGAGATCTTTGATTTATGTTTGTTGTTGACAGGTCCATGTCTCCGATCTTCCATTAGTTCTCGGTCATTAGTGTCACATCACAGTGGTAACTCTGGTCACCATCCCTCCCTTCCTACAACAGCCCCAACCCGGTTCTACGGTGGGAACATGACTAATCCACCTGTTACCAGTGTCATTTGACTTTTTTCATTCTCACTGTCTGCTTTCCACTTTTGCATTTAGCCGACTGGTACTGTTGCTCAACATGTAATCTTACTGTGCATTCCAATGCAGAGAGGTCAGACTGACTGATGTGTTCCTTCGTATTAGCATCAGAAAGCATACATTAAAGGCCCGATTACAAGTTTGGTGGTCCTGGACCGGGCTGCCATGCCACCACCCCACTCTAGGACCGGCATACCAAGATTATGACTTTTTCAGGCACTGACGGGTTGTTCTTTGGCGTTCTCACAGCAGTGCCTATGAAATAGGCATCGCAATGGGAACGTCAAAGGCAGTACCTGTACAGCACGGACTGGTGCAGTTCATGACGTGCAGGTGTGCATGCACAGAGGGGGGTAAAACATGTACCCCTGTGCATGCATCCATGGCCCTGAGACACCAGGAGGGCCTGCAGGGCCCCGTTTGTTTCCTCTCCTCAGTGGTTTTCATGGAGGAGGAACCGCCATCAAAAACCGTGGCAGAGAGGAATCTCGTAATATGCTTGGCATGACAGCCGCAGTCCTGCCAAGCATATTGTGGCCTCAAGACCACAGCGCCACCTCCAGGGATCTCTCATTTCTGGCGGTTGTGCCAGTGCTATGGCAGTTCAACCTCCCAAACCGCAATGGGGGAGTCAGACCGCTGGTGCTGCGGTGGCTGGACTTCCACTGCCGCGCCACAGTGGGGCTGGCAGTCCATGGACCCACAACAGGACAGGCCTTTCAGGGTTTAGAATCAATTATGGATGGTTAACCACTGATCCGATGAACAGTCTACATAATTAAAGTTCCACCTTAAATTATCAATTGAGTGCTCATCCAGTGGTTAGCTTCTGGGTGGGATCTGGATAGTGTGGAAGGTATTTAATGGGAAAAAGCATTAAGTTTAGAAAGGTCAATCGCATTTCGTCTAATACATGTAGAGGTGGACAACGATGAACCAGATCAGTGGCAGTTCAACCAAGTGTTTTTCCTTGTCCAGCTGACAGTGGCAGTGTTTTGGAAAGCTCAGTGATGCGATACATAACATATATCCCGCCTTTCACAGGGGTGTAAGCAATGAGTGTTACTACTACCCAATTTATTGACCTCAGAACAATGCTGAGTCTGTCTTTGCTGGCATTCAAACTGGTGATCAGCACACCACCACCTGTTTGAGAAGAGAATGTTCAACTCACTGAGCGATCTAGATAGATTTGAGTAAAGTCCTGACGCTCGTTGATTTATTATATAACAGAGTGATAACTAAACATAACTACGAAGAGATGCTCAAGCAGGTAGGTTGGGAGTGGTGTGGTGAACAAGACTGCAGGACCATTGCTATTAAATTCTCATACTGGTTCATTCAGTAATATTTGGTTCATTCCTTTTCTTCTGTGTCTTGATGGAATTATTAAAAAAAGACAGCCTTAGCAGGTTGGGTGACAAAGCTATAGGAATTGTTAAAAGTACTCTTTCTGTTACTGCGACTGAGGTAATGCTAATTTTAGGCCCTGGTTTAGAGGACGGTGCTAACGGTGATTTTGTCAAACATGGCAGCATCTCAGTCCACATCTCCAGAGCACAAACCGCCATTTTGAGAGTTCTTTCCATGGTAGATGTCCTTCCGATTCACTGTCTGATCTAGCACGGTGCTGTGGCAACTCAATCAAAACTGAAAGGATGCTGGTCTGGCACTACTTATGGTGGAGCTAAGTCTGTGAAAGACTGCTATGGAAAGTGTCTCAGACTTCCAACAAAATATGTAATAAGGTGTTTCTAATTTGCAGAAATGACCCACTAGCATGTGGGTAGACACAGCACCCACACACTGTGGGTATATTCCCGATTCCCACCTGGGACATAAAAACCTGCACTGACATTGCCAGCAATTCTGACTGAGGTTTCGCAAATAGAGGGGCTCCTCTCATTGAGAAGACAAACACTTTAGGGAAGAAACTGCTGCTCCCCTGGCTCAAAATGTGGCAGAGTTTCGACTCCTCACATGGTGAAGGATATATATAAGCCATGCGGGCAGGAGGAAATTCCGCCAGCAGAACTCTAGGTCAGCCGTTAAGACGTTTAAAGGGACAGAGATAGGGCGGTAAACTCCCTGCCAGGAACCAGGAGAGAGGATGTGGTCCGTCGGATTAAACTGCCGACTTTGGTGCAGGAAACCAGGGTTCGAGCCTCGAGGTCGCGTCCACATCCTGTGATTCTGGGCAAATTACTTAATCTCTCCATGCCTTAATGTGTAATGTAAATACGGTGCTCATGTAAAGCGCTCCAATACCTTCGGGCCGAGTTCGCGCTATATAAATATATAAAAAAAAAAAAATTGTCAGTATAAACTATCAGAAGCTCCACTTCATCCAGATAGTGAAAGCTCAATCATGAAAGCGGACATTATAATGCGGGCAGGCATCACGGGGCCAAACTACCAGGTCTCCGCTAATTTCACTGTTAACTCCACTCCCTATAGCAGGGGTACTCACAAACTTTCTCTTGGGGGCCAAATTTACAGTGTGGTTTGTGGCCGGGGGCCGCACCTTGGGGGGGTGGGGTCATTGGGGGAGGGGGCAGGGCAACAAAAAAAAACTGTGACCATGAGGTCCCTGCAGCGGACGCCTTCGTCCACTGAGCTACCGGACCCGGCATACACATATCTCTCTATCTCCGTCCTCCGTCTCCATCCCCCGCCTCTCTCCCTCTCCGTCTGTCTCTTTGCCTCTCTGTCTGTCTCTGCCTCTATCTGTCTGTCCCTGTCTGCCTATCTGTCTCTGTCTGTCCCTGTCTCTGTTAGTCTGTCTCTGTCTGTTTCTGTCTCTCCCTACTGCCCTCTGTCACCCTCTGTCCCCTTACCCGACTCTCACACCCTGCTGTTCTCTTGTCATTCTTTGTCACCTCTCCCCCCCCCTTCGCTTGTGTGGCAGCTGAGGCAGCTTCCCTTCCAGGGCACACACACAGCCCCACCCGAGTTCTTCACAGGTCTTTAAGAGACCATTTGCATGATAACGAGGCTTTGTTGTATTTCACCTCTTAGCGCCCCAGCAGCTCCACTCGGACTATCGCTTAAATCCCCGGGCCCCCACAGAGCAGAGTCTGTGTTTGCTGACACTGTTAAAAAAAAAAAAAGAACACCGCTACGATGTCTGCAAGGTCCACGGGCCGCCAAGAAATGCTTGCCGGGCCGCTGGCAGCCCGCGGGCCGTACTATGAGTACCCCTGCCCTAGAGTTACAGATGCCCCTGGAGCCTGTCACTTAGAAGGGTAGTGCCGCCACCCCCCCCCCCCGCAAATTATCTCCTAATACCCAATGCGCCGGATTCTTTTACAAACTGACAGCTGCCAGAAGATGAGCTTTTAAGAGACACACTGTTATGTGAACCTGATGTCTCTAGTTTATGTACTTTAAGTTGTTAAAGAGCACATCACATTAATATAGTATTTTCTCTATAGAGTCCTTAATGTAAAGTTTTCATTTCTTTGAGTTAATTCATTTTCTTTCTATATTTTGGAAACAATATTTAAGAAAACGTGATCGTAGTGTTCTTTCAAGATCAAATAAATATTATTTTTGATCTTTTGTCGCAGGGCCCCTAAAAGCAGTGGGGCCCATAGGCCGGAGCCTACTTTGCCTATTTGGTAATCCAGAACTGTAGAAGGGTGGAATTTAACTGGCTATATAAAAGGGACAAATATATTATCCCAAGAAACTAGGAATTGACAGGAGGATGAGTTATGCCGGACTTGATTCCTGTGCTAATTTCTCATTTTCTCAGGTACGCCACCCGGAGACGGCACTTGCTTTCAGCAGGTGGAGTGACTAGGTGAAACACCACAGACCCAGAGTTATGGCTCAATAGAAAGCAAATGTCTGGGCCAGTGCTGGATTAAAATCCAGACAATATCAGACTACAGGAGGTAGCCCGTAAACCGCAGTGAGACTGTGGCTGTACATTATATCAAACAACAATGTCTCAATGTGGGTTTCATTGTAGGGATCAAGTATGCCAAGGCAAAAAATTAAATAGATAACGTGTTAGAGGAGCAAATCCACGTAGGGAGAAACACAGGGAGACGGAAAGTGTAGAAATACTTGTATTAGGAATGCTCAGCACATGTTGGACATATTAAACATCATATGTACAAGTCACATGGACAAGAAGCACTGCGTGACATTTACTGACAATGTAACTGACAAAATACTGTGCACAAGTGCTCGTGAGAGTTGTGACGGCGCAAGTGACACATAAAGTGGTATATACAGCGGTGAACAACGGGGCGCAACAGAAAGAACAATGGTTGAATAAGTCTGACAGAATTAGGGCATCCAAACAATTAATGCTGGAAAATTACAAGGAACAATAGATCGAATGCCCGTAGCATAAGGGCGCCAAAATTGGAGTCGACGGCGTTTCGGCCTGTAGAAATCTAGGCCATCATCAGGAGTGGTTACATATACTTTAGGGCAGTGTGAGAAGGAAGGGCGGTTTGAAACCCAGTCAATCGGTAATGATTTGGAGGCGAATCAATCGAGCGCAGGAAATCCGTGGCGTGTGAGGAGCCGGCGTGAGTATATGTAACCAGTCCTGATGATGGCCTAGATTTCTACAGGCCGAAATGCCGTCGACTCCAACAGCGTTAATTTTGGCGCCCTTATGCTACGGGTATTCGCTCTATTGTTCCTTGTAATTTTCCAGCATTAATTGTTTGGATGCCCTAATTCTGTCAGACTTATTCAACCATTGTTCTTTCTGTTGCGCCCCGTTGTTCACCGCTGTATATACCACTTCATGTGCACAGTATTTTGTCGGTTACATTGTCAGTAAATGTCACGCAGTGCTTCTTGTCCATGTGACTTGTACATTTGATGTTTAATATGTCCAACATGTGCTGAGCATTCCTAATACAAGTATTTCTACACTTTCCGTCTCCCTGTGTTTCTCCCTACGTGGATTTGCTCCTCTAACACGTTATCTATTTAATTTTTTGCTTTGGCATAATTGATCCCTACAATGAAACCCACATTGAGACATTGTTGTTGGATTAAAATCCAGAGGCAGGTGACTAGTGAGACGAGCCTGAAGACGGATTGTGGTGAAGCTTCATGATGGACAGTGTTCAGCTCTGAGACTCCATACTGGCAGGAGCAGACTAGGATGACAGGCGCAAAGCAGGGCTTGGCAGGGGCAACGCTTTGCAGGGTGCAGTTCCAGAGAGCATGTTTTCAGGCGATGATCAGCATTAATGGGTAGTAATATCTGTCATTTGAGGCAGGATACAATTAATCACGTGGCGGGGAGTCAATTATAAGCCTAAGACTCATAGATTTATTACAGTGCTGTGATACTTTCAAATAGGCTGGACTTTTAATTAAAGGTCCTGGGTCTATGTTACTTTCATCCAGGTTTTGGCCTGCGCAGTTTGTTCCTGGTGATGTCAGGAAGAATCTCCAATTAATACTTGGAGGAGTTTACGCACACAAACCACTCCCTCCACTATCCTTTTCAACCCAATAACAGACTCACATGTCCACAGCTCAAATTAATTTCATATTTCCCTTTACTAATTCAGCGCTATATAAATGCAATTACAAAATTACAATTAGAATTACAAAACAGTGCAGAAATCAGACGACTGTATGATAAAACTGGTTGCAAAGAACACTTTTCTATGTTATATCCCATGAGGGAAACATAGACTGGGATGCAAAACAAAGTTCTGCTACAATGCAGTAGTTATCTTTTACAAAAACTGGGTGTAGATTTTATATTATTAATTACAAAGGGATGATTGTTTTTTAAATTACATTTATTGCACAATGTTTTTGTGAGGCGATATTTGGTGCACAATATTTTTTTATTTTCACCTTAGCCCCCACTAAATGTACTCCAGGTAGCTGAGCAAAGTCGATGTTAAGCAGGCAGTAACTGCAACATGCAAGTGTGGAGAAAGATTCAATGGACCAGCACGATTGCAAGGGGCATTGCAAACACAAAGATGCTGAAAAAGAGAGGGACCGATTCACAAAGGTAAATTTACACTTTTGTTTAAATTTACTACTTTTTGGTATTCGCAAAGGTAAACTTAGACCAAATTTTACGACTTTTGGCATTCATAAAAAACATTTTTGAGCAGTGTTTTTACGTCTGCACTCGGGGTGGAATCTCCACACCGAGAGTGGAGATTCCACTCCGGGTGTGGAGAGTACACTCCGTGTGAAAAGTGCTCTCTCTGCACCTGGAGTGGAATCTCTGCACTGTATGGAGATTCCGCGTCAAGTGCGGACTCACAGATACTACTCGTGAATGCCTTTTGTGAATACCAA
Organism: Triturus cristatus; assembly: GCF_964204655.1. Lineage (NCBI taxonomy): Eukaryota > Metazoa > Chordata > Amphibia > Caudata > Salamandridae > Triturus > Triturus cristatus. The sequence continues at coordinate 627,008,928 of NC_140593.1, forward strand.
AGTAGTAAACTTAGAATTTTTGCTCTAAGTTTACCTTTGTGAATACCAAAAAGTAGTAATCGTACGCAAAAGTGCAAGTTTACCTTTGTGAATTGGACAGGGAGATCCTTAGGTCATGTATTGTATTGTAGAATATATCTGCATAATATATATCACGCATCACAGGAAGATGACACTGTTTATTTGAAAGTGCATTGATTAGTGCCGCTTTTAAGTGTTAAAGTTTTGATGCTGTGCTGCTCTTTCTTCTTTAAAAAAATAATATTATTTTGCACTGCAACAATGACATTTAGAAGGAAAAGAAAACAATAAACCAACAAAATCGGCAGGTAGGGCATGAGGAGGCAATAATGACCAGCAGTACCGTAGCCAACACTGCCATAAAGGAAAAACATAATCCCAAGATCCTGCCCTTCCACAAAAGCCAATACACGAACCACCATCACAATCACCCAGACACCCATCCACTCCCATATGGACTACTGCATACTCGAACATTCCATGCTGTGACTATCATAGAAACCACACGCCATCAGCAGCCGATATCCCCGGCCTATGCCGGGCCCAACGAGGCAGCAGTAGGTGAAGAGGCCCCTGAGACGGAATAGTCCACAATAATTAGGCCCTCACAGCTCACTCAAGAACAGGTCATCATTATGGGTCCCATGGAGGCAGGATCCACACCTTCTTCTCTCCTCTGGTCTCTTCTCTGCAAAGTGCCTCCCTTTCACATTCCACCCACCTCGCCAACTCCAACCCCCATCTATAAATATCAGGCACTCAAGCCGATTTCCAACTCATTGTTATCTTTGTACGAGCGAGAACCAGTGCCAGATACAGAAATCTATCCGTAGCCTTCCTGGATGTGGGCGTGAAGGCCCAGTAGGCACAGATGGGGGCTAACCTTAAATTCCTGATCGATAGCCTGATGAACCACTGGGAGGTCCAATTCCCAGTACAGCATCAATAAGGGACAAGACCACACCATAGCCAGTAGCCTCAGTAACACAATGAGGGCATACTGATACTGCCACAGGGAACATGGCAGGTATGTGCCGAGGGGTAAGGTAGGCCTCCTGCAGATAATAACATTGGATAAGCTTGAAGCAAGCATTTGGGACACCTTTGAAGTGCACTCCAGAATCCCCTTCCAAGCCTGATCCTTCAGCAGTGCCCCAAGATCCACTTCTCAACATGTGCAGAGTTCTGTAAGATCTAATTGGGTCTCCTGTAAGAGAGCCCTATACAGAAGGGTGACCGCCTTCATGCGCCCAGTAATAAGAAAAAGAAGGCAGACGCAATCATGTTCCCATCGCTTTGCCACCTCCATGCTCTACCCCTCACGAATCCTGTGCGCCAATGCACCATGCAAGAAGGGCCACGCTGGGAGGTTATAAGACTCCCGAAGGGTCAGGAAAGGACACAATTCACCACCCACAAAAACATCAGCCAAAACCGTAACCCCGGTTGTCCTCCAGTAGTGGAGACCACCCAACCCCTTCAACGCTCCCAGCATCGAGTCGCAGAGAGTGGGATTTCGAATGTATAAGACGTCTTGGGATGTATCCTTATAAGTGCCTTTGCCCATACATGTTGAGCTCTTCTAATGACCACATTAAAGTGCCGCACACTTGAGGGAGGGGAAGGCCTTAACAAAATCCTGGTAAACAACACCATGGTCGGGGAACCACTCTCTGGGGTACCTACAACATCCCACAGGCAGGACCGCCAATGAGCCACCCATTGTAACTGCCTTGCTTAATAATACAATTCCAGTTCAAGACCATCTAAACCACCCTCCAGCACCGGTAGACATAACTTCCAGAGCACCACGCAGAAACTCGATGGGCCCCAGTTTAAGGACAACAGAGTACCATTGAGCTCCTGAAAGAACGTCCAGGGCAGCTCAAGTGGGAGAGCCATAACAGGAGTCAGGGCAGGACAACCATTTTGGATACAGCAACCTTTCCACTCACGGAGAGCGCCAACTTAATCTAAAACGCCACAAACTGCCTAAGACCAGCAAGTGCACGGCCATAGTTGCCATCCAACAACAAATCTGGCGACTGATGGATGAAAACTCCCAAATAACAGATAGTATGCTGTTCACCACCTCAACCCCAGGGCTGCAAGTAGAGGTCTGCATGCAGTCACCTTCCCCAGGAGTCAATAAACACAAGACTTACTCCAATTAACCTCAAGCCCAAAATGACAGCCAAAACCTGTCAACGCCATCACCTCTCCCTGTAAAACATCATCCTCCACCCTCAAATAGAACAACATATTGTCCGTATATAAAGAATGGAATGTACTTTTGCCAGCAAGGAGCAAGCCACAGACTGCAGGAGTTGGGAGCCGGCTGGGACCGCGGGAACCTTGAGGCTCCCCTACGTCCCAGGGTAGAGTGGAAAGAGAGAAAATAAAGGTCAAACATTTGCAAAAAGAAGCAGAATATAGGAAACAAACAAGCAGAAAGAGGCAAAATAGAGGTCAGAAATGAGCAGCAAGAGGCAGAATGAAAGTCAGGAACAAGCAAAAAAGGCAGAATAAAGGTCAGCATCAATCAGAAAATCGTAAGATAAAGGTGAGAAACAAGCAGAAAAACACAGAATAATAAAGGTCAGCCATGAGCAGAAAGAGTCAAAATAAATGACAGCAACAAGCAGAAAGAGGCAAAATAGAGTTCAGAAAAGTGTAGAAAGAGGCAAAATAAAGCTCAGAAAAGAGAATTGATGTATGGGTTAGTGGGCAGATGTGTGAGTGCCTGGTCTGATGTGCGAACGGGTATGTAAGTGGTCGTGTGAGTGTGTGAAGGAGTGTGTGAGTGCTTGTATGGGTGAGTGAGTGGATGTATGAGTAGATATGTAGTTGAATAGGTGGGTGTGTGAGTAGCTGTTTGGGTGACTATATGGGTATGTGACTGGCTGTATGAGTAGCTTTATGGATGATTGAGTGGTTGTGAGAGTGCCTGTATGAGTGAGTGAGTGGGTGTCTGAGTGGCTCTATGGATGAGTGAGTGCTTGTGTGAGTACTTGTATGGGTCTGTGAATGGGTATGTGAATGGGTATGTGAATGGTTGTGTGGGTGTGTGTGAGGTTGTATAGGGGTGTGGGTGGGTGTGTGAGTGCTTGTGAGGTTGATGTCAACAGTGATGTCATTTGAGATGTGATCAATGATATCATCAGTGATGTCTCTGACTATGTCATGAGTGATGCAATATGTGAGGTCATTAGCAGTACATTATGAGGGCATTTGGTATAGTTAGCTCAGGAGACTATAACTGCTGAATTTAACTGGTTTTGTACGAGTGAAATGTGATTTTAACTATAATGTCTCTGTAACCTTTGTTTGATATATATATATATATATATATATATATATATATATATATATATATATATATATATATATATATATATATATATGTATATATCTATACATATACATACATATATAAGTATATATTACCTACTGGCAGTCGCCAGTAGGTAGTTATAGTTAGGACCTATTTTCCATAGGAAATCCGCAACATTCTATTTGGAATAACGTCGATTGATGAATCTTCGCGAAATTTTCCAAACTTTTGGCAAGCTCCGATCGGCTCCTATCCTGAAAATTTAATGGTGATTCGTCAAGCCGGGGCAGAGAAAAATGGGGGGTCCCAAAACGCGTTTTCCCCATGCATTTTCCCATAGGACCTGTTGACGCAGCTACAGCCCGAAGTGCTGAACGGAATTACACCAAATTTGGCAAAGAGGTAGTCCTCAGTTCAGACTCGTGCCTTTTTGCTTAAATGGTGTAAATCCGTTCAGTAGTTCCTGAGAAAATCAAAAGTAAAATCACATATATATCTGGGCGGAGCCTAACCACACATCTCATCGTGAGATCTGATTGGCTGTCAGCACTTCATCCAAGAAGTGTTGGCAGCCATCTTGGACCAATATACATGATAGCACCTCATTAAAAAGCATTGCAGTTAATAGAGGGTTTTAAGACTTGAGTTACATTATAAATCACATGTTGATGGTACCATACACATTTTAGGAATTGTGGTGTGTTCTAAGGTGATTTTACCATGTGAAAAAGCCTTCTGCTGTGATATCATGAATCATGTTTGAGAGAAAACTATTTTCTCATGCTTTTCCCCCAGAGGTTTGGAAGGTGGTCTATAAGCTAAACTGAGAGCATATTTCCTGTAAATTCACATTATCTTTCTCAGTCATGTGAGAATGAAGTCTGACATTCTCAGTAAAACATGTACATCCAACAAGGGCAGAGACTGTCAGTTGATTCCTTTGTGTTATACTGCAGCTTCCCAGAGTGTTCTAAAGAACAACTAGAGCACTAACAGTCCTACTTATGACAAACGTATGGCACACCTGAAGCCATCTTGGTTGGAATAAAGTGGTAACTCTTAAAACATTTAATTTAAAAAGGAAAAAAATGAGGGGGTTCATTTTGCCATAGAAAGTATGATTAGTGCTGCAGAAAGAAATATTAGGGCACATTTTGAGTGACTTCTCAAATCCTCTTCTATTTCATTAAAAAATTCTGATATGCAGACTGAAACATGCACTTTCAATACCAGCAGCAGACTTCCCTGGTGAGCAGTAGCTTTACTACAGTGATCTAATAAGCAACTAGAGTGCTAACATTCTGAATTTATGGCAAATGTGTGACACATCTGAATGCCTTCTTGATGGAATCAAAGTAAAAAACTGAAAGTATTTCCTACTGAGGAGACTGTAGTAAATGAGCAAATTAGGAAACATCATAACAAATAAGTCTCCCAAAATGGCCACCAGAGACAAAAGAGCCCAAATGTAACCCAAATATCACCCAGATGTAGCCCAAGTATAGCCCAATGACAGAATGTCCCAGAGTGTTCTAACGAACAACTAGAGCGCTAACAGTTTTACTTATGGCAAAAGTATGGCACACATCAAGCCTTCTTGATTGGAATAAAGTGGTAACACTTAAAACATTTAATTTACAAAGGAACAAAATGAGGGGGTTCATTTTGCCATAGAAATTATGATTAGTGCTGCAGAAAGAAAAATTAGGGCACATTTTGACTTCTCAAATCCTCTTCTATTTCATTAAAAAATTGTGACATGCAGACTGAAACATGCACTTGGAATACCAGCAGCAGACTTCCCTGGTGAGCAGTAGCTTTACTACAGTGATCTAATGAGCAACTAGAGTGCTAACATTCAGAATTTATGGGGCAAATGTGTGACACATCTGAATGCCTTCTTGATGGAACCAAAGTAAAAAACTGAAAGTATTTCCTACTGAGGAGACTGCAGTAAATGAGGAAATTAGGAAACTTCATAACAAATAAATCTCCCAAGATGACCACCAGAGACAAAAGAGCCCAAATGTAGCCCACATATCACCCAGATGTAGCCCAAGTATAGCCCAATGACAGAATGTCCCAGAGTGTTCTTAAGAACAACTAGAGCGCTTACTGTCTTACTTATGACAAAAGTATGGCACACCTGAAGCCATCTTGATTGGAATAAACTGGTAACACTTAAAACATTTAATTTCAAAAGGAACACAATGAGGAGGTTCATTTTGCCATAGAAATTATGATTAGTGCTGAAGAAAGAAAAATGAGGGCACATTTTGAGTAACTTCTCAAATCCTCTTCTATTTCATAAAAAAATTCTGATATGCAGACTGAAACATGCACTTTTAATTCCAGCGTACTGAAAAACAATGTTCACAAGGAACTCATTTGGAATTCATTTCCTATCACAAACAACATCAATGGTTGTCTTCGAATGAATCTTTCACCAAGTTAACATAAAGTTAACAAATCATACAGTAAGCCTACACACAGAAATTATTTTACAAAGCCTCAGCCGAGGTCTTTTATTGGACTAGAAAATTGTCAAAACACATATAAAAACATATCATATGTACAATATTCCTCTCTTATTCTATTATATTTACAGTGCAAAGTGACCCCAGTGAAACCATAACCATACAGACACCAATATACAAAATACTTTGTAAAAATACCAAAAGAAGGTTATTGGAAAAATTTAAACAAGGACAGTTTTGTAAATGTTATAATGATACAGTCAGAGCTGTCTCTTATTGTGTTTGTCGACGACGTTTCGACCCACTTCTAGATGCCGGGTCTCATCAGGACTGTTAATATGGGGACTAGTTTATGGCATACACATGTCCATGTTGGATCCGGTATGCAAATTAAATAATAGTATCCGCACTTAACCAATAGAGCATCTATTTATAACTTCCACTGATATGGATGAATTGGTCGGAGTTGGACAAAATTCTTGGGATTCTATATTATGGGTATCCCTTATTTTCGTGAAGCCCCATCATTCTAAGGTAATGCGACCTGTTCTTTTGGCGCTTTAAATTACTGCTGAGTTGTAATGTTGCAGCAAAAGGGGGTTCCGTGATAATAATGGCAGATAAATTGCACCTTCAACACGCTGTTAGTTTGTGTCTTGTGTGCAACGGACCGAATCACGCTGGAGCCAGCGTGATTCGGTCCGTTGCAGACAAGACACGAACTAACAGCGTGTTGAAGGTGCAATTTATCTGCCATTATTATCACGGAACCCCCTTTTGCTGCAACATTACAACTCAGCAGTAATTTAAAGCGCCAAAAGAACAGGTCGCATTACCTTAGAATGATGGGGCTTCACGAAAATAAGGGATACCCATAATATAGAATCCCAAGAATTTTGTCCAACTCCGACCAATTCATCCATATCAGTGGAAGTTATAAATAGATGCTCTATTGGTTAAGTGCGGATACTATTATTTAATTTGCATACCGGATCCAACATGGACATGTGTATGCCATAAACTAGTCCCCATATTAACAGTCCTGATGAGACCCGGCATCTAGAAGTGGGTCGAAACGTCGTCGACAAACACAATAAGAGACAGCTCTGACTGTATCATTATAACATTTACAAAACTGTCCTTGTTTAAATTTTTCCAATAACCTTCTTTTGGTATTTTTACAAAGTATTTTGTATATTGGTGTCTGTATGGTTATGGTTTCACTGGGGTCACTTTGCACTGTAAATATAATAGAATAAGAGAGGAATATTGTACATATGATATGTTTTTATATGTGTTTTGACAATTTTCTAGTCCAATAAAAGACCTCGGCTGAGGCTTTGTAAAATAATTTCTGTGTGTAGGCTTACTGTATGATTTGTTAACTTTATGTTAACTTGGTGAAAGATTCATTCGAAGACAACCATTGATGTTGTTTGTGATAGGAAATGAATTCCAAATGAGTTCCTTGTGAACATTGTTTTTCAGTACGTTGTACTTACCCGGTTCGCAGGGACATTAGGGTTGCTCTTGTGATTTTGGACTTTTAATTCCAGCAGCAGACTTCCGTGGTGAGCAGTAGCTTTACTACAGTGATCTAATGAGCAACTAGAGTGCTAACATTCAGAATATATAGCAAATGTGTGACATATCTGAATACCTTTTTGATGGAATCAAAGTAAAACACTGAAAGCATTTCCTACTGAGGAGTAAATGAGGAAATTAGGACACTTCATAACAAATAAATCTCCCAAGATGGCCACCAGAGACAAAAGAGCCCAAATGCAGCACAAATATCACCCAGATGTAGCACACATGTAGCCCAATGACAGAAGTGTGCAAAACACTTATTTTTTGTGTATTTGCTGTTTTATATAATGCAGAATTGTCAGGTATTGGAGTGCTTTACATGAGCATTGGTTACATCACACAAGATCAAATTCATTTTGGTTGTAGACATGGGGAGATTAAGTGATTTGACCAGAATCAAAGAATGTTGAGCTGAAGCAGAAACTCCAACCAGGTTCCCCAGTTGCAAAGTCTGCAGCTCTGGAAGTAACACCACATCCTCTCCCCTAGGTGCAACATTTATTCAAGTGGTCAACTGGATAAAAAAACATAAAGATTACAAATAATTTTAAAGTTCTTTGTCGCTATTTGAAAACTCAGAAAATATGTCCTCATTTTAGTTTTTTAGAGCACTAACCATAATTTTGATGCAAATAAGACCCTCTCATATATGTAATTTCTAAAGGAAATACTCTAGGTATTACAGTTTTAATCACATCAAGATGACGTCAGGCGTTCCACACTTTTGTAATAAATATAGACTATTAGCAATCTAGTTGTTCATTGGGATACTGTTGAGAGGCAGAGGCCAGGGGCACGGACTCTTAAAATTGAAGGCAGGTAGGAGAGTGCAGATGCAACAATTTGACCACACTGGGCAGGCAGGAAGGGCAGTGGCAGCACAACATACTATGGAGGGCAGTGGAAAGGTGGACAGGGGCAACAAACCAACAATACAGGACTGGCAAGAGAGGCTGTGGCAATATAATAGACCATTGTGGGCAGAAGGAAGAGGCAGTGGTAGTACAACCATACATGCCAACAGACCCGTTTCAGCCAGGAAACGTCCAATGTTTTTAAGCTCAAATGGGCTTTATTTGATCTGTCTCCTGTCTACAATCTCCTCTTTTTCAATGTAACTCAAAGGGGAAAATCAATACCCCAGTTTTTTTTCAAAATCTCCCTCTCACCAAGTTCAAAATGTTTGCAAGTATGGTACATTGGATCATGGTAGGCAGGAGGAATTGGGGTAGGGACATGGACTCGGATACCAGAGGACAGGAGGGACATGGAGAGGTGCACCAAACTGACCCTACAGGGCAGGCATCAGGGTCTGCAGCAGCACAATACACCACACAGCACATGCGGGACGGGAGTGCAGCACAACAATCCATAGAAAGCAATAGGGAGGGGCCAGGACCATGCACATGGACAACATAGAAAAGAGGGGGAAGAGGCAATGGTAGCTAGCTGACCATAATGGACAGACAGGAGAGAAAGCTACAGCATAACAGACCATAAAGGGCAGGAGGGACGGATCAGGGGCATTACAATGGCCAGGAGGGAGGGAATAGGGGTCTGCACATGGAAACAGAGGGCTGGGGGCAAGGGGGCAGGGCAGGAGCAGCAAGATGACTATGGAGGTCAGGCAGGATGGGCACTAGAAACAAGACAAACCATGGAGAGCAACAATGAGACTATGATGGCATACACACAGACCATGGAGGGATGGTGGGAGGGGGTCAGGGGCAGCTAGCTGACCACACAGGGAATGTGGGAGGGGCCATGGCAGCACAGAAGACCTTGCATGGCAAGCGGGAGGGTTAGTGGCAGCACAATGGCTATGATGGGCAAGAAGGAGGGTGCAGGGGCATGCACAAAGGACCATGGAGGATAGAAGGGAGGGTCAGGACCTGGGCACAGACAAGAGAGTTCAGGGGAAGGGGCCTCACAACAGTCCGCGCGGGGCAGGCAGGAGGAGCAGTTGCGGCACAACAGACCAGGGAGGGCAGAAGGGTGTGGCAGTAAAATGGACCATGGAGGACAGGAGGAAGGGGATAGGGGCATGGCATGTGGACAGGCAGGGTGGAGGTGGCAGGGACAGGTTACAGTCATCTGACAATGCTAGGCAGGTGGGAGGGGAGTGGCAGCTCAACAGAACACTCAGAGTAGATAGGAGTGGCAGATCCATGGAACATGGTGGGCAAAAAGGATGGAGCAGTGGCATGCACAAAGACATCGGAGGGCAGGGGGAAGGAGAATAGGGGCAGCAAGCTAAGCACAGAGGCTAAGCAGGAGGTCAATGATGGTCCATAGAATTGGGCAATGGAGGGCAGGAGGAGTGGACTGGTACATCATGCTAAATGGAGGGCAGTGGCAGCACGTCAGACCATGCATGGCAGGAGGGAGGAGGCTAGTCCATGGATTCAGACAACAGAGGATTGGGAGGAGGTGGATGGAGCAGCAAGCTAACTGTTCAGAGAAGGTGGGTATTAGGAACTTTATTGTTTTTAAAATGTGTGTCTGTGCAAACTACTTAAAATATGAACAAGTATGCAGCATAATCTCACTTTTATTCAGGAAGAAGAGGACGTTTGTGACTGTGACTCCGGGCTCACTTGGCATTAACACCCCCTGACCCTCCACCCCCATCCTAAAATGTAATGCCCATGAAAAGGGTAGGTGGACGCAGTGTTATATAGAACAGAGTCCTGAGAGCACGATTGAAAATGAAAACTAGATATAGTATATGGTATAAACTATGCACCAAAAAGTGTGATATAAGATGAACCGGGGCGTAAAATATAATATGCAATACATTGTGCGCAATGACAGATTCATTAGAGAGCACGAGATAGCACAGGCACTAGCGCGTGGTATGCGATAAGCGCCTTGGAGTGTAATATGCACAGGGCAGTGTTGTGTAACCTAACTAATCTCTAAAGTTGTAATATAAAATATGTGCTGGGGAGTGTATCGTTGCATATGCACTGTGACAAAGATATGGATCCCAGATTGTAATATGTATGGCATAGCGCTGTGCATTATAACATAGGCATCGAGGAAGGCACGTTAGATGGGGCAATATAACCCGTGCGAAGGCATGTATGGCATGACATATTCACGGGGTGGTGTTACAGTGCACATGGGCTAGAGAGTGTCATAGCATACGCACTATCTGGTGGAATACAACATAGAGGTGTGAGGCACTCGGCGGGCACTGGTGGGTGTAACACAGCATTGGGCTCAGCCAGGAGCACGCTGTGACTCTCAAGTGAGGTTTGTCTCCTTTCCAGAGAGTAAAATAAAAAGTATTACACATCCGGCGGTGGATGTGTGTTTTATTAACCGTGAGGGGGGTTTCTTGCATAGTTTGGTCGAATTTTTGTCGAATCCCCTTTGAATGACTTGGTGTGCGTGTATATTAAATGTGCCCGTCAATAGCTAAACATGTTTGTATAAATAAACGACAAGTGTGTCTACTTAGAGAGTACCCACCGGCGCGGGCGCCGGGATTAGGCACAGTAGGGCGTCAGACACGTCAGAGCTTTACTAGTGGTGTAAATACATTCCATGTGGATTCATTCTATGCATAGTCGCCTTTTAATGAATATCACGCAAATCGTCATGGTGATAGGTACATACGGTTTGTCCAGCATGTCCTAGGTGTTTCTATAAATATATTTTTTTTTAAATAATAAAAAACAAAGGCCGGCCCTGGGGGATGGGGTCCCCGGCGCCATAAGTGGCCTGAGAAGGGGGGCAACGCAGCCCCCTCCTAAAGATTTTTTTTTTAAAAAGGCCATGACCCGGGGGTTGGGGTCCCCGGTGCGATTAAGGCCTTGGGAGGGCCAAATTAATTTTTTTCAAAAAAAAAATTAGGGTGCAGGCCCTGGGGGATGGGGTCCCCAGGGCCAGTAAATTAGAAAAAGAAGGGGGGCCACACAGCCCTCTTGCTTAAAAAAATAAAATAAATAAAAGACCGGCATCGCGCCGGAGGCCACGCCCCCTCTTTGCAGCACTTTGCAAATGCGCCCCCTGGCCAGTTGTAAGTTGGGGAATTAATTCCCCTTCAATACTGAGGGTCCCTGAGGGCTAATTAGCCCAACAGGTATCTCCAGTATGCGCCAGGGAGCTGCGTTGCAGACAGATGTTCTGAGGCCACGCCCCTTTTTACACCTCTATGCAACGCAGCTCTGTGGCTCAGTGATGTCATGAGTGATGTCACTGACCATGTCATGAGTGATGTAATATGTGACGTCATCAGCAGTGCATTGCGGGCGCGCGAGTTATAGTTAGCTGAACTAACTATAACGGGGGAATTTCAATGGTTTTGTACGAGTGAAAAGACCAGCTAACTATAACGCCCCTGAAACCTATGGTTTTTTCAGTGAATTTCTAAGGTTTTTTAAATGCTAATTCCTAACTATAACGTGCCTGAAACCTATGGTTTTTTCAGTGAATATATATATATATATATATATTCACTTAAAAAAACATAGGTTTCACACACGTTATAGTTAGGAATTAGCATTTAAAAAAACCTTGAAAATTCACTTAAAAAAACCATAGGTTTCACACAGGTTATAGTTAGGTGGACATTTCACTCGTAAAAAACCAATTAAATTCCCCCGTTATAGTTAGTTCAGATAACTAGAACTCGGTTTTTTAAATGCTAATTCCTAAATATAACGTGTGTGAAACCTATGGTTTTTAAGTGAATTTGTACGTTTTTTTAAATGCTAAGTTATGTATGTTTTTTAATTTTTTTTTTAAGGTTTTTCACCGCGATTTAAAAAAATAAAAAATGTTTTTTCACCCTTCGGGGTCCTTTAGGGACCCCCTGACAAAGGCTAGGGGGTCAGGAGCTCTCTGCCCTGCCCCCTTTTCACGTTCGCCACCTCTCTTTTTCACTCTCGCACCCACAACAAACAAAATGGCGGCCGACACTTCCTGATTTTGACCGATTCGAACGTTGACTGACATGTAACCACCAATCAGAATTACGCTCGCGCACGTTAGGGTGCGCGCACCGAGCGCGCACGGTGCGCGCACGGTGCGCGGCTATAGATATTTATGTGCTTTAACTGCAATTTTCTCAGGAACTACTGAGCAGATTGACTCCACACATGCAAAAGGTACATCCCTGACCTCAGGACTACGTCTCTGTCAAATTTCAAGTAATTCTGTTCAGCCGTTCGGGCTGTACCTTCGACTAAAGGTCCTATGGAAAAATGCATGGGGAAAACGTGTTTTGGGACCCCCCTTTTTTCTCGGCCCCCGCTTGACGAATCACCCCGAGACTTTCAGGGTAAGAGCTGAGCGCCCCATTAGTTTTGAAAATTTCGCGAGGATTCGTCAACCGGCGCCAAAGTTATTCAAAATAGAATTTTGAGATTTCCTATGGAAACACGGTACTAACTATAACTATCTACTGGCGACCGCCAGTAGATAATATGTTTTTTTAATTTATTTTCACTAAAAAACAAAGGTTACAGAGCCGTTATAGTTAGCAAACAGAATTAATGAATGTGTTTGTCTGTAACGCAACTGGTGCTTATGTAAAGCACTCTGATATCTTCAGGTGGAGTTCACACTATATAAACCTCAAGAATTTTTCAAAACCAGTGAAAATCAGCCATTATAGTTAGGGCAATGCACTGCTTATGACCTCGTATATTACATCACTCATGAATACTCAGTGACATAACTGTATCGCTGATGAAATCTCAAATTACATCACTGATGACATCCTCCAGTGATTTTGAGTATTTTAAAAAAGTTTATGAGTATTAAATATATATACCAAGGTCTATTGGTGAATTAGTGGGTGTAAGCATTCCAGTTTGGATGATTCAGTGGGAACATGACTGACTGTATAAGTGAGTGATTAAGTATCTCAGTGAATGTATGGGTGAGTGACTGGTTGTGTGAATGTCTGTATCCATCTGTCAGTTGGTGTCATAGTGGTTGTATGGGTTGGTGAGTGGAAATGCAAGTGGCTGTATGAGTGATTGATTGGTTGACTGAGTACCTGTATGGGTATCTGAGTGTCTGTGTGGGAGGGTGAGGGTGTGTGGGACTGCCTGCATGGATGAGTGAGTGGGTGAGTCAGTGACTGTATGGGGTAGTGACTGTGTGTGTGAGGGGCTGTATGGGAGAGTCCCCTTGGCTCTTGAGGGTCCTTCGGGACCAACTAGCCCACCTGCTACCTCCAGTGAGACCCTTACAGGTGGATTGCTGAGATGTCATCAGAGGCCACACCACCTTTCTCCACCAACCTCCAAACGTGCCTCATGGCGCACTACTTGTTGGGGGTAAGAAGTCCACTTTAGTCCTAACGCCCTCAGGAGGCAAGTGGACCTCATTCCCCCACCAGCAGTGCACGGAGAGACACATTTGCAGAGTGGTGGAGGAAGGAGGTGTATTTTCTGACCACCTCTCAGCAATCCTGCTGTGTGGGGCTTACTGGAGGTAAAAGGAGGTCATGTTGACCTCTAAGGACCCTTAGCAACCAAGGGGACTTCAGCCTCTAACCAGCAGCGCACCATGAAGCATGTTTGCAGAGTGGTGGAGAAAGGGGATGGGGCCTCCAGCAAGTTGCCAGCTATTTTTTAATTTTATTTTTTCTATACAACAATTGGTGGCCCACCACCCTTGGCAGCCCCCCCACCCCCATGGACCACACCCAGAACCTCGGCATCGTACTCAACTCCTCCCTCTCCATGACCCGACAGGTCTACGCCATTGCTTCCAACTACTTCAACACCCTCCGCATCCTCCAGAAGACCTTCAAATGGATCCCCCTGAATCAAGAAAGACTGTCACCCACACACTCATAATCAACAGACTGGACTACAGAAACCCTCTCTATTCCAGGATCAACAAGTCTCTGCTCTGCAAACTCCAGACCATAGAGAACACCGCAGCCAGACTTATCCTCGGCATCCCTCGACACAAATACATCACCCAACACTTGAGAAACCTCCACTGGCTCCCTGTTGAGAAAAGAGTAACTTTTAAGATACTCACCCACGCCTACAAATGCCTCCACAACACCGGAGCCCAATATCTCAACGACAGAATCTCCTTGCACGTACCTAAAGAGAAACCTCAGATCTGCCAACCTCTCCCTCGCCGAACCCCTGCACATCTGCAGACCTAGAACAGGTGGCAGAACCTCCTCCTACATCACAGCCAAGACCTGGAATGAGCTTCTGATCGACATCAGACTCGCCCCCACACTGTACATCTTCAGGAAGACCCTCAAGACCTGGCTCTTTGAATGACTGTAGCTGCTCCTCCGCCCAGTGCCTTAAGACCCCCACGGGTGAGTAACGCGCTTTAAAATTCCTTGATTGATTGATTGATATTTTAGGAAGGGGGCCACATGGCCCCCCTTCCCTGGACCTTTTTGGGCCTCGGGGACCCCATCCCCTGGGGCCTGACCCCTTTTTTAAAAAAAAGAAAACAACAAAGGTAGGGGGCCCCAGGAACCCCATCCCCTGTGGTCTGGCTTTTTTTATGTGATTGAAAGGGTGGGGCAGAGCGACCCCCTTCCCGGACCATTTTTGACCCCTGGAACCCCATCCTCTGGGGCCTGGCCACTTTGTTGGTGACTGCGGGGAGCGTGAATGCCCCCAGAGTCCCTGTCATCTCCCTGCTTCCTGTGGGAGCTGATATTGCTTTTACACAAAGGAAGCTGTCAGAATGCAGCTCCCTTTGTGTAAAAGCAAAGTGCCCCACGTTGAGCATTTGCTCAAAGCAGAGCACTGTTTGCTATGGCATGGCAGGAGTGGTGCTCCCGCCATGCTGTAGCAAATGTCAAGTTCATGGGGGTGGGCACCCCCGGACATTGTTCGAGCTGGCCCTGTGGGGTGGTGGTCCCCAGGGCAATCTAGGACTCCAGAAGGGGGGCCACCCAGCCCGCTCCCACATTCAAATTTGCCCCAGGAAGATTGTGGTCCACAGGGTTCAGCAACGGACCCCTTTCATTAATGTATTTGTGTCCCAGGGAGGTGGCGGTCACCAGGGCTGGCTCCCCACGCATCATTATTTTTTTTCCCCGGGGAGTTGGCAGTCCTTGGGGCTGTGGGAGGGCCGCAATGGCCCCCCATTACTCTTTTGTGTAGCCCCAGGGTGGTGGTGGTCCCCAGAGCTATGGGAGGGCTGCACAGCCCCCCTCATTGCCGTTATGTGTAGCCCCAGGGAGGTGGCAGTCCCTTGGACTACGGGGAGCCATGTGGCCCCCCTGCCTCATTATAATACAATTCATTTGCCCGGGGGGGGTGACAGTCCCCAGAGTGCGGGGATGCCACTAGAGCAACCCCTGCATGAATATTAATAAATGCCCTGGCGTGGTGGTGGTCCCTGGCGCTTTAGGTATTCTAGGAGGGGGACCCCATGCATTGTAGTTAGGAATTAGCATTCTAAAAACCTTAGAACTTCACCGACTAACTTGTACTCACTCACCTATACAGTCACTGATACAAACATGCAATCACCCACACAGCCACTCTCACATTCACTCACTCACCCATACAGTCACTTATATTTCCCATCACTTACCTTTACTGCCTTTTACTTACCCAGTTACCCATATACCACCTTCACATGCACTTACTCACCCAGACAGCCATAACACACTCACTCACCCATACAGTCCCTCACTCATACACTCACTACATACAGCCACTGACTCACTCACTTACTCATCCATACAGGCAGTCACACACACCCTCACCCACCCACACAGAAACTCACACAACCATACAGGTACTCAGACAACCAATCACTCACCAATATAGTCACTCGCGTACCCACTCACACATCCATATAGCCACTTAGACACCAACGGACAGAATGAAACAGAAATTCACACAAACAGTCGCTCACCCATACATTCACTGAGACACCTAATCACTCATTTATACAGCCAGTCATGCACCCATTAAATCATCCATACAGGCACTCATATACCCACTGATTCACCAATACACCTTGGTATATATGTTTAACACTCATAATCTTTTTTTAAACACTCACAGGCACTGTATGATGTCATCAGTGATGTCACTGACCATGCCATGAGTGATGTGATATGTGAGGTCATAAGCAGTGCATTGTGTGGGGTATGAGTTATAGTTAGCTCAGCTAACTTTAACTGGTGAATTTCACTGGTTTTGTACGTGTGAACCCTGAGACTAAATATAATATCCCTGTAACCTTTGTTTTTTTAAATGAATATATATATTCATATATTATATTGTATTGTATTGTATTATATTATATGTTATATTATATTGTAATATACAATATTATATTATGTTATATTATATTATATTATATACACTGAAAAAACCAAACTTTACAGGGACTTTATAGTTAGGCTCCGATTTCACTTGCACAAAACCATAGAAATTCAGCAGTTATAGTTAGCTGAGCTAACTATAACTCGCACCCCCTACAATACACTGCTTATGACCTCACATATTACATCACTCATGACATGGTCACTGACATCACTCATGACATCTCAAATGACATCACTGATGAAACCATCAAGTAAGTGTACGTTTTTTTAAAGAGATTATGGTGTTATACATAAATACTAACCTACTACAAAAGTTAAATTAGTATACTAGGTGCATAACCACTGAGTGATTCTATTTTAAACATATATTATGTGGGTGACTGTGTGATTATATGCATCATTGTGTGTATGGGTGTGTGAGTTGCTGTATGGGTGTACAAGTGGGTGTGTGAGATTGTGTGAGAGCGAGTGGGTGTGTCAGTGGCTGTAAGGGTGAGTGAGTGGCAGTGTGAATTGCTCTATGGGTGGGTAACTGGGTGTAGTGACTGTATAGGTGAGTGAGTGGGTATCTGAATGGCTGTATAAGTGAGTGACTGGGTGTGTAAGTGGCTGTATGGGTGAGTGTGTGGATGTTTGAGTGGGTTTTGCTTGAGTGAGTCATTGTGTTAATGGCTGTATCGGAGAATGAGTGTGTGATTGACTGTATGGGTGAGTAAGGAGATGTGTGAGTTGGTATGTAAGCGATTGTGTCGGTGTGTGAATGAGTGTGTGAGTGCTTGTATGGGTGAGTGGGTGGCTGTGTTGAGAGGCTGCATGGGTGAGTGTGTTGTTGTGTGAGCGACTGTGTAGGTGAATACATGGGTGTTTGAGTAGCTGCATGGGTGAATGACTGGTTGTATCAGTAGCTTTATGGGTGAGTGAATGGTTATGTGAGTGGCTGTACAAGTGAGTGAGTGGGTGTGTGAGTGACTCTATGGATGAATGAGTGGGTGTGAATGAGTATGTGTTTTGTTGTGTGAGTGGGCATATGAGAGGTTGTATAAGGGTATGAGTGGGGGGTGAGTGGTTCTGTAGATGATGTCATCAGTAATGTCATCAGTAATGTTGTTTGCGATGTCATCAGTGAAGCTACTGGCCATGTCATGAATTATATCATATGTGAATTCATAAGCGTGCATTGTGGGGGGCATAACTTATAGTTAGCTTAGGTAACTATAATTGCTGAAATTCACTGATTTTGTAAGAGTGAAATCTGAGCCTAACTATAACGTCCCTGTAACCTTTGGTTTTTTTCTGTGAATTTTTAAGGTTATTTAAATTCTATTTCCTAACTATAATGGCCCTGTACTCTTTGGTTTGTTTTTAAGTGAATTTGTAAGGTTTTTAAAATTTTATTTCATAACTATAGCATCACTGTAACCTGTTTTTTTAAGTGAATTGCTATACATTTTTTAGTACAAGTCACATTTGTAGAGTGTTGGACAAAGGGCGAGGGGCTTCTGACCAGCTTTCAGGAATCCTGCTGTGTTGGACTTACTGGAGGTAAAAGGAGGGCTTCTGGGCCCCCAAGAACCCTCAGCATCCAAGACTACTTCATCCCCTAACCAGCATTGCACAAGGAGGTACATTTGTAGCGTTGTGGAGACAAGGAGCATGGCCTTCGAATACCTCACAGCAATTCTGCTATTTGGGACTTACTGGAGGTAACAGGAGGGCTTGTGGGCCCCCAAGGACACTCTTGAGCCAAGTGGACTTCATTCCCCAATCATCAGTGTGCCAGGAAGCACATTTGCCAAGCGATAAAGAAAGGGGATGTGACCTCAGAAGTCCTCTCAACAATCACGCTGTGTGGGACTTACTGGAGGCAACAGAAGGGCTTTTTGGCCTCCAAGGACCTTAAGCATCTAAGGGGACTTAATCTCCCAACCAGCAGTGCACAATGAGGCACATTTGCAAACTGGTGGAGAAACAGGGCGTGGCTGATGTTGAGAGTGCTCTACACTGGAGCTGCTTTCCACCCAAACGTGAGAACTACTCAGAGTCCTCTGCTTCTTTTGTTGCATATATATATATATATATATATATATATATATATATATATATATATATATATATATATATATATATATATATATATATATATATATATATCCTTGATGCTCCCGGAGTTCACAGCCTCCGCAGCTCTGTGATCCCGCGATGCCGCTGACTGAGAACAACCAGAAGCTTGACTTGCCTGCCTCGGAGCCAACTTTCATGGAGGGGGTCCACTGCACCGGAGGAAGTCAATCCGGTTAATATCCAAATCCCTTGTTTGCTGCAATCTCCTCCATAGATTAAAAAATTAGCGTAGACCCCGGTTCTGTGCAATAATGTTTTATTCCTCACATACAAAGTCCGCCATGACACGTTTTGGCCAATTGCCGGCCTTGATCACATGACAACGCGGAGAACACAGCTACCCTTATTTAAAGTGCCAGTGCCACAAATCCAATAATGGGCATAAACAATATACTATCGCATAGACTTCTATTACTGCATAAATGCTTCAGTTTTTCACCCGAAAACATATAAATACTCAATGTAGTTATAAATTGGCATTCAGTACTATCGCTGCATGTTGTGTAAATAAATACTTGGTATAATACACAAACAATTGACGACTCCAATGCCTTTTCTTATAAAATATCCACAAGGTGACAAAGTGCTTGATTTGTCCCCAAGGTGCTAAAAACCTAAAGTGCTAAGTGCTAAATACCTAATACTACCGGAAGCACTTAATGTTATACATAATGCTCCAAATGCTTTACCGGGAATATATTTATATGGATATTTATTTATTTATGTATTTATGCATAGGTAATGATATCAATTGCAAATGGAACACTTATGAATAAAACCTTGAACCTGTTTCAGCACTTTTTGCACTTAAGATCTAGATACAGGAATGCAACATCAAGACATTATGTCAAAATGGATGCTGCTGGTGGCACGTAGATTTTGAACCACTTTGTTAGCACTTTTATAATGTAGTAGAAGGCAGTTCGTCGAAACACGTCGGTCTTGAATTGTGATTAGAAGGATTATGTAATGCCATTTGTTAAAGCCAAAATAAATATGAATTGTAAACTGACCTTAGCAGTGGAGTCGCGGTCAGCGTTTGTTTGAATGGTGTCGCCGGATCGGGTGTTCAGGAGGAAGAGCACCAAAGGAGACATACATATATATATTCACTGAAAAAACCATAGGTTTCAGGTGCGTTATAGTTAGTTGGACATTTCTCTCGTACAAAACCATTGAAATTCCCCCGTTATAGTTAGTTCAGCTAACTATAACTCGCGTGCCCACAATGCACTGCTGATGACGTCACATATTACATCACTCATGACATGGTCAGTGACATCACTCATAATATCACTGATGACATCTCAAATGACATCACTGATGACATCACCGATGACATCATCCACTGAATGTGTGTTTTTCTGAAAATCAAATATGTTTTATATATGTATATCTCAAGGTCGATGGAAGAATAAATGGGTATATAAGTGTCTAAATGGATGAATTTTGGGGGGGGGAAATTGATTCACTAACTGACTGATTAAGTGTATCTTAGTGTACATGGGTTAGTAAGTAATCTTTAAATATGTAAATATCTGTATCAGTCTCTCACTTTGTGTATAAGTGGCTGCATGGGTTGGTGAGTAGCTACATGCGTGTCTATATGGGTTATTACTTGGTTTTTCGAGTATCAGTATGAGTGTCTGTATGGTTCGGTGAGGGGTATTACATAGTGCATAGATGCATGAATGAGTGACTCACTGTTTGTATGTGTTGAAGACAGCATGTGTGCAGCACTGTATGGGTGGATGAGTGTGTGTATGGGTGTGTTAGTGAGTGAATGACTGTCTCAATAGTGCCTTTATGAGTAACTACATATGTTTTAAACTAGTATCTGTGAATATTGGTGTATATAAGTGAGTATATGTGAGAGTGAGAGATTGGAAGAGCTCCTGTATAAATTAGTCTGTGTTTCTATAAGTGATTGTTTAAGAGAGCAAGTATGTGTAAGTTTCTGTAGCAGTAAGTGTGGTGGTGTGTGTATAACTGTATATATGCAATGTAATGGATGTTTGATACTTTGTCTGCATGTGTGACTATGTGTCTGAGTAACTCTATGGATAAGTGTCACTGTGTAACAGGATGTATAGGTGTATAAGTACATATGATGAGTGAGAAAATGTTTTAGTGACTGTATGGGACTGTTGGTGAATGAGTGGATATGTGTGTAGATCTTGGAATTACTGAATTGGTGTGTTGTAAGTAGTATTGCTATGTCCATTCATTTGAAAATGTTAGTTTCTATTTTTGAGTGTATGTATCAAAGGTTCTATTATTGGTGAGAGGAGGTCTGCCACACTATCACAAGGATGATGTCATGAGTGATGTCATGAGTGATGTCATTTGAGATGTCATCAGTGATGTCATGAGTGATGTCATTTGATATGTCATCAGTCATGTCATGAGTGATGTCACTGACCATGTTATGAGTGATGTAATATGTGACGTCATCAGCAGTGCATTGCGGGCGCACGAGTTATAATTAGCTGAACTAACTAAAAGATGCACCACTGAGGTCTCTCCTGATAACAGGTGAGTAAATCGGAATTCGTAGTTCTGCTGATTTTATAGGAATATTTTAAAGTTCCGTTTAGTTAGCTGAACTAACTATAATGGGGGAATTTCAATGGTTTTGTACGAGAGAAATGTCTAACTAACTATAACGCACCTGAAACCTATGGTTTTTTCAGTGAATGTCTAAGGTTTTTTAAATGCTAATTCCTAACTATAACGTGCCTGAAACCTATGTTTTTTTTAGTGAATTTCAAAGGTTTTGTAAATCATAATTTTTAAATGCATTAATTGTTATATAGATTTTTTTTATACTAATTTTCTACATTTTTTTAAATTATTTATTTTTAGATATTTTTTAAATTACATTATAATTACAAAATATACTTTCTCAGAATGAATTACTTTAGTTTAAATACTTTACAAATAGACAATAGACTTTTAAGTATAGTAGTTACAGTTGTTGCAATGGGCAACTCAATTTCAAACACAATGCACCATTGAGCTCAATGTGGATTTCTAGTTAAATGCAATTAGTTACTTTATGGATTACTTTTCCATCCACAGGACTGGATCCTAGATTCAGTCCTTGGACATCTCCTGTAAACAGTTGAGTAAAAGCGTTTTGGTTACAGTAGTGATTTTTAAGGAATATTATTGTATTTTAAAAGTTGACAGAACTTTTTTCACATAGAATCACCAATCTTATCCTATGGCAGGAAATTTCCTTAGCAGGTAAGTAGTGTTATCGTCACTTTTTCTTACTCAGTGGTGGATCCTGGATCCAGCACTGGTGCATCTCCTGTAAACAGTTGAAAGAATGCGTTTAAGTCATACAGGCGATTTTTAAGGAATATTTTTAGTTTGTGAAAATAGACACTTAGAAACTTTTCTGCTGAAAACCAGACAATGGATTCCTATGGAAGGAAATACAAGTTACTGGTAAGTACAGTTAGAATTACTTTTCAGGGTCAGTGCTGGGCTAAAAGGTGCAGCACTGAGGTCTCTCCTGATAACAGGTGAGTAAATCGGAATGTGTAGTTCTGCTGATTTTATAGGAATATTTTAAAGTTCCAAAACTCCACACTTTTCCAAGTGAAACCAGTCAATGTTAGCCTATGGAAGGAAATTCAAGTTACTGGTAAGTATGGTTAGAATTACTTTTCAGGATCAGTACTGTACTCAAAGATGCAGCACTGAGGTCTCTCCTGATAACAGGTGAGTAAATCGGAATTCGTAGTACATCCAGTAAGCGCCACAGAACTGCGTAGCAGAGAGATGTCAAAAGGGCACAGCCTGCACCACCTCTCTGCAACGCAGTGCAGTGGCGCTTCCTGGAAGCACCTGGTGGGCTACTTGGCCCCCATGGTCCCTCAGGTTTGAAGTGGAATTTTTTCCGCAACTTAAAATGCGCCACAGGGCGTGTTTGCACACATCATGTCAGGCCCCTTCCCCTCCCTTCACCACTGTGTAAACACGCCCTGTCACCATTCTAAGTTGAGAGATTAAGTCCCCTTCAATCCTAAGGGTCCCTAGGGTCAAACTAGCCCACTAGGTACCTCCAGTAAGCGCCACAGAGCTGCGTTGCAGAGAGGTGTAAAAAGGGGCGTGGTCTCTGAACACCTGTCTGCAACGCAGATCCCTGGTGCATACTGGAGATACCTGTTGGGCTATTTGGCCCTCAGGGACCCTCAGTATTGAAAGAGAATTAATTCCTCAACTTAAATCGTGCCACAGGGTGTGTTTGCACAGTGGTGAAGGAAGGGGGCGTGGCCTGAGGTTGTATGTCTGCAAACACGCCCTGTGGCACGTTTTAAGTTAGAGAATTAATTCTTCCTCAATCCTGTGGGTCCCTGGGGGCCAACTAGCCCACCAGGTACCTCCAGTATGTGCCAGGAGGCTGCGTTGCAGACAGGTGTTTAGAGGCCACGCCCCTTTTACAATACTCTGCAACGCAGCTCCGTGGAGCTTACTGGAGCTACCTGGTGGGCTAGTTGGCCCCCAGGGACCCTCGGTATTGACAAGAAATGAATTCCCCAACTTAAACCGCGCCACAGGGCGTGTTTGCACACATGTGAACTCAGGTCCCGCCCCCTCCTTTCACCACTGTACAAACGCACCCCGTAGCGCGTTTTAAGTTGGGGGATTAACTCCCCTTGAATGCTGAGGGTCCCTGGGGTGCAACTAGCCCACCATCCTTGCCAAATTTGGTGTAATTCCGTTCAGCAGTTCGGGCTGTAGCTGCAGCTAAAGGTCCTATGGGAAATTGCATGGGGAAAACACGTTTTGGGACCCCCCTTTTCCTCGGCCCCCGCTACGCGAATCATCCCGAGACTTTCGGGATAGGAGCGGACCGGAGCTGGCCAAAAGTTTTGAAAATGTACGCGAAGATTCGTCAATCGGCGCCAAAGTTATTCCAAATAGAATGTTGCGGATTTCCTATGGAAAATAGGTCCTAACTTTAACTATCTACTGGCGACCGCCAGTAGATAATATATATATATATATATCTGGTAACTCCGTAGCGCGTTATGTGAACAAGGCCGAGAGGCCAAAAAGCATCATGATGGACAAGGTGGCTGAATAAAATTAAAAATTGCAGCACGAAGTTGTGGTCTCGCCGTCCGTTTTTCCCGGACGAAGGGAAGTGCAAGAAGCGGCGCTGTGCGATATATATATATATATATATATATATATATATATATGCAACAAGAGTCCTCACCTTTACGGCGAAGAAATACTCAAGCCCAAATCCATTTCACGCAGATGATTTATTTCATAAGCAAGTTGTAAGCCAAACGCCCGACGCGTTTCGGTGCAGTCACACCTTGGTCACAGGTCGATCGAGCGTTTGTAAACCATAGTTACATATAGTGCACAGTAAACATAGACGTAGGACTACATATCCCAAATGCTGAGGTTTAAATGTGAAAAAACAGCGGCCATTTTGAAATGGTGATAGTTAATATGTTTTTCACTTTTCAATCTCTGGATACAACGATACTGCATATTACCATTAAAACTTTTTAAGTAATAACACAGATGTTCTCTCACTCGAGTAATTTATCAGTCAAGTGTGTTTGGTTTTTGCAGATAACTTAAACCACTAAATGAACAATTCCACCCCAGTGAGCCGATGCTAAAATAAGGGTACACCACATTAATTAATCTTGTTTGTATGATTCCAATTCCGCCTCATTGGGCATACATATCAAGCAACAAAATTATATCCATTTTGCACTGTGTTACAAAACATAGAATTGTGCTATTAATAAAATTGTGACTGTTAAAAACAAACAAACATGGCAAGAGAATCATTTCATTGTAGAAATGGACAGTGTTTTAGACATAATATTACATACAACCTTATCCCAAGTAGACCGATAATTCCTCGTCTTTGTTTAATCCCATCGGATGCATGGTAACAAACTTTATGATCATCCTAGACTCTAAGCGTCTCAATTCCCTTACTCTGTTACCTCCTCTTTCAGTGACGGGAATCCTATCCAAGGCACAAAACTGAAGGAGACCACTATTCTTACTGTGAATGTTTTGCGAATGGACAGCTTCTATCTTCATTTTTGATAACACGCAAATGTTCTAGAATGCGTCATTTAACTGGATGAACTGTGCTACCGATATAGGTCAAGGAACAGGGACAACTAAGTGCATACACACAGTAGTCCGATTTGCATGTTAGATGTTTTTCCATTTTGAAGGGTTTTAGTATTTCAGAAAATGTCATTTCTTTGCGGTTGAAACTCGCCTCGCAAGCTTTACAAGAACCGCAGACAAAAAAAACCTTAATGGGACTTAGAACATTATCAGTTGGTAATGTACAGCTACAAGTAAATCGTTGAGCACCCTACACTTCCTGAATGTAATTTTCGGATTACCTCCTACATGTTTCTTCAGAGTTTCATCTGTGTTAATCTATATGGGAGCAATAAGAAACAAACATATGTTAGTCGTATGTTTAGTCAATAATTCGTTGAGAACAGTCATAACTAATATCAGTATTGCCCACTTGATAAGTATTCTGTTCAGTAACCCGGTACAAATGTAAGGAAATTACGTATGTATAAAAAGGAAAAATTCATGATTTAGTAAACACACTGCTTCTAAATGAAATTCATCACCAGGCAATCATGCTATACAATTGTGAAGGGATACATAAAGTAAAATATAACAGGGGTGGGATATGTGACAAAACAATAACTATGTACAAGTTAAAATAGATACAGAACTCTAGTTTTGCACAGGTACAGCGGGAGGCTCTTTTATACTCAAGTTATAAATGCACATGCATCTCTTCGTCATTGTTCTTCACAAACGGAACAACACTACCAGCCTGCAAAATGAATCTGGACTCTGTTCTGCATAAGGCTAGAATCCTATTTCCACCTCTAGGGTTTTTGGGGATGGTGTCTAGAGCAAAGTATTTGGCTTTTGTCCATTCACCATCAAGGTGTTGGTTAAAGTGTCTTGCCGTGCTATAGCTGATGTCTTTATTGGTGATAGCACACCAGTGCTCTAGTATCCTTTTCTTGACGGGGAAGATGATTGAGCCTATGTACCACTTGCCACAAGGGCAGGTGATTACATAGACTACAAAATATGTTCTTCAGGATATACCACTTCCTCTTAGTTCTATGCAATGTAACCTCCTTCACATTCTCACTGTGACTACAAGCCTTGCATTTACCACATCTGTGGAATCCTCCCATTCTGCCCAGCCATGTCAATTTCTGATGTTCCATGTGACTCATGTGTATCTTATCTTTGATGAGGGACCTTTCCTGTATGTTATCGCTGGGTGTGAGACCAGTTTCTCTTTGAGTAATCTATCTTGTGTGAGGATGTCCCATCTCTTTCTAATTATCTGGCTGAACTGATTGGACTGAGAGTTATAGGTCGTAATAAGTCTTATGGAGGAATCTGTTTCTGTTTGCTTGGTCTTTGGTGCTTTGTACAGGGCTTCACTTCTCTCAATTTCATCTGCTCTTCTTTCACCCATTTTGAGCATTTTGAGGGGATACCCACTGGCTTGAAATCTTTATAACATCTCATTCTTATTCTTCCTGTATGCTTCCTCCGAACTGCAATTTCTATTTGCCCAGAGGAACTCTCAAAAATGTATGCTCCACCTGAAATTCGGAGGATGGCAACTCGCTGAGTGTAACACTGAGTTACCTGCTGTACTCTTTCTAAATAAATCCATCTCTAGTCTATTTCCCTTCATCGTGAGTCTGATGTCTAGAAAGTCTACTGTTTGTTGACTGTGTTGCATAGTAAATTTACAGAATTCTCATTCAGTTCTTTAACCAAATCAAGTAGTTCTTCCTCTTTGCCTTCCCATACAAAGAAGACGTCGTCAATAAATCTGAGCCAGATATTGACCTTGTTGGTCCAATGTTACAGAGATTCACTCCAGAGCACCTGCTTCTCTCACCAGCCCGCCAAGAGATTGGCATAGCTGGGAGCGAAGCAGGTGTCCATCGAAGTTCCCTGTACTTGTTTTTATAGAACCCCATTGAATGTAGATACATTCTCCAAAAGACAGATTTCAATCATCTGTAGTAACATACTAGTGTGTGCCAACAGGTGTATACTCCTGGTTCTCAGAAAATGCTTGCATGCCTAAAGTGCACATCTATGCCTGATACTCTTTTAGAGACTTTCTACATCTAAACACAAAAGCCAGTAGTTTTTATCCCAGTGTATGTTTTCAATTTTCTGTAGAAAATCTTTTGTGTCTCTGATGTATGATGTCAGATCTCTCACATAGTCTGCTAGAAAATGGTCCACATACATGGAAACATTCTCGAGCAGACTATTTTTTGATGATACTATAGGCCGACCTGGTGGCTGCAAAGGGTCTTTGTGTACCTTCGTAGGAGGTAAAAATTAGGTATAGTTGGTGTATCATTTTTAAGGAATTTCTGTTCGTCCCAATTCAATAGGTTGTTGTCTTCCCACCCCTTAAGGAGGTTAAAAAATCTAACCTGTAATTTAGCAAGATAGGATTTCTCCACCTTAGTGTAGCATGACTTCCTGGATGTAGTTATTCTTAACCCATAAAACGATGTTGCCACCTTTATCGGACGGCTTTATGATGGTATTTACATAATTTTGGAGACCCTTTATGGCTTCTCTTTGTGCTCTAGTTAAATTAGAACTAGTCATAGGTTTTTTGAGAAGCTGTAATATATATAGATTGCTACATACGCCTCGTTTTTTCAATGAAGTGAAACCGGCACTCCTTGGGTTTAATTATCTGACTTTTAATGCACGACTTAAATCATCCACGCGTTTCGACCGATACTCACTACCTTGTTCGCGGTGAAGAGCCAAACATTTTGTCATATTTAAATACACACCTTCCCCTCATAGACATGGTCATAGAAAGAGGACAACATTCTTTCTCAACACTGCTTCGTTAATACCAAAAGCCAGGCAGCCATCTTACAATGTACAATGTTATCATTGAGTAATACCTATCAAGGTAACCAAAACACATTGCATATTAAATCGTAAAGTTCCTTATATTTTGAGTTTGATATACTTTATTCGATAAAAAAATTTCACCATAAAAGTATGCAATTTATACAGTACAAAAAGGATAAAAACAAGAACCCGCCAATCCTTAAATACATACAACATCACATACTGCACAAATTCTAATTTGATAAAATATACAATAAAAACAGATACCAGGAACCATGGGAACATCCTACCAGGAAACCCTCTAGCAATTAGGTGGAGTGGGGGAGGGACTTGGCCCTCCTCATGCGTGTCTGCCATGCACTACCCAAGTATTTAGCTACTCCACACACCATAGCAGTAGAGGTCGTGTCGGTGCAAAGAACCCACAGGGCCATTTTGTGACATCTGAGACCCAGCCCCTTGCATAATGGCTTTAACCATATCTTCCTGGCAACCCTATATTCTGGACAGGCAAAGAGGAAATGCGCCACAGACTCGTTAGGGGCTGCACAACCAGGGCAAGCTTTCATTGGACCACCCAGGTTGTTCCACCCGGAGGTTAAGTCGTTCACCGGAAGCGTCCCGAGCCTAACTTTTAGGTAGAGTGATCTATCCAGGGGTTTCCCTATGAAGTCAAGGAGAGGTTCAAGTTTCCTTGTCCATTTAAACTCCAGGACCCGCTCAGTGAGAGGACCCCCTACACCTCTACATGTGGCCTCCTCCTGGACCCAGTCCCAATACATCTTCTTGATCACTAACTTGGGGGGCGGTGTTTGGCTCGTCCATGATTCACTCAATCCCAATTGCACAACCATCTGCCTCAGATTGCACAACCACTTGATCTTATTACCTGTATTAAGCAGAATAAGTTAATCTAGAGCTGCTGCATAGTTATGAAGCTCCCGGGTCCTTCTCAATCGAACCCAAAAAAGTAGTGGGCGCAGGCGCACTAAGTTTTTAAAGGGGCGCCTACCCAAATCTAACCGTAGTGAGATTAGTGGGGTGGAAACTGGAAGGGCTACCAGATCTCTCATGAACTTGTTTTCAGATGTAACTAACTCCGATGTATTCTCAAACCCCCACAACTCGGATCCGTATAGGGCAGCCGGTAATACTTGGCCCTCATAAATTGCGAGAGTCGGTTCCACAGGTTTACTCGTCGACTCCCACTGTTCTCTCAAGACCACCCCTGAGACTCTTTTATGGTTTAATAACATTTTGGCCAAGTGATCTTTCCAACTCATCCAGCTATTTACCCTAACACCCAAATAGTCAAAGGAATCTACCAACTCCAGGGGTGCACCATTAAGCGAGAGATTGTGCCTAAATCTCTTGGAGGGTGATAGGGCCATAAGCTTTGTTTTAGAGGTGTTGATGGTAAGACCTCTATCGGTACAAAACGCACTAAAACGGTGCAAGAGCTTTTGGAGGCCTGCCGGGGTTTTAGAGATCAAAATGGTGTCGTCCGCGAAGAGTAGGGTATGTGTCTTTTTTCCCCTGCCAGGGATGGCGCGTCTGCCGATTCCTCTCTCAGGTGGTCCACCACTCCAGTCACAAAGAGGGAGAACAGGGTCGGCGCCATAACACATCCCTGGCGGACTCCACTCCTCACGGGCACCCTCTCTGTCAGTTGTCCCTGGGTGCCCCATCTAATCCTCGCATAATTCCCCTCGTGGAGCTTCAAAATAAAACCCAAAAGTGGCCCTGGGAAGCCCATCTTCTCCAAGATATCCCACAGCCTTGCACGGGGGACCAGGTCGAACGCCGTCTTGAGATCTATGAAAGCCAGGTAGAGGCTACCTTTATTGATGGTCACAGACTTCCAATAGATCGCAAAGAAGCGGAAGACCTGGTCCATTGTGCCCACCTTTTGTCGAAACCCTGCTTGGAAATGAGAAAGGACATGCTCCTCTTCCATCCAGACACCCACCCTCGAGATAATGACCCTGCCAACCACCTTCTGGATCACGTCGATCAGACTGATCGGTCTGTAATTGGCAGGGTCATCTCTGGCACCCTTTTTATTCACAGTTACCACCTCTGCTCCCTTCCACGAGTCTGGCACAGGGTGTCCCTTGGAAATTCAAATTCATTAATAAGGCAATAAATCTAGCCCAGGCTACAGGTTCTTCCAAAAGGAGGTCCCCCGGTATCCCATCCGGGCCAGCAGCCTTCCTCGGGGTCAGGTGTCTAATGGCCAGTGCTACCTCAGAGGCCAGAAATGGCTCCTCAAACACCAGTGGAGATGGGGCCCTACTATCTGGATCAGAAGGAGATGAACGTGTCGCATCTATCCCGCCGTACAGTGCAGAGAAGTGGGAATACCATTGTTGATTTGTTATGTGGTTAGCTATTGGTGGCATGCTTCGCTGCCTAGCCTTGTTAATCAGTTCCCAGAACAGCGTTGCATTCTTCGTGTTAGCTGCAGATTTGAGATCCTGCCAGTGTTGTTCCTCCCACTCTTGTTTGGCCAACACCATTACCCTCGCATAATCCTTCCTAGACGCTCTAACTAGTGAGGGATTCTTTTTAAGCAGGGCAACTGTTAGCTCCTTCCTTTTTACCTTACACTGGTCCGAGTACCAAGGGTTACTGGCTTTGGGCAGTTTATTATTCACTCTACCACTTTTACCCTGGATTAAAAAGTATTGTCCTACTTCCTCTATTACGTTTTTATAAGCCAAGGCGAAGGACGGCCCCTGGGCACTACCTTTTCCCAGTTCAAGATCCACCAGCTCTACAGTCAGATCTGCTACGTGCGCCCTGATCCTCACAAGATTACCCTCCTTATTGAACCTTATCCCACTTCAGCCTACGATTACCATTATAAAGGACGACCTCGTTGGTTGACCTCAAAGGGACATTATTCACACATCCTTTGAGTTTACCCCACCTTAACTTCATGCATAAGGGGTTGTGGTCACTATCCTGCGAAGGTACCACCTCCATATCTATTAGATCACACCACAATGTGACATCCAATAAGATATAATCAATTCTAGACGGGCCATTAAGCCTATTAAAGGTCATCGCTCCAGCACGGTCAGAGGGTGTCCTGCCATTTAGCGCTCTTAAGTTGAATTCCACGGTAAGGGCATTGATCTGTATTGCCTTTGCTGACCATTTTCTGATTGGGGCTAATGACAGGGCTGGAATGGACCATCTAGAATCCTCCTCCTCTATGCCCAAGGGATCATCCCCACTGAGGGGTTCGAATGTACAGTTAAAGTCCCCTCCCACGATAATTTTAGAGGTTGGGGGGCAGTTGGCTAGTGCCTGTTCTAAGGTTACTAATGTACATGAGGTTGAATCCCCCGGGGTCCCTCTAGAATAGATATTAAATAAATCTATCCTACTGCCCTTGCTTTGCCCTGCGAATGAAAGGTGTTGGATATCCCTACTCGCTGATTCGTGGGTGGAAACATCCCAATTCAGTTCAATTTTAACCCAGACATGTAGGCCTCCTGCTGGTCTGCCCTTCCCACAACTTAGTGCGGGCAAGAAAAAGGTTGCATAACCGGATTTGTGTACTGGGAGCAAACTCCAGGTTTCTTGGAACATGCATACATCGAACTTCTCGATAAACGCATTCCATTCTGGAAAAGCCATCTTTTTTTGCAACCCAGCCACATTCCAAGATACCAAATGGATAACCTTATAACCTTTGGCGGACAAGTCAGGGATAACCCCCTTATTCCCACCCTGCACACATGGGATAGGCTCGATGGTAACTTCTAATGGGCCTATTGATTTTGGGGATAAACTACTGTCACCATTGCTTCCCAACAACAATAATTGTGTGGTGGTTGTGGTCCCACTATTATCAGAACTATTGGCTGCTATAGGAGCCACTTTCCCATTATCGGGGCTGATGGCCTCCATAAGGACCTCATAATCACTGCCCACTGGGCTAGCGGCGCATAATCGGCCCCACTTGCCCAGCGTAGAGTGTAATCTTCAGTCGCAATCATCCATACCAGTGAACACATCAAACCTGTTCATTGTCTCCAGGGGTGTAGAGGGTCTCAAATAATCCATTCTCCTGTTGGTATTTCTGTTAAATCTAGGAGGCACGATGTTCCACCCAAAGGGATCAACAGCGGGTGCTGTGTATTGTCCATGTGCCGGTTGCCTAGTGTTGTATGATATTAAGAGGTTTGTATGAGTGGGAGCCTGTCCACTTGTATGGGTTAGGGGGAACACCAGGGATCTAGGATAAAAATATGTCAAGGCACGGGGGATGATGCAGTTATTACCATTTGCCGTAGGCCAATTTAGTATATAGTCAACCGCGCGAGGATCTCTGAAATTAACTACAACTAAGTCTCCCTCGATATCTTTGCATCTGCCACCCAGCCAAGGGAGTCGCCTAACGTGCACTATCTCACCATTGATGTTCTTTATGATTGGTCTGTATATACTGAGCCAGTGCATGATTTTATTTTTCAACTGGGCGAACCCTTCCCTCTTGTTGTCTGCCAATGTGGGCACCCCGTCAGAACAACCACAAAGGGCACAGCTTCTGGGGGTAGTTCTACTTGTGGCCCTTTATTCGCTAAAGCCCTGGTGTGTCTATTGCTTCCCCACTCTTCCCGCGTGTTCCCTGTGGGTGCCTTTGCCCTACCTATAAAAAGATAGATAGATAGATAGATAGATAGATAGATAGATAGATAGATAGATAGATAGATAGATAGATAGATAGATAGATAGATAGATAGATAGATAGATAGATAGATAGATAGATAGATAGATAGATAGATAGATAGATAGATAGATAGATAGATAGATAGATAGATAGATACTTCTCCAATATTCTCTCACTCACTCCTACTTGCTCACTCTGAATCTCTGACTCACTGTATTCACTCACTCTCATTCAAACAATCTCTCAAACCCACTCACTCTCACCTCCTTATTCTCACTCACTCTCGTTCTCTCTCATTCAACCTCACTCTCTAACTCAATCATTGTCACTCACTCATTTACTCTCTAACTCTCACCCACTTTCCCAGCGTCTTACCTGACTGCCACCAACAATATTCCCAGCTTTCACATGCCTCACACTTCATTTTGTGCATAGACTTCTACTGAATCCTCTCCTTTGTCAAGGCGAGCTCAATGAGTCTCCATGAGAGGAGCCTTGAGCTACATAAACCTTTAGGGGCTTATTATGAGTTTGGTGGCCTTCGGCTGGAACCGCCAATGCGGTGGTCCCAGAAAGACCGCCAAGCCCCTAGTGAACCTGCTGCTAGATTATGAGTTAAATCCAAGGCTGGCAGTTCGGCAGAGGTCTCAGGACAGCGGTATGTCAGGCTCATGGGAGAGCCTGAAGAGCATACCGCCGCTGTGAGAGAGCCTGCAGCATGTTCCTGCATTGTGTGGCATGCACCATGTCGTAAATTCCACACTGTACAGGAATGAAGGTGCAATTCCAGGGGAGCACAACATGTGCCCCCCATGCACCCCCATGTTCAGCCTGTTAGGGCCACCTTACCTGCATGTCAGCCCCCCTTTCCATGGCAGGGTCCCCACCAAGAAAAGGGCGATGGAAATGTGGGTTGTGATATGCTCAGCGGTGCCGGCATCGGCACCACCAGCATATTCAGCCCTTTTGAGACCGACGGCTCAGCGGTGATCCTGGATCTTGGCGTGGCGGTCTTGTGGTGGTCTCCCCGCTCACTTGTAATGCAGCTGTTGGACCACCAGGGTGACGGCGGTTAGACTGCCACTGCGAGTACGGCGGTCCAGGACCACCATACTCGTAATAAGCCCCTTTGAAAAGAGCAGGGGGTTGCACCTTGTATCGCAGGTCCCAGTGCTATGCACATTAGTTCATGAGACCATCATAAATAACTATGGTAGTCACAAGTTCATAAAATAAACTGATAAAGCTTCTGGTGTTCTGTATGCAGTGAGTTTTACTTTCATTGTCCAGAGACTAGCACATGGATTTATAATTAAGGCTCCCTGTTTTCCGTTTTTACTGATTTTTGCAGATAAATACAGACAGAAAACCATTTATTTTCTAAAACCGGGAGCCTTATTTTTAATATAACGCCCTGCAACTTTCACTTTTCGTAGTAATATGCCACTTTAAAAGAGATCCAAATAAATGTTTCAGTTCATTTTTAAATTCCAGAACCACTGCCCTGCCACCTGATCAGCTCGAGTTGGTTTCTGTGAGGCATATAAACTCTTGACTGGTGCTCTGCCATGGTTGCAGGAATCCAATAAACTCAAACAGAAAAACATCCGAGAATTGTACAATAGGTCCAATTCACAAAACATTACTAAGTCTGCACCCGTAAAATTACACTTCCAAATAGAAGCATATCAACTTCTTTTGGAATTCACAAACATTTCCAACGGGATGCCTAGAAAGCTGTGCCAGACACAAGTTTCCTGGACTGGCACTAGAAATGCCATGTGACCGATATTCCCTGGGCTCCTATTTGACCAGTTTGTAATTTTCCATAGCATACAATTACGCACTGGGGACACAGAACCTGATGTGCAAATGCACGTTTTGTTCCCTTATGTTTTTTAATCCATGTAGACACATCTCTTCGCCCATCTTTCCACCACGCGTTCAGATTATCCGTTCCCTTTCCTAACTTGATAGGGGATAAAACCAACCCTTTGCTGGAGTAAGTCTTAAACATTTCCAGGCTTGGAAAGGCTCCGATCAGAGTTTGTAAATGCCACAAGTATACAAGTGTGTGAGTGTTCACAAACTTACCAGACATGGGAGCATATTAACAAGGCGGCGCTATAAGATTATCGCCGCTTTTGCGACAATAATTTTATCGCCTTATCAGCAAAGACACGCTATCGCGTGTTTTGCTGACTTAGCGCCCGGTTCCAGCACGCCTAACTTTGCATTGCTAATGAAATGCAGAGTAGGCGTGGCTGTGAAACCAACCAGGGAAAATATCGCGAAGGCAGCTTCGCGATATTAACAAGGAAGGGTAGCGATTATTTAAATTGCGTTAAGTATGCCTTAATGCAGGAATTTAACGTCTGTTAAATTCCTGACTAAGGCATACTTAACATAGGGGGTGGATTCTGTGGCTAAGACCACAGTCCGTGTCATCTAGGATATCGCCGTTTTCCACCATGGAAAACGGCGATATCCACACTATCTCTGGAATGTTTATCGCCTCGGCGATGCGCGTTGTTGATAACGTGCGATAAATTCCAGCGATAGCCGGTGATAAATATGCACGCGCTAAGCGTGCTTTGCGATATTTATCGCCGGCCCTTGTTAATATGCCCCTAACTATTCCCTGTTTGCCCACTTCCGGCATCTAGTACGGAAGGTTCTGCTACGCATTTTTCTGAACAGTGGTAGAAACATCCACTGCAATAGAATCAGCAATAGAACCATTTGTGTCTTCCTGAATTTCTTTTGTGCATTCCTGCTAATTTCCTGGTCACCCGTAATGAGGGCCTAGGTGCGATGAAATTGATCTTACACATGGGCAGGGTCATTCACCATCGTTATCCGAGTGTCGTCTATTTTGGATGCTTAATAGCATCAAGTTTCAGAGGTCTACCTCCTGAACATATCACATCTACCTACCTTCATCCAGGGACACTAAAATTATGCGATTGCAGCTGCAGCGTTTTCCTCATAATTTAAAGATTTGCTGAATTTGTCACATAATCCCTCCTCTTCTGCATAATTTGCAGCTTTTAATGGAAATAAAGGTTCTATATTAAAAGGATCAAAAGTTACTAAAAACACTACCATATATGTTGCCACACAGTGGAAGGCCTTTAACTGTGCGGTGACAGACCACCTTTCTTTCGCTGATTGTGGTGGCATTTAAATGTTAAACTGACACTAATGCTACCACAATTTATGCTGCGTTAAACCGCATAATTTGTGTTTTCTTGGTGCATAATTTAGTTAACACTGCCGAATAATTTGATCCTTCCGTGCCGCATAATTCCTGCCTGTGGCGCAGTCTCTTTTAGATTAGAAGACCTGCAAAACACCTCCCTTTTAACTGCTGTAATGTCAGATTACTTGAGGCGTACCATTCTCAGGCGTGGTGAGAGGAGTCTTCTGTTTGGGTCAAACCTTAACCCTGTTACGTCATTCAGGTGGAAGACGAGACCATGTGATTCAGGCACAAAGGCCTAAAGTGCCCTACAAATGCCACGGATTTAAAGGAAATATAAAACCCGAAGACAGATTGTGATTTATTAGAGTTCAATTTAATTATTTCCATAGTATATTCATTTTACAGTCTCCATAGCATTAAGTTATTTTACAGTTTTTGATATCCATTCCACGACGCCTCTGCATCCTTCCGGCTTTCCTTTTAGCTGACATATCAACATTAAACCGAAAACAGAGTTGACTGGCGAGGTACAGATCTGGATGAATCGTAGGAAATGTACCC
Source organism: Triturus cristatus (assembly GCF_964204655.1). NCBI lineage: Eukaryota > Metazoa > Chordata > Amphibia > Caudata > Salamandridae > Triturus > Triturus cristatus. The sequence continues at coordinate 627,045,174 of NC_140593.1, forward strand.
ACAAAATATGTTATTCATGAGGAGTTCGGTTTCAGATTGTTTTGATTTAAAAATAGAGGGAAAGGCAGCGACCCGTATTTCAAAGAACAACAAATGAAAGGCAGACAGCCCTGTTTTTATCTCCGTATGTTAAGGAGAGCGGAAATCCAAACAGTTTATTTTCTTTCTCTTCCTGTTCGCTGGCCTCGGCCAGGAATATCGGTGAAACTTTAGATGTTTGAGCAATTGGCTAGTGCAACAGACAGATTCCCAATGTATGTATTTGTAGGTTCAGAAGCCAACTTGTCAAGGGAAACATAAGGGCACTGCATCGCCATTCAGAGGTGCAGTTGGGCCTTATGTAGGGGTGGGCGGAATTTGCGAAATTCACTTTCGCAAATTATCGCGAAAATGTTAAAAATCTCCGCAAACACGCGGAAATATCGCGAAGATGCAGAAGTTTTTTTCCCGCCCGTTCGCGGTATGTTCTGCGTGGTCGCGGCTCGCCGATTTACCCATGCGGTTGCTCGCGGGCGCGGCCATCTTGTTTTCACTTGTCTCGCGGTGCATGATCGCGAGAAGAAAGACGTGATCGCGCAACAAATGATGTTACTGCGGGCGCGAACTGTCGCGAGACAGCGCAAATGGATACAAACAATCCAACATCTCGTGGAGAACGCGACCGGACGGGAAAACTTGTTGGCGAACGCGGGGATTCAGGTAAGGCGATCGCACACACGCAAGAATGTATTATTTTACAGCGCGAGCAAGCAAAAAATTTCCGGTAAAATGCGGATTGTGGAAATTTTGACATATTCGCGCTCTCCACGGAACGCGAAAATGTCAAATTATCGCAATTTCCGCAAGCGGAACGGATTTTTAGCCCAGGCCTAGCCTTATGTTTCAAATGTCCAGGAGGGTCGGACTGGCCTATAGGGCAACCAGGCAGTGGCCGATGGGCTGGTCTGACAGATCAGTGTGTGGGTCCGTTTTTAGCAGTTGTCCGTCAGTTTTATGGCCAGGTGGGTTTTACTGTTTATTTCCCAGATCTTACCACTTTTTTTTTTTTTTTAGCTATCTGCTTTGGTAATGGGACCACTTTTATTTTGGTGCCATGGCCTATTTTTTGTCCCAGTCTGATCCTTGGAAAGCACTGTTACCAACTCTGGTGAGCAATTTTGGAGTCCAAGGCAAAATTATATGTTGACTTTGGGCACTCCATTTTTCCTACTAACCAGAGACCAGGCTTACTACATTTCACGCACGGTTGCATGGTGTTGTGCCGCATTGACACTCGGAGAACAGAAGACCTTAGTAAATTTGGGACTAACTTGCATAATTCGGTGTAGCGTAATCACACAGAATTTACCTAAAAATTCGGCAAGGTTATGCGGAATTATGAGAGAAGAGTAATTCTGTATTAGCACTATTTCTTTGGCACAAAAAAGCCCCCTTGCTTCCTAAATGGACGCAAAGATGCATTATGCACTAAGATATCACACTAAATGCTACAGAACATAAATTGCGAGTGCAGCCAACCGCTCACTAAACGTACACTTGCGGTATGATATCCCCCCAATTTACTTCCAACATTTAGCACTAGTTTCTGAGTGCAAAATTCAGCCTCGCTTCAAATGGACATGAGGATGCATTTTGCCAGTGGCGGCTCCTCAGCTAAGGCTGAGGAGCATCGCCCCACTGTTCTTTGAGCAGTGGAACATAAAAATAAAATAACAAAAAGTTATTATCATTTTATTTTCCTTTGCGACTTCGTAGCTCGCCGCAGAGGGAGCAGGAGTGGTTTGCACTCCCTCCCTACATGCGCATGACACTTTGACCAGCCCTCTAGGGCCAGCCACACAGTCATGCGTAGTTAGCATGTTCTCCATTGAGCTGTGTTGCACAGCCACGCGGAGAATATGTCCAGCCTCTCCAGGCACTGCCTAAGAGGCCAAAGAGGCTGCTCAGATCAATCACGACGTTGGTCCTGCAGCGTTGTGAAGGACTGGTAGAATCGGAAGCCTGAGTGCTTCTGGTGCCGGCCGCAAGCAGCAGCCGGGAAAAAGACAAGAAGACACAGGAGAGGTGCACGGCGGATGCGGCGGTAAAGCAGGTAAATTTATTTTTACTTTTTTTCATCCCAACCCTGCCACCTCACCACCCCCATTCAGTGGCACCCGCCACTGCATTTTGCACTAAGAAAAAAGAGCTAAATGCAACCAAACATAAACAGCCGCATGAGCAGTCATTCACACTCTGTAAATGTGTTCATGCAGTAGGATTTTGTCCCCCCAAATTACTCTTAATTGAACAAGCAGGCGTGATCGCATTATTATTGTCAATTCCACATCAAAGAGTAATGCTGAATCACAGAAATTACTCAGATTACTATGGCATAATTGAAATTCTGCCGAAGCAAATTTTGAGTTGGACACAGTGGTATCCTCAGGTTGGATACCGCTCCACCCTACCACAAAAGTACTGATTTTCCCACACCCAGATTAACCACATGCTGGAACACTGTGTCCAATTTCACTGGCCAGAAAAGTTAGCCTGTAAAATCGAGTGGGGTGAGGCAATTGTTTCAGGCACAGGAGCAGTCTACCCTACAACCAACCCACACCTATAGCACATGGAGAGCACAGAAGGTCCCCTCTTCCTTGCACCAGTCTTTCCTTTCCCAGATTACCTGCTGGCCCTCTGACTCGTAGTAATCACCTGCTTTCATTCACAACTTGCTCAAAGAAGGTGGTAAATGGGAGTGGAAAAGGCCAATAGTTTGTCCTAGAATGCCAATCTGCCTGCATATTGTTTCCCAGTGAAACCAGGCATCCATGTTATTGCCCATTCAGGGAGGAATAATTGGCAATTGAATGGTGCAATGGAGGAATTGCGAGCCAAAATCAGTAATTCCGGCACCAGTAATTCCACTGTCACATCCCTCCCACCAAAGATGTAATCAGGCCCCTAGCGTAGAGCCAACCCTGGCTGTTAAACTGTTGTTGAGCACAGTTGGTGTACAATGCGGTGCATGACTCTACGGAAACACAATTCTGGACCTACACTCATTTTTGTTGCTTGTGTAACACAGAATTAAGAAAAGAAAATGTCTCCAGTCCATACCAGTGGAAGATCTTTGCGACAGAATATTATGCTGAATACGTATGCACCACATATGATGCTTATAAAAGACGTTTAGTGAGTCTCACAGATTTTAACGAAGATAAAGCAAATTAATTTTGCTAGTTATGAAATAAAAACTGGAGCAAACTGATTTTGTCTTTAATGGCAGACCCATATTTGTTTTGTTTAGTTGATTTGTAATGCGCACTATAACTCAGAAGGGTATACTGGCACTGAACAGGTGAGGGTCTAGCTTCTTGTCTTCAGCTTCTTGTGGAATTCCGGAAGTGAGGAGTAGTCTTAGATGTGTAGTGGTGGGTCGTTCCATGCTTTAGAAGCGATATAGGCGAAGGCCCGCCCAAGGCTCTAGTTCACTGTATGTGTGGGATATATGCCAGTTGGAGTCTGGCTAAGCAAAGGGGTCGGGATGCTTTGTGGAAGCAGATGCAGTTATTGAGTTATGCTGGGCCAGTGTAATGTAGTGACTTGAAAGTATGGATGAGAAGTTAGGATCATGCTAGTTTGTGTATGGGGAACTAGTGGAGCTTCTTGAGGTGTGATGTGATGTGAGTGATGTGGGTGAAGCGGGGTAGTGTGAAAGTGATTGTGGCTGCTGAGTTCTGAATAGTTTTCAGCCTTCTGGTGATTTTCTTGTTGATCCCACATAGAGAGTGTTTCCGTAGTCCAGTTTACTAATGACAAGTGTATGCGCGAAGGTCTTCCAGGTGCTGATTGTGTGACATTTGAAAATCTTACTCAGCATCTTCTGGGTGTGGCAGCATGAAGCATTGATGGCAAAGACTTGGGAAGTCATTTCATGTTTGCTGTCAATGACGATTTCGAAATGTTTGGCATGGGCACTGTGGCTGGGTGTGGGTTCTAGCTCTGTCAACCACAAGATGGAGTCCCATGGTGAGGTCCTCTTTTTGAAGATCATGACTTCGAACTTGTCGGTGTTCAGCTTCTGATGTTTAGGTCCATGTGACCTGACCTCAGGACACCCCCACGCCGCACGGCCCTCCAGCTGTTCGCCCCAGCACCTCAGGTCCACCCTTGACCTCGGTGCCCCCTCGCTGCTGCTCGTTCTTCCTTCCGTTTTTGCCCTCCTGTGCCTCTGTTTTGCTTCGTTTTGTATTACACTGTAAGTCTCTATTTTTTGCTTCGTTTTTGTATTACACTGTAACTCTCTATTTTTTCACTAGGTTAGCGATTTTGCCTCTTGTTCCCCTGGTGTGACCCCCACTCCGCTCCCCGCTTCCTGCCGCTGTTACATCGTGGCCCCGCCCCCTTTTCTTTCTGTGTCCTCCCCGCTCCCGCCTCCCAGCTGCTCCTCCCTCCCACTTGGCCTTAAATGGAGACCGCGCGGTGCAGGTGAGTGTGACCTGACCTCAGGACACCCCCACGCCGCACGGCCCTCCAGCTGTAGGCGAGTCTGTGCCCCAGCACCTCAGGTCCGCCCTTGACCTCGGTGCCCCCTCGCTGCTGCTCGTTCTTCCTTCCGTTTTTGCCCTCCTGTGCCTCTGTTTTGCTTCGTTTTTGTATTACACTGTAACTCTCTATTTTTTGCTTCGTTTTTGTATTACACTGTAACTCTCTATTTTTTGCTTCGTTTTTGTATTACACTGTAACTCTCTATTTTTTCACTAGGTTAGCGATTTTGCCGCTTGTTCCCCTGGTGTGACCCCCCCCTCCGCTCCCCGCCGCTGTTACATCGCGGCCCGCCCCCTTTTCTTTCTGTGTCCTCCCCGCTCCTGCCTCCCAGCTGCTCCTCCCTCCCACTTGGCCTTAAATGGAGACCGCGCAGCGCAGGTGAGTGTGACCTGACTTCAGGACACCCCCACGCCGCACGGCCCTCCAGCTGTAGGCGAGTCTGTGCCCCAGCACCTCAGGTCCGCCCTTGACCTCGGTGCCCCCTCGCTGCTGCTCGTTCTTCCTTCCGTTTTTGCCCTCCTGTGCCTCTGTTTTGCTTCGTTTTTTTATTACACTGTAACTCTCTATTTTTTGCTTCGTTTTGTATTACACTGTAACTCTCTATGTTTTGCTTCGTTTTTGTATTACACTGTAACTCTCTATTTTTCACTAGGTTAGCGATTTTGCCGCTTGTTCCCCTGGTGTGACCCCCCCTCCACGCCCCGCTTCCCGCCACTGTTACATCGCGGCCCGCCCCCTTTTCTTTCTGTGCCCTCCCCGCTCCCACCTCCCAGCTGCTCCTCCCTCCCACTTGGCCTTAAATGGAGACCGCGCGGCGCAGGTGAGTGTGACCTAACCTCAGGACACCCCACGCCGCACGGCCCTCCAGCTGTAGGAGAGTCTGTGCCCCAGCACCTTAGGTCCGCCCTTGACCTCAGTGCCCCCTCGCTGCTGCTCGTTCTTCCTTCCGTTTTTGACCTCCTGTGCCTCTGTTTTGCTTTGTTTTTGTATTACACTGTAACTCTCTATTTTTTGCTTCGTTTTTGTATTACACTGTAACTCTCTATATTTTGCTTCGTTTTGTATTACACTGTAACTCTCTATTTTTTGCTTCGTTTTTGAATTACACTGTAACTCTCTATTTTTTCACTAGGTTAGCGATTTTGCCGCTTGTTCCCCTGGTGTGACCCCCCCTCCGCGCCCGCTTCCCGCCACTGTTACATCGTGGCCCCGCCCCCTTTTCTTTCTGTGCCCTCCCCGCTCCCACCTCCCAGCTGCTCCTCCCTCACACTTGGCCTTAAATGAAGGCCGCGCGGCGCAGGTGAGTGTGACCTGACCTCAGGACACCCCATGCCACACGGCCCTCCAGCTGTAGGCGAGTCTGTGCCCCAGCACCTCAGGTCCGCCCTTGACCTCGGTGCCCCCTCGCTGCTGCTCGTTCTTTCTTCTGTTTTTGCCCTCCTGTGCCTCTGTTTTGCTTTGTTTTTGTATTACACTGTAACTCTCTATTTTTTGCTTCGTTTTTGTATTACACTGTAACTCTCTATTTTTTGCTTCGTTTTGTATTACACTGTAACTCTCTATTTTTTCACTAGGTTAGCGATTTTGCCGCTTGTTCCCCTGGTGTGACCCTCCCTCCGCTCCCCGCTTCCCGCCGCTGTTACATCGCGGCCCCGCCCCCTTTTCTTTCTGTGTCCTCCCCACTCCCGCCCCCCAGCTGCTCCTCCCTCCCTCTTGGCCTTAAATGGAGACCGCGCGGCGCAGGTGAGTGTGACCTGACCTCAGGACACCCCCACGCCGCACGGCCCTCCAGCTGTAGGCGAGTCTGTGCCCCAGCACCTCAGGTCCGCCCTTGACCTCGGTGCCCCCTCGCTGCTGCTCGTTCTTCCTTCCGTTTTTGCCCTCCTGTGCCTCTGTTTTGCTTCCTTTTTGTATTACACTGTAACTCTCTATTTTTTGCTTCGTTTTTGTATTACACTGTAACTCTCTATTTTTTGCTTAGTTTTTGTATTACACTGTAACTCTCTATTTTTTCACTAGGTTAGCGATTTTGCCGCTTGTTCCCCTGGTGTGACCCCCCCTCCGCTCCCCGCTTCCCGCCGCTGTTACATCGCGGCCCCGCCCCCTTTTCTTTCTGTGTCCTCCCCGCTCCCGCCTCCCAGCTGCTCCTCCCTCTCACTTGGCCTTAAATGGAGACCGCGCGGCGCAGGTGAGTGTGACCTGACCTCAGGACACCCCCACGCCGCACGGCCCTCCAGCTGTAGGTGAGTCTGTGCCCCAGCACCTCAGGTCCGCCATTGACCTCGGTGCCCCCTCGCTGCTGCTCGTTCTTCCTTCAGTTTTTGTCCTCCTGTGCCTCTGTTTTGCTTCATTTTTGTATTGCACTGTAACTCTCTATTTTTTGCTTCATTTTTGTATTACACTGTAACTCTCTATTTTTTCACTATGTTAGCGATTTTGCCGCTTGTTCCCCTGGTGTGACCCCCCCTCCGCTCCCCGCCGCTGTTACATCGTGGCCCCGCCCCCTTTTCTTTCTGTGTCCTCCCCGCTCCCGCCTCCCAGCTGCTCCTCCTTCCCACTTGGCCTTAAATAGAGACCGCGCAGCGCAGGTGAGTGTGACCTGACCTCAGGAAAACCCCACGCCGCACGGCCCTCCAGCTGTAGGCGAGTCTGTGCCCCAGCACCTCAGGCCGCCCTTGACCTCGGTGCCCCCTCGCTGCTGCTCGTTCTCCCTTCCGTTTTTGCCCTCCTGTGCTTCTGTTTTGCTTCGTTTTTGTATTACACTGTAACTCTCTATTTTTTGCTTCGTTTTGTATTACACTGTAACTCTCTATTTTTTGCTTCGTTTTTGTATTACACTGTAACTCTCTATTTTTTCACTAGGTTAGTGATTTTGCCGCTTGTTCCCCTGGTGTGACCCCCCCCTCCGCTCCCCGCTTCCCGCCGCTGTTACATCGCGGCCCGCCCTCTTTTCTTTCTGTGCCCTCCCCGCTCCCGCCTCCCAGCTGCTCCTCCCTCCCACTTGGCCTTAAATGGAGACCGCGCGGCGCAGGTGAGTGTGACCTGACCTCAGGACACCCCCACGCCGCACGGCCCTCCAGCTGTAGGCGAGTCTGTGCCCCAGCCCCTCAGGTCCGCCCTTGACCTCGGTGCCCCCTCTCTGCTGCTCTTTCTTCCTTCCGTTTTTGCCCTCCTGTGCCTCTGTTTTGCTTTGTTTTTGTATTACACTGTAACTCTCTATTTTTTGCTTCGTTTTTGTATTACACTGTAACTCTCTATTTTTTGCTTCGTTTTGTATTACACTGTAACTCTCTATTTTTTCACTAGGTTAGCGATTTTGCCGCTTGTTCCCCTTGTGTGACCCCCCCCTCTGCTCCCCGCTTCCCGCCGCTGTTACATCGCGGCCCCGCCCCCTTTTCTTTCTGTGTCCTCCCCGCTCCCGCCTCCCAGCTGCTCCTCCCTCCCACTTGGCTTTAAATGGAGACCGCGTGGCGTAGGTGAGTGTGACCTGACCTCAGGACACCCCCACGCCTCACGGCCCTCCAGCTGTAGGCGAGTCTGTGCCCCAGCACCTCAGGCCCGCCATTGACCTCGGTGCCCCCTCGCTGCTGCTCGTTCTTCCTTCCGGTTTTTGCCCTCCTGTGCCTCTGTTTTGCTTCGTTTTTTTATTACACTGTAACTCTCTATTTTTTGCTTCGTTTTTGTATTACACTGTAACTCTCTATTTTTTCACTAGGTTAGCGATTTTGCCGCTTGTTCCCCTGGTGTGACCTCCCCTCCGCTCCCCGCTTCCTGCCGCTGTTACATCACGGCCCGCCCCCTTTTCTTTCTGTGTCCTCCCCGCTCCCGCCTCCCAGCTGCTCCTCCCTCCCACTTGGCCTTAAATGGAGACCGCACAGCGCAGGTGAGTGTGACCTGACCTCAGGACACCCCCACGCCGCACGGCCCTCCAGCTGTAGGCGAGTCTGTGCCCCAGCACCTCAGGTCCGCCCTTGACCTCGGTGCCCCCTCGCTGCTGCTCGTTCTTCCTTCAGTTTTTGCCCTCCTGTGCCTCTGTTTTGCTTCATTTTTGTATTGCACTGTAACTCTCTATTTTTTGCTTCATTTTTCTATTACACTGTAACTCTCTATTTTTTCACTAGGTTAGCGATTTTGCCGCTTGTTCCCCTGGTGTGACCTCCCCTCCGCTCCCCGCCGCTGTTACATCGCGGCCCCGCCCCCTTTTCTTTCTGTGTCCTCCCCGCTCCCGCCTCCCAGCTGCTCCTCCCTCCCACTTGGCCCTAAATGGAGACCGCGCAGCGCAGGTGAGTGTGACCTGACCTCAGGACACCCCCACGCCGCACGGCCCTCCAGCTGTAGGCGAGTCTGTAACCCCAGCACCTCAGGTCCGCCCTTGACCTCGGTGCCCTTTCGCTGCTGCTCGTTCTTCCTTCCGTTTTTGCCCTCCTGTGCTTCTGTTTTGCTTCGTTTTTGTATTACACTGTAACTCTCTATTTTTTGCTTCGTTTTTGTATTACACTGTAACTCTCTATTTTTTCACTAGGTTAGTGATTTTGCCGCTTGTTCCCCTGGTGTGACCCCCCCCCCTCCGCTCCCCGCTTCCCGCCGCTGTTACAGCGCGGCCCCGCCCTCTTTTCTTTCTGTGCCCTCCCCGCTCCCGCCTCCCAGCTGCTCCTCCCTCCCACTTGGCCTTTAATGGATACCGCGCGGCACAGGTGAGTGTGACCTGACCTCAGGACACCCCCACGCCGCACGGCCCTCCAGCTGTAGGCGAGTCTGTGCCCCAGCCCCTCAGGTCCGCCCTTGACCTCAGTGCCCCCTCTCTGCTGCTCGTTCTTCCTTCAGTTTTTGCCCTCCTGTGCCTCTGTTTTGCTTTGTTTTTGCATTACACTGTAACTCTCTATTTTTTGCTTCGTTTTTGTATTACACTGTAACTCTCTATTTTTTGCTTCGTTTTGTATTACACTGTAACTCTCTATTTTTTTTACTAGGTTAGCGATTTTGCTGCTTGTTCCCCTGGTGTGACCCCCCCTCCGCTCCCCGCTTCCCGCCGCTGTTACATCGCGGCCCGTCCCCTTTTCTTTCTGTGTCCTCCCCGCTCCCGCCTCCCAGCTGCTCCTCCCTCCCACTTGGCCTTAAATGGAGACCGCGCGGCGCAGGTGAGTGTGACCTGACCTCAGGACACCCCCACGCCGCACGGCCCTCCAGCTGTAGGCGAGTCTGTGCCCCAGCACCTCAGGTCCGCCCTTGACCTCGGTGCCCCCTCGCTGCTGCTCGTTCTTCCTTCCGTTTTTGCCCTCCTGTGCCTCTGTTTTGCTTCGTTTTTGTATTACACTGTAACTCTCTATTTTTTGCTTCGTTTTTGTATTACACTGTAACTCTCTATTTTTTCTTAGTGTTTGTATTACACTGTAACTCTCTATTTTTTCACTAGGTTAGCGATTTTGCCGCTTGTTCCCCTGGTGTGACCTTCCCTCCGCTCCACGCTTCCTGCCGCTGTTACATCGCGGCCCCGCCCCCTGTTCTTTCTGTGTCCTCCCCGCTCCCGCCTCCCAGCTGCTCCTCCCTCCCACTTGGCCTTAAATGGAGACCGCGCGGCGCAGGTGAGTGTGACCTGACCTCAGGACACCCCCATGCCGCACGGCCCTCCAGCTGTAGGCGAGTCTGTGCCCCAGCACCTCAGGCCTGCCATTGACCTCGGTGCCCCCTCGCTGCTGCTCGTTCTTCCTTCCGGTTTTTGCCCTCCTGTGCCTCTGTTTTGCTTCGTTTTTTTATTACACTGTAACTCTCTATTTTTTGCTTCGTTTTTGTATTACACTGTAACTCTCTATTTTTTCACTAGGTTAGCGATTTTGCCGCTTGTTCCCCTGGTGTGACCTCCCCTCCGCTCCCCGCTTCCTGCCGCTGTTACATCACGGCCCGCCCCCTTTTCTTTCTGTGTCCTCCCCGCTCCCGCCTCCCAGCTGCTCCTCCCTCCCACTTGGCCTTAAATGGAGACCGCGCAGCGCAGGTGAGTGTGACCTGACCTCAGGACACCCCCACGCCGCACGGCCCTCCAGCTGTAGGCGAGTCTGTGCCCCAGCACCTCAGGTCCGCCCTTGACCTCGGTGCCCCCTCGCTGCTGCTCGTTCTTCCTTCAGTTGTTGCCCTCCTGTGCCTCTGTTTTGCTTCATTTTTGTATTGCACTGTAACTCTCTATTTTTTGCTTCATTTTTGTATTACACTGTAACTCTCTATTTTTTCACTAGGTTAGCGAATTTGCCGCTTGTTCCCCTGGTGTGACCCCCCCCCCTCCGCTCCCCGCCGCTGTTACATCGCTGCCCCGCCCCCTTTTCTTTCTGTGTCCTCCCCGCTCCCGCCTCCCAGCTGCTCCTCCCTCCCACTTGGCCTTAAATGGAGACCGCGCGGCGCAGGTGAGTGTGACCTGACCTCAGGACACCCCCACGCCGCATGGCCCTCCAGCTGTAGGCGAGTCTGTGCCCCAGCACCTCAAGTCCGCCCTTGACCTCGGTGCCCCCTCGCTGCTGCTCGTTCTTCCTTCCGTTTTTGCCCTCCTGTGCCTCTGTTTTGCTTCGTTTTTGTATTACACTGTAACTCTCTATTTTTTGCTTCGTTTTTGTATTACACTGTAACTCACTATTTTTTGCTTCGATTTTGTATTACACTGTAACTCTCTATTTTTTCACTAGGTTAGCGTTTTTGCCGCTTGTTCCCCTGGTGTGACCCCCCCTCCGCTCCCCGCTTCCCGCCGCTGTTACATCGCGGCCCGCCCCCCCTTTTCTTTCTGTGGCCTCCCAGCTGCTCCTCCCTCCCACTTCGCCTTAAATGGAGACCGCGCGTACGCGCAGTGGTCACGCGCAGCGGGTGCGCCGATTGTGCGCCGAAGGCGTGCCAAAGGCAAGCCCGTCTACACCCGTCCGCTCGTGGACCACGCCCAGCGCCAGAACCCCTGGTCCTCGTCGATGCCAGCGCACCCGACGAACCTACGTTGCCGCAACCCTCCTCGCTCTCAATGCCGGCCGGATCCCCGCCTGCTACCGAGCCACCCCGAAACGCACCCACGGACCCTTCACCTGCCAAGTCTGCAAATTCACCTGCCTCCGAACCTGCACCGCACCCGCCAAGCCGAGCCCCAGCAACAACCACCTCAAGTGCATCCTGCTCAATACCCGCTCCATCCACAGGCACGCCGTCAAACTCTGGAACCTCCTCAACTCAACATATTCAGACGTCGCCTTCCTCACTGAAACATGGATGAACGCCTCCTCAGCACCCGACATCGCCATAGCCATCCCGGAGGGCTACAAGATCATCCGGAGGGACCGCGTCAACCAAACTGGAGGAGGCATCGCCATCGTCCATAAGAACACTATCCGCATCACGACCAACTCCGACGACACCCTCACTGCCGCTGAGCACCTACACTTCCAGATACACACCGACCCCAAGACCACCCTCAGAGGCACTCTCATCTACAGACCCCCGGGACCTCGCACACAATTCAGTGAAGCCATCGCCGACTTCATCAGTCAGCACGCCCTCACCTCAACAGACTGCATCCTCCTAGGGGTCCTCAACTTCCACCTGGAGAACAACAAGGACTGCAACACTGGCGCCCTACTGGAGAACCTCGCCAACCTCGGACTCAAGCAACTGGTGAACACCCCCACCCACTACGCCGGCCACACGCTCGACCCCATCTTCTCCTCCAGCAAGCACATCTCCTTCAGCCACTCAACCGGACTACACTGGACAGACCACAGCTGCGTCCACTTCAGCTTCAGGAGACCCACAACCCACCACCATCCGCAACAGGTTCCCCGCAGAAGCTGGAGCAAGATCACCACCGACCAGCTCACCACCGCCCTCAGCCAGAACCCGCCCACCAACACGGCGGACCCCAACGAAGCAGCCCACAACCTTACACAGTGGCTCATCAACTGCGCCAATGAACTCGCACCACTGAAGAATCCTCCAAGCAGACCCGGCAGCAGAAAAGCCTTGTGGTTTACCAACGAACTCAAGAACTCCAAGAAAACCTGCCGCACCCTCGAGAAAGCCTGGCGCCACGACTAGACGGCAGAACACATGACCGCCCTCAAGAATGCCACCCGAAAACACCACCAGCTGATCCGCACCACCAAGAAGGCAACATTCAAAGAACGTCTGGACAACAACACCCACAACAGCAAGGAACTCTTCAGCATCGTCAAAGAGCTCTCCAACCCCAGCGCCTGCAACAAGGACATCACACCCTCACAAGACCTCTGCGACTCACTCGCCTCATTCTTCCACCGCAAGATCGCCGATATACACAACAGCTTCGGCGCGCAGACCACGGACCCAACCACCGAACCAACGCCCCCCACCACCACTATCTGCACCTGGACCCCGATCAACACTGAAGACACCACCCACCTGATGAACACCATCCACTCCGGCTCCCCTACCGAACCTTGCCCACACCACATCTTCAACAAAGCCGACTCCATCATCGCACCCCAACTCCGGAACATCATCAACAGCTCCTTCGCATCCACCACCTTCCCGGAGAGCTGGAAACATGCCGAGCTGAGCGCCCTCCTGAAGAAACCCACCGCGGACCCCACGGACCTCGAGAACTTCCGCCCCATCTCGCTCCTCCCCTTTCCAGCCAAAGTCATCGAGAAGACCGTCAACAGACAACTCTCCGCCTTCCTCGAGACCAACAGATCCCTCGACCCCTCACAGTCCGGCTTCCGAGCAAACCACAGCACCGAGACCGCCCTCATCGCAGCTGCTCGTTCTTCCTTCCGAGGACATCAGGTCCCTGCTCGACAATGGGGACACTGCCGCTCTCATCCTCCTGGACCTCTCAGCAGCCTTCGATACCGTATGCCACCGCACCCTGATACAGCGCCTCAGCAACACCGGAATCCAAGGAGCGGCCCTGGAGTGGATCATCTCGTTCCTCGATGGAAGAACGCAGAGAGTCCGCCTCCCCCAGTTCCGCTCCTCGGCCACCGAAGTCATCTGCGGCGTTCCGCAAGGATCCTCACTCAGCCCCACCCTCTTCAACGTCTACATGAGCACAGCCTCAACCTCAACATCATCTCCTACGCCGATGACACTCAGCTGATCCTTTCCCTCACCAACGACCCCGCCTCCGCCAAAGCCAACCTCCAGGAAGGAATGAAAGACGTCGCAGAATGGATGAAGATCAGCCGGCTTAAGCTGAACTCAGACAAGACGGAAGTCCTCATCCTTGGACCATCTCCCACCGCCTGGGACGACTCCTGGTGGCCCCCCGCCCTGGGAACCGCACCCAAGCCAACGGACCACACTCGCAACCTAGGCTTCATCCTGGACTCCTCCCTCACGATGACCAAGCAAGTCAACGCTGTCTCCTCATCCTGCTTCAACACCCTGCGCATGCTCCGAAAGATCTTCCGATGGATCCCCACCGATACCAGGAAGACCGTTACCCAGGCCCTCGTCACGAGCCGTCTGGACTATGGGAACACCCTCTACTCTGGAACCACAGCCAAACTACAGAAAAGATTCCAGCGCATTCAGAACGCCTCAGCATGACTCATCCTGGACATCCCCCGCTACAGCCACATCTCTGCCCACTTGAAAGACCTGCACTGGCTCCCCGTCAGCAAGAGGATCACGTTCAGACTCCTCACCCACGCTCACAAGGCTCTCCACAACACCGGCCCGAAGTACCTCAACAGTCGACTTACATTCTACACACCCACCCGCCGACTCCGCTCCACCAGCCTCGCCCTCGCCTCCATCCCGCGAATCCGCAAATCCACCATCGGAGGAAGATCCTTCTCCTATCTGGCGGCCAAGACATGGAACTCCCTCGCCACCCACCTACGGCTGACCCTGGACCATCTCTCCTTCAGGCAACAACTCAAGACCTGGCTGTTCGAGCAGTAGCGTCCCCCCCCCTCAGCGCCTTGAGACCCTCACGGGTGAGTAGCGCGCTATACAAATTTTGTTGATTGATTGATTGATTGATGTGTATGAAGTCGTTGCTCTGTCATTGTTTCATACAAGGCTACCCAAGGATAATGCAAAGGCTTCAGTAATATTTACAAATCCACACAATGCCTGGTTTGCCTGGTCTTGCTTGTCTTTGTAAAGAAATGTAAAGCAAGGTAGTTGGTTGCGCCGCCTTACGTTACATTTCAACTTGGGAGGCATTCCATGGGTGGATCATGGGCGTTCTCATGCATCCACCCATAGATTTTGAAACAGTCGTAGATTTACTAAGACTTGTAAACCTGGGAATGCATCAGAATGCTATGCCTTCGTAAGGGAGGCATAATGAGGAGAAATACCTTTATTTCACCTCATTTTTTCCTTATTCCAGGTGTGCTGCATTCTGTAGCACACGTAGAAAGAGGCAAATGCCTGTAAGGATTACGTTTTTGCAGAAATATGAACCTGCCTGCACAGAAACAATCCTGGTTGTAACGCAGGCACTTTTGCACTATGGTGCAAGGGTGCCTACATTGACGCCGGGCTGCCCACAGTACACCAGTGCAAGGAGAGAGCAGAAATGCTGTATATCTTTGAAAATTTGCACCATTCTTCCATCTGGCTTTCATGCAATGGAGCACAACAACTTTGCTTGCTGCCTTGCTTGCACAAACATTTAGTAAATGTGCCCCTGAGTCTTCATCCAGTTGGTGATTTGGGTCATGCAGGCTGTGATCTCATTCCAGATGTTGTGTGTTTTGTCTGTGATAGAAAGGATGGGATAAGTGTTACTTGTATAAGAGAGGACATTGATGTTGTGAGAGTGGATGATACTGGCCAGAGGGATCATGTAAGTGTTGATGAGTGTCAGGAAGGATCCTCGGGAAGTCCTCAGGCGAGGACTTGTGCGCCCGAGGTATCAGTAGCCAGCAGCAGCGGTCCGTGGAGGGAGTTCCGTGGGGCAGAAAGGCGGGGCGGGGGAGGGGCAGGGTGGGGGGTACTAAACACCGGAATATGGATAATTGGAGGTAAGTAAACAATTAAATAAATAAAACAACTTTCGTAGTGCGCGCTGCACCGCATTTTGTGATGCAGGGCACGCTACGAAATTCGTTTTATTTATTTGTTTACTTACCTCCAATTATCCATGTTCCGGTGTTTAGTACCCCCCACCCTGCCCTTCCCCCGCCCCGCCTTTCCGCCCCACGGAACTCCCTCCACAGACCGCTGCTGGTAGCCAGGCTGACTGGCTGGGTCTTTCCAGTCAGGAATGATCAGACCCAGTGCAGTGCATGTATTTGAAGTCCAATGTTGTGCACACGTTGGATGAGCATGAGGAGGGAGATGGTGTTGTACTCTTCAGAGAGGTCCAGAAGGATGAGGTTCACCATTTCTCCACTATCCAGAACCATGAGGATTTTTTTATTGATGGTGATGAGGGCCATTTCAGTGTTGTGGTTCAGTCTGAATCCACACTGAGTGGTGGTGAGGAGTTGGTGGATGTTGGGGTATTTCTTGTTGCATTTGTTGATGATTTTCTCTGATACCTTGGACAGGTATGGTAGCTGTGAGATCAGTCAGTAGTTGGCAAGCTGCAGGGGGTTTCTTCAGCAAGCAGAGGACTGTTGAGTGTTTCCAAACATCTGAGAAGACTGCAGAAGAGGTGTAAGCATTCAGGATAAGTGTGAGCATGGCACTGGTGTGGTGGATTCCTCTGGAGAAGACGTGGTGGGGGCAAGTTCCGATGGAACTCCCAAGTGGATGGACTTCATGTTGACAGAAGTTTAGTCCATAAGGGATGACTGGCCATGTGGTTAGAGGTGGTTCCTTGGATGAGATTGGGAGCTGGGTGGTGAGTTCTGTTGTTTCTGGTTATGAACATAATTGGCTGTATAAGGAGGTGAGTTTGTTGTTAAAGAATAGAGAGAGATTGTTCTAGAGGTCTGATGAGGGGGTGGTGTAGTTCAAGGTGGCTGCTGGTGAGATGAAATCTTTCATGATGGCAAACGTTTCTCTGTTGGTGCTTATGGCAATGCGGTCTGCCAGGATGTTGAATTTGGTTGTTTGGAGCAGTTGATGGTATCGTCTTGATGCTCCGCTCTGTGATGTCATGGCTCATTCTCCATCTGTGCTCCATTTGTTTGTCGGGGTGCATCATCTGTCTGAGTACCTCCATGTACTAACTGGCTTTGGGTCTGGATCTAGTTGTATTGCTGTGCTTGAGAGTGGCCAGGCAGTCGGCACAAGTGGTGATCCATTTTTGAAATTCTTTTTGGCTTTATGGGGGTAATTGGTGCGTTTGGGTCCATGGGTGTTGAGAGCACTGTTTCAGTTTTATTGGGCTGGTACAGCAGTGATGAGTGTTCATTGGAACAGGACAGAAATGCTGAAATTGGTGAGGGTGTGGTTTGTCCAGGTGACTGGTGGGGGTTCTTTCTGATATTTTATGTTATGTTATGGTAAAATTATTTATAAAGCGCAGATACATGACCGGTTTCTTAGCATTAGATGCAGGAAGGAACTTGCTGCTCATCAACTCATTCATATGCGTGAGAGAATAACCCAGTTTGCAGGAGTCATCTAAATCTAAAATAACAAGATGCTGATTTATTGGTAGATCAATATTAGATATTGTCGAGGGTGGTGAAGATAGGGTCTAGGAGGTCTTCAGCAGTGTGGGTAGGTTCCTTTACTTGTTCGATGAGGCCCGGGTTTCAAGGTTTTTGATGAATGCTTTTGAATTGGGATCAGTGTGGTCTCCTAGTTGGAATTTCAGGTCTCTCAGACAAAGTAGCTTGCGTTAAGGACAAGAGGAGCGACGAAGTATGTGATGGAGTTGGTGAAGTTGGTCCATGGTCATGGTGGTCTGTAGATGAGGATGCCATTCAGGGTAATGTTAGTGTTGACATGGAGCTTGAACGACAGGTGTCCCATGTTGATGGCATGTTCCTGGTGGTGGAGTATGTGATGGAATTCCTATAGATGATATTTTAGCCAGGGGTGATGGTTGTGGCAATGCCTGGTGCTGATGCAAGTTCAACCAGGTTTCTATTATGAACAGGAGGTCCAGGGCATGGTCGTGTAGCAGGTCCCAGATCTCCGTACCTTGCTTAGTGTTTGAGCAGGTGTTGAGGGGCATGCATGTGAGTTTGAGTGTTGTGTGGGTGGTCTCAGGACATTGTGCATGAGAAAAGGTGGGGTGTTAGTTGCTGTCAGTGTGGGAGGTGAGTGGTGGGTCTGTTTAACGGAATGAAAACTTACAGGATATGTAGGCGAATGCTGCCTCTGTGTTATGTAGTGCAGAGCTACAGCTGCACGATGAGTGGTGGCCATGATCGAGAGCGTGGAGGGTTTGCGGTGGGGTAGTGGTGGGGGGGTGGAGAACCAGGGATCCTAGCGCTTGACATGGACAGGCTCAGACAGGCTTGCCTTTTGCACATCGGCATTGTGGCTACCATTAAGTAGGTCCTGCGATGGGGTGGACAGCAGCGGGTGGTGGTCGAGGCTGAGAAGGTCTGCAGGAGGGTTGGAACTATGAAAAATGAGGCCAAAAGCATTGACAAAGGCAGGCCAAAATAGAGAAAAGAGGCAACAAAGTGACGGCAAACATGAGTGTGAGAGAGAGAAAGAGGGTGCGCCAGATGAAAAGGAGCAAGGGGGTAGCCACATACGCACAGGAAAGTGGTCAAAAAGGACGTTGCTTAGACGGGGGACCAAACACAGGTTAGTCCTGAGGGGTGCTAGGCAGGTATCTGCTTAGAGACATGTTTCACATTTAAATAGTGGCTGTAATGCATTAGATCTATTTTTTACTATGTGAAATGCAAAGGGCGCATGAAATCAGTTTTCTCCACCTTTACCTGCTTCAAATTAAGTTTACGGCATTCCTTATGACAAAAGCATCAATGGCTCAAATTTGATGTCGATCCACTTTACTGAAAGGTTTTGCACCAGCTAATAGTTGTGAACATATGTAACACATTATCTTGCTTATAACTTGTTTTATGTGTCTAACATAGATTTTAACAAATAATTACTTTTTAAAAAGTGATGTGTGCACTGTTTTTGCTACATATACATTAAAAATAAAACGACGTGTTTGGTCGTGTCTTTCACGTTTCAAAGGATTATATCAATGTCCTTTATTCCTTACTATGCAAACACCACTTCCATTTCTATCCTGCTCGAGCCTTCGAATTTGAATAACAGACCCTTGCTTTTAGAGGGGGTGGGGGGGTGCAGGGTGCGGGGTGGGGGGAGTGGGTTATGAGATGTAATCTTCCATTCCTGACTCTGCCGCCTTGGAGGCTGTCAGACATACTGGGACAACCACACGGAGCCGAGTAATCTTCGGGGACATTATCGTGGTACAGCCTGGAGCAAAAGGTCTCTCTTGCTGCTAGAACTTTTTGCCAGAATAAGTTCAAAATGTTTGAATGCTAATCGCCCGGGTTTGTGGAACAACAAAATCCTGGCCGGTCGCCCTGTCCTGTGGTTGCCACTAAAATGAAATACCAATTTTGTGTAGGCTAAGCTTTGTGGAATGCACAATCTGCAATGCTGCCGACAGGGGCATTGTGGGATCCGGTGGCAGCCACAACGGTACACTTTAAACCCAGAGGTTTGTGATAGACCTTGCAATGCTGGATGGTTATCTTTAAGATATGTGAGGTGAATTGCACCGGGGGATAAAGCAAGAAAGCACAGCTTCCTCAATTGTGGTTTTGGGGAGTTTCTCCCACCAAGGAAACAGTGAAAAATGTTGCCAAGAATGCATTTTACAGAACTATTTCTACAAACATTTACTTCTAATTATTGACAAAGCCAAAAGGTTTGGCATTTGCAAACCTGTGATTTTTTTTAATTAGAGTTTTTCGCAAACATATGCACATTGCATTAAAAATGTAAACGTTAAAAAAAATGCTGATGTCAAAAAGGGTTGTGGGTATGATAACAAAAAAGTAAAAAAAATACCTATCACAAGAATATAAAAACATGGGGGCGTATTTACAAGCCCCTTGCGCCACTTTTGTGTCTTCCCATGTTAAAAATGACGCCAAAGTGGCGCAAGATCCTTGTAAATCTGGCCCATGGTTGGAATCAGAAATGAAAGCTTGGCCCACCAAACTTGGCACTGAAGTGGACTATTTTTTTAGGTGGATGTGCACATATGCACAGGCAAAGTTAGTGAAGAGAGTCAATGTTTGCAATGGGTTGGCCCATTGTTCCAAGCTGTATGCTCTGGTGGGCAAAAGCAAAATGTGGATGACAGTACAACAGACAAATGGATCAAGAAGTTAATTCAGACTGCCTGCGTTTATACTTATATTTATGCAATTTTATTATGATTTTCAGAAAACTTTAGGCTGGCAAGACAGCTAAAGCTGTGCTTAGGAACGTGCTGGGTATTGAACAGGCTTCTATGTAATACTGAAGTGATTCTAGTATTTGTGAAGTGTATTGTGTTTAATATTCCAGTGCTCTCATTGTGTACCAATCAATGAATCAAGGATGTCACTAAAGGTGAAAATGAAAAATATATATATAAATGGATATATATATATATTACCTACTGGCAGTCGCCAGTAGGTAGTTATAGTTAGGACCTTGTTTCTATTAAAAAAGCGTTTTTTGTTTTTCCAATAACGTTGGCGTCGTTTGACAATTCGTCGCAAAATTTCAAAACTAGTGGCCCGCTCCAGTCAGCTCCTGTATTGAAAGTTTCGGGGTGATTCGTCAAGTCGGGACTGAGAAAAAAGGGGGGGTCCCAAAACGCATTTTCCTCATGTTAATTTTCATAGGAAACTTTAGACAAAGCTACGGCCCGAACTGCTGAACGGAATGACACCAAATTTGGATAAAAGTAGCCCTTGGTTCAGAAAGAGTCCTGTTTGTTAAATGGTGGAAATCCGTTCAGTAATTGCTGAGAAATTAAAGAAAGAAAAAATTTATATATCGGAGCACCGAGGAGGGTTCGCGAACCCTACCTACCAGGAGCTCAATTCTGATTGGCTGCCAACACTCCAAACCAGGAAGTGTTGGCAGCCATCTTGTGACTCGGTAGAACCGAGTCACTAGACAACAGTGAAACAAAGTGAAAAATGAAGACCCTGGGGATCCCATAAGGACACCCAGGGCCAAAAAATAATTTTTTTTAAATGGCAGAATTCGCGTTGGGATTGCGTATCCTGCTGGAATTTTTTTAAAAATAAAGCGTGGGCTCCAGCACTTCATTTTAATGAGGCCCCAGGTGGGCCAGGTCCCGGGGGCAATGAGGCTTTAATTTGCGGGGACCCGCGGGGGACCCCACAGCCACGGGGACTGGCACTTCCCCGGGTCTATAGTAATTAAATGCAGGGGTACGCGCCCCCCCACAGCCCCGTGGACCGCCACCTCCCCGGGGCTTTGAAAATTAAGGCATGGGGTCCCAACCCCCCACGCTGTGCCGGGGACCGCCACCTCCCCGGGGCTAAATTAAATAAGGATGGGGGGGCCTCGTGGGCCCCCCAAGACCTGGGGACCACCACCTCCCCGGGGCTGTCATCAATAATTAGTGTGGGGAGACTAAGAAGCCCCCCACACTTCCCTGGGGACCACCACCGCCCCGGGGCACTTTGTAATGAAATGCGGGGGTCCGTTACGGACCCCAAGGCCCCGGGGACCACCACCTCCCCAAGGCTTAAACATTGGGAGGGGGACCACGCAGCCCCTCTCCTGGAGCCCTTGATGGCCCTGGGGACCGCCACC